>NW_024884811.1:6548953-6829992 GCF_019232065.1 Centrocercus urophasianus
AGCAGTGTATTCATGTGGCCAAGAAGGCCAATGGCATTCTGGTTTGTATCAGGAATGGTGTGGTGAGCAGGACTAGGGAAGTGATCCTGCCCTGTACTCAGTACTGGTGAGGCCTCACCTTGAGTACTGTGTTCAGTTTTGGGCACTTCAGTACAGAAGGGACATTGAGATGCTGGAGCATGTTCAAAGAAGGGTAACAAGGCTTGTGAAGGGCTTGGAGAATATGCCTTATGAGGAGTAACTGAAGGAACTGGGGCTGTTTAGTCTGGGGAAATGATAGCTCTCTTGATAGTCTCCTAGCATCTATCTATTTTTACCAAATAGTTACCAAGTTATTTCCTGTTACATGTGGTGTGGTCAGAACTAGACTGCCAGCTCATGATATTGCTTTCTAATTGCTCTCTTCCAGTATCTGAAAGGTGATTGCAGGGAGAGTGGTGTTGGTCCCTTCACACTGGTGATAGGTGACAAGAGAAGGGGAAATGGCCTCAAGTTGCACCAGAGGAGATTTAGGTTGGTTATTAGGAAAAAGTTCTTTACAGAAAGGGTTGTTAAGCACAGGAATAGGCTCCCCAGGGAGGTGGTTGAGTCACCATCTCTGAATGTGTTTAAAAACCATTTGGATGTGGTGCTCAGGAACATGATTTAACAGTGGGCTGTTAGAGTTAGGGTGGAATGGTCAGGTTGCGGTTGGCCTTGGTGATCTTCAAGGTCTTCTCCAATCTGAGCAGTTCTGCTATTCTAGTAATAGTTACTTAATAATAATAGTTACTTACTGTTTTGTACAAGCCTTACTGGTCCAATTCTAAAAGTAGCCCCACAGCTTAAGTGCAAAAGCATTTTGAACAGATTCAATTAAGAGTACTTCAGAATAAACTTAAAAGCCTGAAAGTGTGCCAAAAGTAATACATTGTATTTATTACCATGGCAAGTGCAAAGAGCACAATAACAATGATAGAGCAAGTTCTCAGCTACAAAACACTTTTTTTTTTTTGTTTTTTGTTTTTTTTTGTTTTGTTTTGTTTTTTGTTTTTTTGTTTTTAGCATAGTCACCGGTAGCAATAAATTTCCACCAGTGATGAACAAGAGCCAGCTTGTAAAAGTCTGCATGGCCTTCCATAATGTGGCTGAAACACAGCTCCCGCCACCTCACTGTGCTCACATACACTGCTTGATGTCCATAAATGTTCAACAGATTTGGGGTGCCATTTTTTCTGCATGGAGGAATTCAGTGGTAAACCTTTGCTTCATACACTTTGCCAGTTTGTCAGACTGCCCCTTTGCTGCCCTATGTCACATAGCTACAAAATGTGATGAAATATTGATGGGAGAGTTCAGCCTCTGTGTCCATACCACTAACATCTGGTTCTGATCATAGAATAGAATCAAAGGATCACCAAGGTTGGGAAAGACCTCCAAGATCATCCTGTGCAGTACAGTGCGACTGTCCACATATCATGACACTAAACCATGTCTGTTAGTACATCTAAATGATTTTTGAACACCTCCTGGATCAGTCTCTCAACCACCTTCCTGGAATCCCATTCCAGCACCTGACTAGTCTTTTGGAGAAGAAATTTTTCCTGATATTCAATCTGAACCTCCCCTTGAGGTTCAGTTTGGTGCAACTTGAGGCTGTTCCCTGTAGTCCTATCACTGATGTCACGGGCCAACATAGTAAAAGTACTTCTGGAGAAACTCTTGTAGTTTTGATTGTCTAGAACTCATGTAAACTAGTTAGTTTTAATCAAGAATGATGGAATTTAAGAGTTCTTTTAGTAGTGGCTTTAGATTAAGCATTAGACAAAATAGAGTGTCAAACTGTAGTGTTAGTCCACAGAAAAGGAAGAGTATTCAAACCACATTTATTGTTAAGGTTCTTAACAAAGTGAGATGTAGTTCACAGGTGGCTTTCAAGTATCTGTTTTGGATGGCCTAATGATTTTTTGGGGTATACTTAGTGATGTACATAAAGTAATAGTGGTGCCAGGCAAATCTAAGGGAATGTTTAATAGTTTAGACACATGGGCAACTTAATACAAAGTAATGTGAAGGTAATGTAAGTTAGTTTAGTCATATCTATTACAAATTCAGTTGACTCAGATAACCCTTCATTTTTCATGAGCTGAGGGTGATGTAGCTGTTATAAGACACTTTAATGCCAGAACTAGAAGGAGTTGTGGAGTAATAAGTTGCTGAAGGGATGATGCTTCATGACCATCCAGTATGCTGTTGAAGTTAGATCTTTGTTGTATAAACTTGTATTATTGTGCTATGGAACTTGATATTTTATAGAGCTGATCACATACAACTTCCAAGTAGTATCATGATTCTTCTGACCTCTTAGGAAGATATCTGTTGGAATAGCACCTAGGCTGCATTTCTATGACTTTCACATTTTCTTCAGCCAGACCAATGGCAAATCGCTCATTTATTACTTTTAGCAGCTTGAAAAAAAAGAGTAAGTGAATAGAGATTTAGGGAAAAAGAAAGTAGAGGTGGCTCATTAGCTTACACATTTAGCTGTAATGGAAAATATTTGCTTATATTTTAATTTTAGGATATTTAGTCCTGCTTAAAAATTGCAAGGTCATAAGTTATGCTGACCAAACATTTATTAGTCAGATTCTTTCAGAAGAAATGTCTACTTAGCTCTACCTGACAAAGTGGAGTAAGAAGTATTACATAGTTCTGAACAATGTATTTGGAAATGCTAAAGAACAAAAATTATAGAATCATAGAACTACTCTGGTTGGAAAAGACCTTCAAGATCATCAAGTCCAACATCAACATACTCATAGTAACCTAACTCTAACAATCCACTGCTAAATCACCACTCGCTCCTCCTGTGGGCTGCGCTTGGAGCAGCACACGGAAACTTGCCTGGGCTGACAAAGCTGGAATTAAAGGCATGTATGGCACTGCTGTCATCTGTTATTACTCATTTGATTGCTGTTTTGGGGTCAAAATCAGATCCGCTTTGCTTTCTGATAAGAAAGTGTTCTCCAAATGTTAGCAAAACCTGGGAATGAATTTCAGACATGTGAAATACAATCTTATAAACTGTGAAGTGCTTATAAGGCTTCGACTAAGATTGTTTTTGACTCTTCCACTTTGGTCATATTTAGCCTACAGAAGTTAATTACACAGTGGTTTAAATAATGATCAGCAAACAAAAGCAATAGTAGGATTAGTGATTGGTAAGGAAGACTGTGATGTGTTGCAGTTCTATTTTTGATTATGTCTTGAGTCAATTAAGTGGATTGTTTAGCAATCAAAAAATGTGCCATCCCAGTTCCTGAACGCTTTAAAAAAGAAGACTCTAAGTAATGTGGTGCTGACTTCACTAAATGTATGGCTATTCTTTGTAGCCTCTGCACTGCTGAAGGCGGGATCTCTTCTGGAATTGCTGGAAAGAAATTATATCCAACCCTTTTTTTTTTTTTTTTTTTTTTTTTTTTATTAAATTTTTTTTATTTAAAATTTTGTTTTAGTCTTTCACTGAGAAAAAATGGGAATATGATTATTTACAACCAGTTGTAAATTATTTTTATTTATTAACAATTGATGTTATGAAAACCATTGACCAAATGAGGCTAGTTGAGGGTAGTTGATGTTATCTTTCTGGATTTTGGCAGGCTTTCAATACTGTCTCTCACTGCTATTGACTCCCTCAGAGTGGAGAAGCTTTGCAGAGATCCTCTCAGACTGGAAGGCTAAGCAGTCACTAACAGCATAAAGTTTAGCAGGAGCAAGTGGTGGACTCTGCTTTGGGAATGGGGCAATCCTGAATATATCTGGGGCAGTCCTGGTTATGTACAGACAGAGGGATGAGAGTCTAGAAAGCAGCCCTGCAAAGAGGGATCTGGGGCTCTGGTTGATGGTAAGTTGAACATGAGCCAGCAGTGTGCCTAGGCAGCCCAAAGGGCCAGCTGTACCCTGATGGCACCAGGCCCAGCACTGCCAGGGGTGAGGGAGGGGTTTTCGCCTCTGCTCTGTGCTGTGCAGCCACTGGGTGTGGTTTGAGCACCACAATACAAGGAGGCTGTAAAGGTACTAAGAGAGTGAGAAGGCTGCTAAGTTTGAGAAGGATCTAGAAGGCAAAACATATGAGGACCAGCAGTGTTCCCTGGATTTCTTCAGTGCAGAGCAGAGAAGCTGAGGGGAGGCCTGATGGCGGATGCAGCTCCTCACAAGGAGCGGAGGGCAGCGCTGAGCTCTGCTCTGTGTGGTAGCGACAGGGCCTGAGGGAGCAGCATGGAGCTGTGCCAGGGGAGGTTGGGGTTAGGGACAGGTTCTTTGCCAGAGAGTAGTAAGGCTCTGGAACACAATCCTTGGGGCATTGGTGATGGCATGGAGCTGCCAGAGTTCATGAAGTTGGAACTATGCTCTCACTCTTACTGATTGAATTTTGGATGGTCCTTTGTGGAGCCAGGGGTTGGACTCCCATAATCCTTGTGTGTCCTTTTCAACTTGAAATATTCTGATTCTATTCTGTGATTTTAAGATACTCGTATTTCTCTCTATGGAAAAGTTAACTCTGTCATTGCCCTAGTTCTTCTTGATTATTTGCCTTCTGCCCATGCCGTATATGTTTCTTAACATGATGAAATTTTGACTAGAAAATAATCTGTTCTTTGAAATGTTCATATGGTACAAACAAAAAATGAAAAATGTAATATTTCTAAATTCTAGGCTTTACATTTTTACACTATCTTATTTATATCTGTACAACAAAACTAAATCGTGGCTGGTAGGCGTAGCTGTTGTTTCCCTCCTGCCTGAGGTCTGGACTACTGTTTTCCTATACACAGTTTAGCATATTTTTTGCTGTGTTGCAGGATGCAACTAACCATGCCCATGCAATTAATTTTGCTTATCTTTCCCAGACTTTTTTGTATTAGAACACTCTGAGAAACATTGCCTTACAAGCTGCTTGTGATGTTCTTAATAAATGTCCTTTGAACAGAGCTTTTGTCCATCTGTCACCAGATTTTTCCTGAATGCACTGATACAAATATTGTTAACAGTGTTCTTGGATTAAATAGCAAGAAACTTCTGTTCTCTAAACTAGTCTTAGGTAATCGCATGTAAACTTTGGAAAGGTACCGAGAATGTTTTAAAGCTGTGGAATTCAGTTTTGAGGAACAGAGTACAGTAGGTTAAATATTCTCTATAGTCTTGTGATGGGGCGAATCCTGAGTCTTTCAATAATCTCTGAATACTTATAAGATTATGACTGTTATTTGTGAATCTTTGTCGCTCATGTAGGTAGCTCTAATTATTCTCATCCACTATTATAAAATAGACTAGGAACTATTCCAGGAGAAGAAAATAAAATGTGTGATGGAATCACAGAATCACAGAATTGTAGGGGTTGGAAGTGACCTCTAGAGACTATCGAGACCGACCCCCAATATAATATAACTCTCTGATTCATGGTGTCTAGCTTGCAAGTCTTGTGCCTGACTGTCATAATTACTTTTCAGAATTCAACAATGTTGACTTTGACATAGAGTTTATTCCGTGATAAGGCTGAGGAATCATGGTGTTGAAAAGAACAAAAATCTGGTGTGGGATAGAGTTTATATACACTGGAAAGGATGGATGGATTTATTAGAGGGTGGGCTAAGCCTCCCAGAAGGCCCTGGGGATTTTTCTGTATTATGATTGACCTATGTGTATCTGAACTGCTGATCTCAGTTTACTGAAGACGTATTTTAAGTTCTTTATCTTGGGTGCTGATACTGAATGCATAAGCACAAAAGTTGGAACAGGGTATAAAGACGTAAGGAAGTGAGATGGATCTTTAGGTTGCTAAGCTAGGCTGAAACTACTGATACAGTACTGATGCAATAAGATATTACTGAAGATAAATAGCTCTCTGTTGATATGTCTTTGACTATCTTTTGTTTTACATATTTCTCTTCCTGTAAATCAGAAAATTAGAAATTAAAGTGATAATGATTTTTCTAGCTCAGAAATTCTGTAACTCAGGATGTCATTTTTCCACCAAACTTAATATCAGTAAAAAATCCAACAGAGCCAGACTTTGTTGTCTGTGGCATTTTTCAACACATGGAAAACTAATAATAGAAAAAGATATTTCTGTTGAGTGATGTGTAACATATATATTACACTTTCCCTTCCTTGGTTTAAATAGTTCTTTTTGGTTTGAGGCTTTTGAGGAAGAAGCCAAATAAGATCTGTACTTTATTTTAAGGCAGAATCCTGTTGTGGTGTACCACTTTCTGTAAGTCTAAGTATATACTGCAGTAAAAGTTTTAGAAAGAGATCAGCAAGTATTGTGTTATATATGTGTATTACTGTTTGTAAACTGTTCAAGTTTAGTGAATGACCAAATTATCTTAAAAGTGGTAAACTATTGAGGAACTACAATGAAAAGTTTATTAAAAAAATTGATCGGATGCCAGTACTGGTTTTATAGCTGTTCTTCCACACACTAGCATTAGTGAAATTGTACTTGAAAAATAACTTTTAAAAACAGCTATTTATGAAAAAGAGTATGTTGACACTCAACTCACTGTTTGAATTTTTTATCTTCTATTTTTTTGTAATTTAGAAATGGGAGGTTAAATTGTTCATTTCTTTATTGGAAGTCTGAAATTTCATTTTGATCAGCAGCAGTTCAGTTTATAGCTCTGGGTGTTGAAATTAACTTACATAAAATACTTTTTTTTTTTTTTTTAACTTGTTTTAGCACTTACTTATGCATCCAGTCACAGACAGACTGTATTTGAATAAGTTGCACAGCATGAAAAGTGAAAAGTAAAGAAGATCAAATTCTGATGAACTCGTTAGGTTTATCGTTGAACAAGGACATATAAGGACCCTTAAAAACTTGAATAATTTATTACAAAAAGATCTGTTATCATAGAAAGTGTTAACATTAGGATTTGGTTTAAAACAGATGAAAAATAAAACTTTGTTTTCTGGAATAACACACTTGGAAATGTTCCATAAAAGTTAGCTGGTAATTGTAGTAGGTGGTTCTGTTTGAACTCTGAATTGAACTAGTTCATAGAATCATGTAATCATAGAATGGCCTGGGTTGAAAAGGACCACAGTGATCATCTAGTTTCAACTCCTCTGCCACGGGCAGGGTCACAAAACCACTAGATCAGGCTGCATGCGGCACTGAACACAGGGATGGGGCATCCACGACGTCCTTGGGCAACCTGTTCAAGTACGTCACCACCCTCTGAGTGAAAAACTTCCTCCTAAGACTTAACCTAAACCCCTTCTGTCTTAGTTTAAAACCACTCCCCCTTGTCCTATCGCTATTCACCCATGTAAACAATCATTCTCCCTCCTGTTTTTATGCTCCCTACAAATACTGGAAGGCCACAACTAACCTTCTCTTTTCCAAGCTAAACAAGCCCAGATCCCTCAACCTTTCTTCATAGTAGAGGTGCTCCAGCCCTTTGTTTATCTTAGTGGCCCTCCCTTGGACCTGTTCCAAGAGCTCCACATCCTTCCTATGCTGGGGGCCCCAGGACTGGATGCAGTGGGGCCTGAATGGAGCTGAGTATAGGATGACAATCACCTCTCTCTCCCTGCTGACCACCCCTTTTTAATGCAACCCAGAACATAGTTGGCTTTCCGGGTTGCAAGCACACTGCTGTCTCAAGTCCGCCAAGCTTCTTGTCCAGCAGGACCCCCAAGTCCTTCTGTGCAGGGCTGCTCTCAAGGAGATTTCAAGGATTGCCCTGACCGAAGTGCAACACCTTGCACTTGGCCTTGTTGAACCTCATTAGGTTTTCATGGGCCCACTTCTCCAGGCAGTCCAGGTCCCTCTGAATGGCTTCCCTTCCTTCCAGTATATTGACTGCACTGCTCAGCTTGGTATTGTCTGCAAACTTGCTGAGGGTGCACTCGATGCCATTGTCTGTGTCACTGATGAAAATGTTTAAGAGCACTGGTCCCAACACTGACCCTTGGAGGACAGCTCTTGTGACCGACCTCCACCCAGACATAGAACACAAAGGGTTGATCACAACCCTTTGGCTGTGACCAACCAACCATTTCTTAATCCACCAAACAGTCCATCTTTTAAATCTATACTTCTCCAGTTTAGAAAGGAACATGTGGTGAGGGATCATGTCAAAGGCTATGCAGAAGTCCATGTAGATGGATCCATTGCCCTTCCCCTGTCCACCTATGTCATCACTCTCCATCATAGAAGGCCACCAGATTGGTCAGGCACAATCTGCCGTTGGTGAAGCCATGCTGGCTGTCTCAGATCACCTCTTTGTCTTGTGTGTGCCTTAACATAGCTTCGAGGTAGATCTGCTTTGTGATCTTCCCAGGCAGAGAGGTGAGGCTCACCAGTCTGTAGTTCCCCAGGTTATCATTTCTCCCTTTCTTCAAAAGTGGGAGTAAAGTTTCCCTTTTTCCAGTCATTGGGGATTTCACCTGCCAGCCATGATTTTTCAAATATGATAGAGAGAAGCTCGGCAACCACATCAGCTACCTCACTCAGAACCCTAGGATAGATATTATCCGGCCTCACGGACTTATATACATTCAGTTTTGTGAGGAGGTCTTCGACTTGGTCCACTGTTACAGTGGGGTGGAATCAGCTCCCCATACCCTCACCTAGAGGTACGTTGTCCTGGCAGACATGGAGAGGAATGTGACCATTGCATACTGAGGTGAAGTGCCCATTGAGTACCTCAGTTTTTTCCATGTCTGAGGAAGCGAGTTCTTCATCCTCACCTTGGTCACACTCTCCTTGGTCTGTCTCCTCCTGCCTATGTACCTGAAGAACCTCTTCTTGTTATTTTTCACATCCCTTGCCAAGTTCAGCTTCGTCTGTAACTTGGCTTTCCTGATTCTACCTCTACGCATGCAGACAGTGTGCCCATATTCTTCCCTGGCTACACTTCCATTTCCTGTACATTTCCCATATTCTTCCCTGGCTACACTTCCATTTCCTGTACATTTCCCTCTTTTCCCTCAGTTTAAGCTGCAGGTCCTTGTTCAGATATGCTGGTTGCCCACTTCCTTTGCTCAATTTCTTCTGATGCTCTTGCACTCTCAGAAGGATGTCCTTAAAGAGCTGCCAGCTCTGGTATGTACCCATGCCCTTAAGGACAGTTTCCCAGAAGATGCGACCTAGCAGTTCCTTGAAGTTTGCTCTCCTGAAGTTCAAAGTCCTGACTCTGATTTTTGCCAGTCCTGCATTCCTGAAGATTACAAACTCCACCAGGACATGATCACTGCAAACCAGGCTGCCTCCAGTCTTAGTCTTTCTAAAGCTTTCCTTCCTGGTGCTTTGGTGAGCACCAGATCCAGTAAGGCTTCACCCAGCTTTAATCTGTCAAATACCTGAATCAGGAAGTTATCCTCAACAGATTCCAGGAATCTCCTGGATTGTCTGCCACCCACCATGCCTCTGTCCCAGCAGATATCTGGGTGATTGAAATCCCTATCAGGACAAGAGCCAGCGAGTGTGAGACTTCCTGCAGTTGAAGCAAGAGGGCCTTGGCAACAGGCTCCCCTGATCAGGTGGCCTGTAGCAGGCCCCAACCACTAGATGTCCTTTGCTGGACCGATCCTTGATTTTAATCCAAAAGCTCTCAACTTGGTCACGGCTGTTACTCAGAAACAGCTCTTCGCAATCTATCCACTTAACATAGAGGGCAACTCCCCCTCTCCTCCTACCAGTTCTTAGGCTTTATTTTGTTTTCTGCTAGTCTTTTATTTTCAAGCTTCTTAATTGGCAGATCTTGTAGTACTGCATATATATAGTACATGTCCAACTGCCTTGAAAGAGAGTCTTATGTCCAGTTTGTTTAATCCCGCCTGAATTTCTGCATCCTTTTTTTCATTTATATTTCATCTGTCATAGTAGTTTTTTTTCCACAGCAATTTGTCGTTCTATTCTTTGTTACCTAGCACATCTTGGATTGACAGTAGCTGTACATGATTTATCTGAGAAGATGGAGCAGTACTTATGTTTACAAAGAGCCCATCCTTCTTACATGTTTGATTTAACTGACCTGCTCAAGCAGTCAGGATTGTAATACTCATAAGATATGCAGAAGAGAGGTTTTTTCTGCAGGTGAGCTTGTAGATAACTGAGGCTTCTTAAGAGTTTATTCTGTACTCATAAATGAAAATTAGATGTCACTGACAGTTGGGCTTAGAACTGCTGGCACCTAATAAGCTTTCTTATCCAGAATGGAGTAGATGCATTTTGCATGTTAATAATTGTGTGGTCACCTTCTGAATTTTACCTGGAAATTCCTGAGTTTAGTTGCCATGGGTTGAATCTGCAGTATTGTGTTCATTTCTGGGGCCCCCAGCTCAAGAAGAAGGTGGAGCTGTTTGAGAAGGTCCAGAGGATGTTCGTGGTGTTAGAGCTTCACCATTACTGTGAAGGCAGGCAAGGGGAGTTGGAGTTGGTCAGCCTGAGGAAGAGGAGGCTCTGAGTAGACACTGTTTTTAATAGCCTTTTATTTCATGCAGGGGACCTGAAGATGAAGACTTTTTGCAAGGATGTATATTGACGGGAGAAGGTGCAACGGTTTTACACTGAAAGAGGGTGGATTTAGATTAGACATAGGAATAAATTCTTCATTTTGAGGGTGTGATGAGACACTGAAATGGGTTGTCCAGGGAAGCTGTGGGTGCTCCATTATTGGAAATCTTCAAGATCAGGTTGAATGGGGTTTCAAATAACTTCATGTATTGGAAGGAAGAGGGCATGACTGTTTATGAGGGTGGATACTGACAGGACAAGGGAGAATAGTTTTGAACTAAGACAGGGGAGGTTTAGGTTAGATATTTGGAGGAAGTTTTTCACCCAGAGGGTGACACGCTGGAACAGGTTGCCCAAGAAGGTTGTGGATGCCCCATCCCTGGAGGCATTCAAGGCCAGGCTGGATGTGGCTCTGGGCAGCCTGGTCTGCTGGTTGTTCACCGTGCACGTAGCAGGGCGGTTGAAACTAGATGATCATTGTGGTCCTTTTCAACCCAGGCCATTCTACAATTCTTTGATTCTTTGATTTCTTTGATTCTTTGAAGGTGCTCCTTCCAGCAGAGGTCTGGAACTAGATGACCTTTAAGATCTTTTCCAAACCAAACCATTCTGTGATTCTGTGATCTTTCTTCAAAATTGAAAGCTTATCATAATACTATTTAGGTTTTGATCTGTATAGTCCTCATTTATGTTTGTTTTACCCTGACTCTCTTTCAGGTACTATTCTTTAGTGAGATAAATTGTTTTAGGTATTTGTAGACTTGCTCTCTCCCCACATCTTGCATGGAAACAAAGAAGGAGCAAGAGTTTTTCTTCTAGAGGGAAGCTTTCTAGAGCCATGTGATGAGTGGTACAACTCCCACAGTGTATGTAATGACTGTGCATCTTACTGATCAAGAGCTACTGGTGGAAAAAAGCCCCTCTCTTTGTACTGTTTTCTTCATTTAAGATTTGAAAACAAGCAGTATGGACAAGAGGCAGCTAAGTTGATGGTTCTTTTGCCTTCAAATTCTGTGAAAATAAAAAATATATGTATCTGTTTGATCTTCATTGTTAAATGGATTCCTTGATAATTCAAATTAAAGTGGTGGAAGTGGTGTCAAAACCCAGAAAGGCAAATTAGCATGATTTTATTGAATCATGTAGATTAGCAGATGGTGGAATTGAACATTTCAGTACATGAAAATGATGTCAGCTTTAGGAAAAATTGCAAGCAGAAGCTAATGAAAGGGAAAAAAGAAAAAAGAACAACCATAGAACTTGAAGGGAATGGTGCAGGTGGACTCTGAAAACTTAGATTTTTTCTTCTTTTGAGAATAAAGAAGAGAATGTATGAGTGCTGCTTAGAAGAAGCCTAAATTATTATTGTGTATTAATTTTGATTAATTGGTTATTTGAATATCTATTCAAACCATTAGAATACTGTTATGCTCTGGGATTGATCTTGCAAAAATATCTAATTGACTGGAAAATAAAATATCTTTGTTAATTTTATTTAATTATCCTAATCTAAGTTTCATTAACATCAAGCTTTCTTATAAAAAAAAATGAAGCAGAACATTCACTAGCCGCCACAATCAATCAGAAGGATTTGGTCTTTGTTTTTCAAAAGTGTAAGAGAAACAAAGGATTCAATTCATGTCTTATTCTCCTATCAGCAATATATTTTGAAATGTAATTGAATGTGAGCAAATACCTTCTTCTTTATACCCATGTGAGAGTGAGCAGATGGAGACCATAAGGGTAAATTTTCAGCTCCATTAAAGTCAGTAACAGCTTTTTATTTGAGTAGTGGAACTGGCCATCTTCTTAAATATTCGTTTTATCGAAGGATGTATGGCATTAATTATTTTTTTTTCCTATTATTATTCACTATTAAAAAACATGAGAAGAACAGTAATTGCTGTGAATTGCATAGACTTTCTGGTGTTGAATATTCTAAGCTCCCTTTTAAGAGAATTCAGGCAAATTTGGATTTTCTCATTAAAGAATTCTGATCCTTGTTTGCTTTGAACTTCAAAAGCACTAGGTTCAGACTCTATCCTAAATGATTTAGTTCTAAGTTTGTTTCTGTATAGATATTGAAGGCAGAAAATGTTCAATAAAGTCTTTCTTCGTCATGCTTCAGCTTTGTAACATACAAAACCTAATTATATTCTGACACATTTTGTATAACAACGCTGATTTGAGTATAGCCCTTTCCAGAAACAGCAAATAGAACATCAGTGAGGGCCTTATGTTGCATTTAAGATGACAGTTTGAGGCACTTTGGTGAGATCAGTGCATATGGAAATCTGTGTTCAAAATTAAGGCTTCATCTAGCAAACTGATCCATGTTTAGTACCTTTAAAAATCCCAGGGACTCCATATGGTCACAGCAGTCTACATGCACAGAGAATTTACTGGATTTGTTCCAAATTTTAAGCTTTGTTATTTTGTCCATGGATTTGGCTTACAGACAGACATTAACTCTGTTAACTCTGAAAGGTATTTATCTCATGATCTGGCTTCTATGTTATAAACTTTTTGAAAACAGCACTTACGTTACTTTTAACAGAAATGACCTGGTGGTCTGGAAGTAGTATATATTTAGGTTAAAAATTAAAGCACAAAGGTGTTATTGTCTTTGTTTTCTCTTGCCATCCAAAATAATGGGAGTTTTTCTGGAACACATTGCAAGGAAATGAGAATAAATCCTAGAAATTCAAAGACATAATAAGAGTGTTTTCACATCACTAGTCATATCATGGATTTGCGTACTCAAAATATGAAGTTATCATTCATGACTTATGACTGTTGCAGGACACATTTATTATGATTAGCTAAGTCACTGGAGGTATTTGCATGTTAACTGCACAAAAGCTTTAGTTTCTGTATTTGACAGATCATAATTAAAATAAAGGAAATTTTCTTTGAAATATATTATTTAGTTTTTGGCAGAAGTGTGTTTTTCATTTTAGTTCACTGTAGCATGCTCTTAGGACACATGTAATCACTGTAAAAAAAGAGATGAGAATCACAGTGCCAGTTCTTAAGATTTCTTCTAATGTTTGGTGTTACAATCGAAAGTTACTGTCTTCAGTTAGAATCAAAGTCTAAATACTAGAACTTGCAATTAATACTACTTGTTTTGAAGTGCAAGACTGTAGGGAATTCCAGTATGTTCAAAAAGTAGAAGTCAAGTGTTTTGGAGCAGTAGCAGTCCAGAGACATGCTTCTGTAACTTCATAGCGCTGTGGTAGACTGCTTTATGGAGCTGGTGATTACGGAGATTCACTTTAACCATTTTTTCTTGCTGGCAGGTGTCCCACTGGCTTGTAGCCAGCGGCTGCGAGTGTACTGCAGCTTGTGGTTTACACCAGAGTGTAGAAAATGCCGACACCAGCTGGCTGCACATAATTAAGCTGATTGCTTTCTGACAACTTGATCTATGATACAGATATGTGATAAATATACAAAATAACTTACAAATCTAATTCTCTGACGTATTTTATCTACTTTTTTCTCTTTAACAGATATGATATCTGCACTTATAAGAACAAACCATGTGGAACTCTGGGTAAGATCATAAATAGAAATTTCAGTTTGTATTTGAATTTGTTTCTTTGCTTTATACTCAAATGTTGATTTATTGACTGCTTGGGTTTTTAAAGTTTATGTTTTCAAAATACCGTTTTATGGTTTTATAAATGTGAATAATAGGAGGTAACCTAGATGGGTATATGCTTTGATAGATCACTGGAAGTTTATGTTAAATGAGCTGCTGGTGGATGTCTCATCTCTGGCAGCCTTAATGCTGCTAAAACCTAGATGATTACTCAAATTTATCAAGCAATAATTAGAGAAGAGGACTTGTCGTTTATTTTTATTTAATCTCTCTCTGTGAGGTAGTACAAAATACAAGTAGAAGACCTCAAGAACATTTAAAAAAACAAGCTAGGAAAGAAAAGAGGTTTAAGAGTTACACTATTGTTCTGCTTATTCTTGAAGAGTATAGCTTCAGACTTTTCCTTCCATGAACTTGGAAAAAATAACAGTGAAATATAAATTACAGTAATAGCGACACTCCTTAAAACAGTGCTTTGACAATGGAGAAACACATATAGCAATCCTAGGTTTGTTCAGCAGGGTTGTTCTCTTCTTTCCTAAATTTGTCACCAGAAGTTGTTTACTGTAATGTAGTTATTACCTGTAGTAGTGCTTTAAGGAATTAAAGATACGTTATTCAAAGACTATTGTAATGTTTATGCATTTTTCAAATTTACTCAGAAGTAATTCAAGATACAATTCTAATTTTACTGGTTCAAATTATTAATAATGTGAGCTCATAACTGTATTTGCTTTGTCTTTCCCTGTAATACACTTGTGGCAAAGGAAATTAGTTTACGTGAGGAGAAATGTATCAGAATTTTTTCGCCAATTGGAAATACAGAGTATCTTAACAGCATGTTTGAGTAAAAGGCAAAATGTAATTATTAATTTCTAAGTGTAATTGGTTTCCTTTGATACCTTCGTGGAAGAGACAAAACTGAAGAGACTGCCTACACTGATGTTGCGAAGTTGTCTTAGCAATTTGAAAGGGAGAACATTCACTCACAAACTGCTTGATATTTATATATGATATTTTTAATAAAGGCCTTTAGTGTACTAGTCGTCTCTTTATCAGATGCAAAAGCAAATTCTGCTCCAAAAATCAAATCATGTATGGTATCAAAGTACTGTTACGAGACCCTTGGCTCTAAAACTGTGATGGTGTACTTCCATTGTAAGCACTGTACTGGAGAAGAAATAAACCTCCATGGCCCTCTTTTGCAAGGCATTTGATGTGCGTAAGTCCCACTGACCTCCGGTAACTAAAGCATAAATTTAAGCTGTCTGTGAACAAAAGTCTCAGGTCACAAAAGGTCAGAACAAATGTGGATCACTGGTGTTCCAGGAAGAAACAGAAGTGAAGGCTTTACAGGAGAAAAGACACCTCTTTTCTGTTGTAGTTTCCTAGAACAAGGAATCTTACATAGAGCTGCACTGAGATAGGCCTCAGATTTTTCTGCAGCAGCTATATTTCAGCAGAGAAGGCCTCTTCTCCTTTGATCTGAGCTATAGACTGTGTGTTCTTTAGTTGATCTCTTACTTTCTGCAGGCACAGTACATAATTGTATGTTATTAGTATGGTCCTATAAGTCACTAAGCAAGCGTTCAGTGAAAAAATCTGAACATAGAGATGACTTCACCACCCCAATATGGTGCACTTTGCAGCAGAACATGGTTGTTGTTACAAAAGTATTACAATGTTATATTCAGAATTTGCTGCGCAGTTAGAATAGCATAAGTAAGGCATGTGAACTGTAATTACTCTATTTTCTACAGGTTGCAAAAAGCAAGCAGTGTACACGCCTGTCAGTGGCCAGAGTTTTGTCTTCTGTTTCTTCATCCTGGTCTCAGTGATAATGTCTCCTTCAGTGATTTGATTTAGAGTAGTCTTCTGTTTTGATTGAAGTTCAACAAGCTGATATTATTGCGTTTTGCCCATGTTAGTTTGGTTATCAGAGTAGTTCTGTTGTGTGCTGACTTGATTTATTGCAGAGAAAAGCAAGTCAGAACATGTACTTCCCAGATACTCCTATGTACACCTAAGGGAGACACTAGGGTCTAAATCCTAATGATAGCCTCTTACATTTTTTCCTTTTGGAAGTTTTGAACCACGTGTAATGTTTATGTTTGACTTACGGAGGTAAAACTAGTCCAAAATAGAATGACCAACGCACATGCATAGAGATGCATAGAGGAATAGCACTGAATGTCAGTGCTGTATTGTACCGACCAGCTCCTGTAGCTCCCGGTTACTTGCTCACGTGGACTCAGCTAGGAAGCATTTGTGGTCTTATTGCTAGCTTGCTGGTAGTCCAAACAGAATAATTTGAAGTGCATACTTGTTCCTAAAGAGTATGTTATTTTTCTTTTTGCATAGCAAAGTCACACTGTTCCCAGTTAATATTCTGTTACAGTGTAGTTAATTTTGCAGGTAATTTCATCAAAAGAAGGGATTACTGCTTTTTTTTCAGATAACCTTAGAAAGGGATACATCAAATAATATGATGCTTAGAGATTTCTCTAGTGGGTAGCATATTTTGTCTGCAAAATGTTGTGTGATACTCTATTTCTGAAGAATGTAAAAAATAATGAAGAACAATATTCTGAAAATGCCTGTGCCTTGCTTTCTTTAAAGAAAGTTTTCAGAAGCACTTGTCATATAGAAAGGTTTTAGTTCCAGAAGATAACAGAAGATAAATGGAAAAGACTTCCTTGTTTAAATGAACTTATTAACATGTCTCCCCCTTCTCTTCATTGATGCATGCAGTTTTGTTTTTATAATTTTTTTAAGTACCATATGGTGCTTCTTGTAGCTAAAAAAGTTGCTTGTATGTTTTTATGAACCCACTAAACTTAAACAGATTTCTTTAGAAAAATAATGTGGATACATTTTGCTTTCTTCAGCCTCAAGAATGTTAAAATAGAAATGGTTTTTTGAATTCCCTTTTCTGGCTCAAGTTACTAGGTGGTCCCAAGTTACCAGAAGTAAAATTTATAAATCTAACCCCTAGTCTAGACATTTTCCAGCACTGACTGCAGTTCAAAAAATATTAATGTCTAGCCGGCAAAGTGAAATTCCCCCCAGTGATTTTGCAAATGACTAGAAAGTTAACCTTTTGCCAACTGCTCCTTCTGTGCATAGAGATTATTAAAAAGAATCCAGGCATTTATAACTAGGGCTTTTAAGACTGAAACACCTTGGCATGACCCTTTGTGTCTCCTTCTGTTTATTCAGGCTTGGCCTCTGTGGCTGGAATGTGTGAGCCTGAAAGGAGCTGCAGCATTAATGAAGACATTGGCCTAGGTTCAGCTTTTACCATTGCACATGAGATTGGTCACAAGTGAGTGAGTTTACAAAAAGAATATGTTTTAATGTATCACATTTTTACTACTAGTTTAATCGTAGATATCATTTTTTCTGCATGGCTGTACCATCCCTATTCTGGTGCTCCATGTTTCTGTATAAAGTATTCATAAGTAGCTCTACCTTTTATTAATTACATTTTATCAAGAGCTTTAACTTTAGAACTGAAAACTTAATGTTTACCCTTTGATTTCAGATTCCAGTTTAATCTGTGCTTTTGAGATTTGGCTCACAACCCTCCTACTGTTTCATATTTTTAATATTAAGTTTTGAAAAAGATTTCTTTGCCCCATCTCTTACTTGTCTACATTTCTTTATGAAACAAAAGTGGTTGTAAGGTTCTTTTTTGCTTTTCATTATTTTGTCTTAAATACAATTCAAACTGTTTTGAATAAAACATTGCTTCTCTTGTCAGTATTCATACACTGTTAGTTTTCTTTCATTCAAGCATGAGATATATAAAAAAGCCATAGCATCACTTGTGAATTTTAAGTGCTAGTGTATCACTTCGAAGAGCATGATGTTATGAGAATGATTAAGTATATGAATTTTAAATTATGTAATTGGTTGTGAAGTACTTCAGGTCTTCCTTCAAAAGCAAGCATTTCTAGTACATTGTGATGACTCCAAAAAGACCAGGCACTTTCTTTTATAAAGAGGTTTCCTTTTTCTTTACATGGGTTGACTAATGCTGAGTTTATAGGTCCCATGTTTTTCTGGTCATTACTTGATACAACTGCTGCAAGTTTAAATGCATATTGAAATGGAAGCGATCAATCTGCTGATAAAGAGTAGGATTGGAATTAAACACTTACTTTTAACACCTATCATGCAGGATAATCACTTGGCAAGTATGATCTCATTTACATTATGCAGTAATGTAATACTGCAGTTACACTGAAGTGGATGAATTCTAAAATCAAAAGCAATTGTATAAAATCCTAGCAAAAATAGTATAACAAAAAATAGTGTAACACACTTGTAATTCTTGTCATCTTCATTTTCTTCCTTTTCTTTATTTGTGTGAGTTGAAAAAGATAGAGGACAATATATTTCTAACATTAAGAAACTGAAGTTCTTGTTAATAGTGATATGCAGTGTTGCTGGGAATTTAAGTCATGTGTTCAAGAAGAAAAAGATATCCACATCTTTGTTCTAATCTATGTGTCATGTAACTATGCACTTTATGAAGGTTATTTCAGTTATACATGAGAAAAATATATATATGCAGCTCTGTTATCATTCAAAACTATCAGGATTACAATGTTTGATTTATAGAAGATAGATTTTAATTTAAGTAGTTAACTTTAAAATCTTTGGTGATAGATGGAAAACTGCCATAAAAATTTCAGCTCTGGATATGAGGAGAGCAGACTCAGGGAACTAGTTTAAATGGTCCCAGGGGAAGCTGTTTTTGAAAGCATTGGAATCCATCAATGCTTATCACTTTTTAAGTATTACTTGTGAGAAGCACAGGAACAGGCTATTCCAAAATGCTGGACATCATGCAGGAAAGGCAGAATAATGCTTGGCTAAGAAAAGAAAGTGTATGGCCACTGGAAATAAGACTCAGTGAAATGGGAGGAATACAGAGATTCTGTCTGCTGCTGTAGGGAGAAAATTTGTGTGGTCAAAGCTCAGAGTTTAACCAGCCAGTACTGTGGAGGACACCAAAATAGAGCGTTTTAACAGCAAATGGAGGACCAGAGATAGCATTGGTCCATTACTTGGTTAGGTTGATCACTTCTCAGATAGGGTTTCAGACAAAGCAGAAAGGTGTGATTCCTTTTTCAGCCCTGTCTTCAACACCAGTGATATGCCATGGGACCCTCTGAGCCCCATTGTGTATGATGGTGTCTATGATAATTTTAAGCTCCGACACTGTTCTCTGCTTCATTGTCTTCCTCTGAAGGCTTTCAAGGACCTTAGCATCCTTTTTATATTATGGAGCTCAGAAGCACACACAACATTCAGTATGAATTGAATACGGCCTGGGACATGAGCTGCTGGAGAGGAGCTGTGCAGAGAAAAACCTGGGGGTCCTGGTGGACGACAGGTTGGCCATGAGCCAGCAGTGTGCCTTGGTGGCCAAAAAGGCCAATGGAATCCTGGGCTGCATTAAAAGTAGGTCAGAGGAGGTGATCCTCCCCCTCTACTCTGCCCTGGTCAGGCCTCACCTGGATTACTGTATTCAGTTGTGGGCTTGCCAGTACAAAAAAGACAGATCTCCTGGAAAGAGTCCAGCAGACGGCCATGAAGATGTTAAAGGGCCTGGAACATCTCCCCATGAGGAAAGGCTGAGCGACTTGGGTCTGTTCAGCCTTGAGAAAAGAAGACTCAGAGGTGATCTTATTAACATTTATAAATATCTTAAGTGGGAGTCAAAGGGACATGGCCAATCTCTTTTCAGTAGTCTGTGGGGACAGGACAAGGGGAAACGTCCATAAACTAGAGCGTAGGAGGTTCTGCACCAATATTCATGGGAACTTCTTCACAGTGAGGGTGACAGAGCTCTGGAACAGGCTGCCCAGGAAGATTGTGGAGTCTCCTTCTCTGGAGACATTCAGGACCAGCCTGGATGCTTACCTGTGCAGCCTGCTGTAGGGGCTTGCTTTGCTCTAGATATCTAGAGGTTCCTTCCCACACCTGCAGTTCTGTGATTCTGTGAGGCTGTACCTATGTTAATTGCCCAATTGTTAACTGGGATAATTGCCTCTTTTATAGTTCTTCTATCGGTTTGAATATCTTGGATCTCATATTGTTTTATGCAGTTGTGTTTATATTGCAATGTCAGGAGCTTTAAGATCTTAGCAATCAACTAACTAGCATATAGGGTTCAAAATGTTTCATGTTTGTAAGATGGAGGAATGTTTCAGCAGAGTGGAACGGAAGAGGGAGACATTTTATTTTGCTTTGAAATAAATTGATAAAATATTCTGGCTTTGATAACTTTAGCTATAATGAAGCTTCCAATTAGGGTATACATTTTACTAGTCAATAAGTACTCTGAAGAGTTGTGTTAAAATACAATTTCTATTATTTTGTGACAGATATTTCAATGACTTTCAATTGGCACTTGTGGGTAAATGCTTAATAAAAAAAAATGGACTTCATGAAAATGCTGAAGAGGAATATATTTTCATACATCAAAGATGATTAACTTTGAAAAGTATTTTACAGAATTACGACTTCAATTTGTAGTTAAAGAAATACAATGGAATACTTTCACATATTTAGCTGTGCAGTTATCATTTGTGTAGACAAACATATCTCAAACTAAACTAAACTGGAAGAGAATGCGTTAAAGGACAGGATGTTTTAGCAAAAAAATGGACTTAGAGACTTCCAAAAGTAAAAAGCAACAAAACAATGGAGAGTGTCAAGTTTTGTCAGTCTTTTCTGCTGACCCAATGGGGAGGAACTGATCTCTCCTGAAGCCTCACACAGATGAACTGATGGACGAAGTGAATGAACGCTAGGGAGGGTACTGTAGGGCTTGGCAGCACAGCTAAGTGGATAATGTACTAGGTTGAAAGAGCTGGTGTTACCACATCCTGTATTCACATTATGCCGATATTACATCTGATGCCAATGGCAGAGTTAACAGTACCTCTACCTTATGTGACCTGGCAAGAATCTAGCTTGAGGTTGTTGTAGATGCTTTTGTTTAAGGCAGAAAGAAATGAACCAACCCTTGCTTCAAACTATCACTGGAGAGAAGACAACACTACTTTTATCTTGGACTAGAAGACTTTGAAGGCTGCTGGCATAAAATTTCATGCAGTACCTTCACAGAGGTTATCAAAGTGATTCACCAGATATGTAATGTCAATAGCTAAGTGATGGGCAAAGTTAAATACATTATCTGAAGATCAGAAGTAATTATGTCCATGTCATGAGTTTATGACTTTTGTTATTGGTATTCCATATAATAACATTATGTAGTGTACTGGGAGCTAAAGACTTAATGCTTCAGTTCCATGGATTGTCAGTATTTCTGGTTCTGAGAAGAGAAGAAGAACTACATATCCCAGAAGACATTCACTGTTCTGTTTCCATTCTCTATTTGGAGGGAAAGATAAAATTGCTCATGAGATGTGAGACTGCCTCTTTTTTTACCACATGTCTCGTGTGGTTTGTGCTCCCGAGCCATTTCACCTTCGGCATTAAAGTAAGGCTTTTGGTTCTGGACACACTCTGTCTCTCATTTATTTGATTTATTAGCTTCAATTCTGATTATATTCTATTATATTGTGTTGTCTTGCATTCATCGTAGATTTGCCTGGGTTGAAAAGGACTACAATGACCACCTGGTTTCATCTCCCTGCTACGTGCAGGGTCACCAACCACCATACCAGGCTGCCCAGAGCCACATCCAGCCTGGCCTTGAATGCCTCCAGGGATGGGGCATCCACAGCCTCCTTGGTCAACCTGTTCCAGTGTGTCACCACCCTCTGAGTGAAAAACTTCCTCCAAATATCTAACCTAAATCTCTTCTGTCTTAGTTTAAAACCACTCCCCCTTGTCCTGTCACTATCCACCCACAAACAATCACACCCATAAACAATCATTCCCCCTCCTGTTTTTACGCTGCCTTCAAATACTGGAAGGCCGCAATTAGGTCTCTCTTAGAGCCTTCTCTTTTCCAAGCTAAACAAGCCCAGTTCCTTCAGCCTTTCTTCATAGTAGATGTGCTCCAGCTCTCTGTTCATCTTAGTGGCCCTCCTCTGGATCTGTTCCAAGAGTTCTACATCCTTCCTGCACTGGGGGCCCCAGTCCTGGATGCAGTACTGCAGATGGGGCTCACAAGAGCTGAGTAGAAGGGGACAATCACCTCCCTCTGTCTGCTGACCACCCCTTTTTTAATGCAGGGTATAACTGGCCTTCCAGGCTGCAAGCGCACACTGCTGGTAGAACATGGCGTTGTGATATTATATTTAGTAAATTAGTTTTCTCTCTCAGCTCGTTGCTGGTCCTTTGTTTCTAGCCCCATCTCCCTACCTTTTTCCCCAGTTTTTTTATCCTTCCCCTTCTCCTGGGGCATAGGTCATTGGGTCTCTCCTCCCTAGTTAGTCATGGGACTGGGCAGAACCAGCCCATAAACTTGACAATCCAGTTGTCAGTTACAGAATTTTACCCTTTCTAAAACATTAGGGCAATTGTGTTGCTGTTAAGAGTTTACGTAAGTAATGCCATTCAGCCTTCTGGTGTAGGCCATTCAGAGAGATCGAGGTAGGATGGAGAGTTGAGCAGAGAGAACCTTATGAAGTTGAACAGGGGCATGTGTAGAATCCTACCTCTGGGAAGGAATAATTGCGTGCATCAGTACAAGTAAGGGGCTGACCTGCTGGAGAGGAGCTCTGCAGAGAAGGACCTGGGTGTCTTTGTGGACAGCAGGTTGGCCACAAGCCAGCAGTGTGCTTTTGTGGCAAAGGCCAGTGGTATCCTGGGGTGCATTCAAAAAAGCATGGCCAGCAGGTTGAGGGAAGTGATCCTCCCCTCTCCTCTGATA
Organism: Centrocercus urophasianus; assembly: GCF_019232065.1. Classification (NCBI taxonomy): domain Eukaryota; kingdom Metazoa; phylum Chordata; class Aves; order Galliformes; family Phasianidae; genus Centrocercus; species Centrocercus urophasianus. Next base: position 6,571,928 of record NW_024884811.1, read on the forward strand.
TAGTGATGCCACATCTGGAGTAGTGCTTTCCAATTTAAGACAGACAGGGAACTACTGGAGAGAGTCCAGGATGTTTAGAATCGTGGAGGACTTGGGACTCTTCAGCCTAGAGAAGGCTGAGTGGGGATCTCCTCGATGCTTATAAATAACAAAAGGGCGGATGTCAGGTGGATGAGCCCAGGTTCTTTTCAGTGGGCCCAGTGACAGGACAAGGGGCAACAAACACAAACTGAACACTAGAATGTGACAAAGAACTTTTCTTTGAGGGTGACAAGAGTACTGAAAGAAGATGTCCAGAGAGGTTACAGAATCTCCTTCTTTGGATATATTCAAGACCTACCTGAATGCTTTCCTGTGCAACTCTCTCTAGGGAACTTGCTTTAGCGGGAGTATTGGACTAGATGATGTTCAGAGTCCCTTCCAACTCCTCCAGTTCTGTAATTCTGTGATCCTATTACAATTCAAGTAGGAAAGCCAGTTATTGGTCCTTGAATAATTCCTTCCTAGGCACAAGAGCTGGCAGAACTTGTTACTGAAAGTCACTTAGAGAGAAAGGAATCTGGCAGTTGTATCTGTTTTCAAGACACAACTCTCTTGCTGCAGCCAATTTTCTTTACCAGCTAGTTCAGGGGTCTTGGGATTCTGTATTGGCAAAAGTAATGAAAAAAGTTGCATCTGCTGCACTTTTAAATTTTTAAGGTGTGGGAAATTATGTAACTGTAGACTGTTCCAATAGACACTGCTTACAATCCTGGTTCACATATCATATGAATAATACTCTTTGTGAAGAACTACTGTCGTAAAGTTGGTTACTCTTTTTATTTTAGTTAGGCTTTTTATTTTTCCATAATGTTTGCAGCTTATGATTAAAAAGATTTTAAAACCAAAGTTAGACCTACAGACGTTTTCTTGTCTCAAACAGATGAAATGCTTCTTATTTCTGGCTGTGTTCTGCTTATTAAGAAGATGAAACATTTACACCCACATTTTGTGTTGGAAGAGTGATTTCGCTTTTTGGTGTAGACAGACCTCAGATGTACTACGGAGGTCACTCTGAGATGCTTGTGTTCCATTTATCAGCACACAAAAAAAGGAAAAAACTAACAAATTATGCGTTTTTTTGTATTAACACAATAAGATCCTTAGAGAGATTACATCTCCAAATTGGATAGGGTTTCTGTTATGTTATTCTTGTGAATTTTTTCCCTCTTCACATTTTTTTAAGCTTACCTTTGTAAGAATTTATTACTTCTGCAATATTCAAATTTGTTGTTAACATGCTTAAGACGATCTGTTGTTTTTATTTTGGTCTGGTTTAAAATGGACAGTGGAGTGACTGTCTTTCTTTTTGACTTTAAAAAAAAGTCAGCAAATAGATTTTATTCCAGAGGGAAGTTTTTTATTTATTGTATTTGTGATGAACACACTGGGGTCCATCAATGCTGGTCACTTTTTAAAGAGCCATCTTTTAAGAGTACAAGTCAGGCAAGTCAAGTGAGCAGAAAGAAGGCTTGGCTGAGCAGAGCCTAGACAGAAAAGGAAAGTGTGCAGACTCTGGAAGTAAGGTCAAATGATGCAGGAGGACTAAAGTGATACTGTTTGCCATTGTACAGAGAAAAACTGTGTGTCCAAAACTCAACTAAAGTTGAAGCTTGAGGTCACCAAAAGGGACACTTAAGTATTTTAAGAATCAAAAGAGGACAAGAGATGACACTAGTCTATTACTTGGTGAATCACTTCAAACTATGGGCTGTGGAAATATTAAGTGCTCAGCCAACTTGGAACTTGTGAGAGATTCGCTGCTGCAGCTGGAAGAGCGTACGTCTATGGTGCTCAATGGGATTCATCCTATGTTACTCCAAGAGCTGTCAGATGTCCTTGTGAGTCTTGAAATCTCCTTCTCTCAATTATTTTTCAGCAGCCTTTGCAATCTGGAGAGTGGACTGGAAGCTGACAAACATTGCAATTTTTGAGCAGGGCAAGAAAGAAGACATTGTTTGCTCCAGATCTGTCAGTCTCATTTTAATGCCTGGAGAAATTAGGGAGATTATTCTGGGATTTAGTGAAAAGCACCTAAAAGATGGTGCAGTCTTTGCAGCCAGCATGGGTTTATTACAACCAGTGGGTTCATGTTTAACAAACATAATCAATTTTTATGACAATGTTACCTAGTTGTCTAAGGGAAGCCAGTTGACATCATCTTTCTGGATTTTGGTAAAGCTTTGAATACTTTTTCTCACAGTATTCCTCTAAACAAAAATCTACAGCTAGACAAAAACAGTGTGATGAGGGAACAGCTGACTGGTGTGTCAGATACTTCAATGAATGACCTGGATGTAGGATCTGAATTTATTCTAAGTTTGTATTTGACACTAACTTGTGAGAAGCTCCTTTGAGAAAGAAGAGGCTTTGCAGAGAGATCTTGACAAACCAAAGGGCTGGGCCATCAGTAATGGCATGAAGTTCATCGAGAGCAAGTGCTGGATTCTGCACTAGTTACGGGCCAACCCTGAATATATCTGTACAGACATAGGGATGAGATGCTGGAGAACAGTCCTGCAAAGAGTGGTCTGGTGTTCTGGTTGATGATAGGTTGAATGTGAGCCAGCAGTGTGCCCAGGCAGCCCAAAGGGCCAGCTGTACCCTGGTGTGCACCCAGGGGTGTTCTGCTCTGATCTCTGCTGAATGACCTCACTTCCAGCATTGGGTGGAGTTGTATAAGGAGGACATAAAGCTACTAAAGAGTGTCTGTAGAAGGCTGCTAAGTTTGAGAAGGATCTAGAAGGCAAAACATATGAGGACCAGCAGTGTTCCCTGGATTTCTTCAGTGCAGAGCAGAGAAGCTGAGGGGAGGCCTGATGGCGGATGCAGCTCCTCACAAGGAGCGGAGGGCAGCGCTGAGCTCTGCTCTGTGTGGTAGCGACAGGGCCTGAGGGAGCAGCATGGAGCTGTGCCAGGGGAGGTTGGGGTTAGGAACAGGTTCTTTGCCAGAGAGTAGTAAGGCTCTGGAACACAATCCTTGGGGCATCGGTGATGGCATGGAGCTGCCAGAGTTCATGAAGTTGGAACTATGCTCTCACTCTTACTGATTGAATTTTGGATGGTCCTTTGTGGAGCCAGGGGTTGGACTCCCATAATCCTTGTGTGTCCTTCCCAACTCAGAATATTTGGTGATATTATGACTTTGATTTAAGAAAAACAGTATTTCTGTAGTATGTATCCTTTGATCTCAGGCTTTTTATTAACCATCTTTGCTTGCTACAGTCAGTAGTTCTTGGCTTTTTATAAAGAAAGTGTTTTGAAATTTTGAAATCTCAGCTCTTTCAGGCTTTCACCTTTTAGTCTAGCTTATGTGACTTGTCAAATGCTGCCCTGAAAAAACAAATCATATTAATTAGATTTTATCTGATGCAGACATAATAAAGAAAACTGCGCTGTAAACATGAAATTGAAAGCAAACATGCTATGTAGGTATCTTCAGTAGAAGCTGGAAAAAATACATGGTTAAAATATCTTCATGGTTTAGAATGTTTTGTGAAATCCAAGCATCAAATCCTATTCACACATAACGTGACTAAATGTCTCTGTGAAGGAAGTTAATAATTCCTTTTGACTTCGTTCTTCTGTAAGTGAGTTTTATTAATGTGTGTACTAGAAAGTTCTTACATATGTTTGTAAAATAGTGTTTTCAAGGAGCATTGAAAAGTTTTTTTTTTTTGCTGCACCAAAATTATTGTTTTTCTGTTTCAGACATATGATGAAAATAGGAAATTGGCTGATGAAAATGACATATGATGAAAATTAGAACCATTTAAATGATTTATCTATGCTAAAGCTTGTAATAAGAATGGAGAAAGAATTTTTACTGGGCCTAGCAGTGACAGGACAAAGAGCAATAGTTTTAAACAGGAAAAGGAGGTAGATTTTTATTAGATATAAGCAAGATGTTTTTCACTGTGAGGATGGTGAGGCACTGGAACAAATGGCTGAAGTAGTGGATGCCCTCTCACTTGAATTGTTCCTGGATGACATGGGTGGGGGCTTTGGGCAACCTTTTATAGTGGAAGATATCCCTGCCTGTGGCTGAGGGGTTGGACTAGATAATCTTTAATGGTTCCTTACAGCCCAAACCATTCTATGATTCTGTGACTCTATGAAGCCCTTAGTTTATCCATTCTGTCTTTCTGTGTACCACAGCATAATAAATGTAATTAGTTTACCCTTGTATTTATTCTAGTAACTTACATTTGGTCAAACAATATTATCCAGAAAAGCCATGGAGACGTTATGAGATAGAGAATATGAGAGTGATTATTATGGCTAGTCATACTTTCTGTTAAATATTTGTATGGAATTTTAAAAGTGTTTTTTTGGCTTCCTTAAAAATTGTAGTTTATGTATATTTATATATCCTTGTTTTGTGCAGTTAAACTGTGTAGACAAGGTTCATAATGAACTGCTTTATTGAAGGCATCTGTAGCACTGTAATCAACTGAGTTTTTCTTGAGAGCATAAAGAATGGTATTGAGTTTTACAGTATTTCTCCCTGTATATAGTTCTTAGAATAGCTTTATATTGCTGCTAATACTGCTGTTAATCAGACAAAATCCAGAGTGGGCCAGGGAGAGAATTAGGCAAAAGCCCAGCTTGAACTCAATTTGGTTGTTGGTGTAAAAGAGACAAAAAAAATTAACAAATGTACTAACAGTAAGAGGAGGGCTAAGGAGGATTTCCATCCTTTCCTGGGTGCAATGGGAAATGTGACCACTGAGGATAAGGCTGAGGTTCTCAGAGCCTTCTTTACGTCTGTCTTTGAAAGTCGGATTAGTTATCCTTGGGGTGCTCTATCCCCTGACCTGGAAATCTGGGATGGGGAGCAGAATAAAACCCCCAGCATTCATGTGGAAACATCTGGAGACCTATTACTCCACCTGGGATCCACCAGAAGACGCTGAGGGAGCTGGTGGAGGTGATTGCCATGCCACTTTCCATCTTCTGTTAGCATTCTTGGTCAAATTGAGAGGTCTTAGAATATTGGAGGCCTGCCTATGTGATTTCCATCTACAAGAAGGGTTGTAAGGTGGATTCAAGGATCTACAGACATAGTGGCCTGACATTGGTGCCAGTGTAGGTAATTGGCAGATCATCTTGAGTGAGACCATGTGGCATGTGTAGGACAACCAGGGGATCAGGCCCAGCCAGCATGGATTCATGAAAGGGAGATCCTGTTTGACCAACCTGATCTCCTACGATGTGATGGATGTGAGAAAGGCTATTGATGAAGTCTACCTAGAATTCAACAAAGCTTTTAACTCTGTCTTTCATAGTATTCTCCTGGAAAAGTTGGCAGCCGATGGCTTAGACAGGTATGCTCTTTACTGGGTAAAGAACTGTCTGGATGGCCAGGCCTGGCCCAGAGGGTGGTAGTAAATGGAGTTAAATCCAGCTGGTGACCAGTCAAGAGCGGTGTTCTCCGGGGATTGGTACTGGGCCTGTCCTGTTCAGAATCTTTATTGACGACCTGGATGGGGGGATTGAGTGCACCCTCAGTAAGTCTGAAGATGACATCAAGCTGAGAGGAAGAGTTGATCTTTGTGGGGGTTGGAGGGCTCTGCAGAGGGATCTGGACAGGCAGGGAAGCTGGGCTGAGAGCAGTGAGATGACCTTTAACAAGATGAAGATCTGGGTCCTTCACTTCAGTTGCAGGCAATACTGCAGGCTTTGGGCAGAGTGGCTGAAAGACTGTGTAGAGGAAACAGACCTGGGGGTATTGGTTGATGCTCAGCTGGACTTGAATCAGCATTGTGTCCAGGTGGCCAAGAAGGCCAGTGGCATCCTGGCTTGTATCAGAAATAGTGTTGCCAGCAGGAGTGGAACAGTGATCATTCCCCTGTACTTGCCACTGGAGATTGCACCTTGAGTGCAGTGTTCAGTTTGGGCCACACCCTGCAAGAAAGGCATCGAGGCCCTTGGCATCGAGGGGCATGTTGAAAGAAGAGCAACAAAGCTGCTGATGATTCTGGAGCACAAGTCTTACGAGGAATGGCTGAGGGAACTTGGATTGGTTAATCTCAGGGGAAATCTTATAGCTCACTACAACTCTACAACAAAGAGATAGTAAATTGACCTAACCAGCCACGTAAACCCAGATACTCTCTCTTCCTTTTAATTGAATATTATTTTCTGTCTGCCTTTTCATATTGCAAATATGAAGGAATACAATTTCCATTAAAAATTCTTTATTAGGACCTTCATTTTAATTATGTTTTGTGCATTTAAAGAAAATGTTGTAAATATGAGTCTACAAGAACGATTTTCATTTCTGTAGTATGTTTACATTTAAAAATGAAAAAGGCTTATGTCTAAATAAATGACTATGATTCTAAATATGTTGAAAATATTGTTTGAAGTATATAATAATAAGATCATGTCTTACATAAAAGTATTTAATCAAGGAAAAGTAATGTAATAACATTTAACAGACCTCTGCGAAAGTATAGGAAGAATAAATTGGGAGTGAAAAGAAAGTTTATAGTAACCTTCAGGGCATCATGAATTTCCAAAGGAAATCTGAGCTCCAAAGTTTGCTTCCTGATTAGAGGCAATGCTTTCCACTTTGACCTATAGTGTAGAAACCTATTATGTTCATACTTCACCTTTGCAAAGCACGCAAACATTATTTAATGTTACTCTTGTGGCATGAAAACTGGATAACTAAGGCAGTGTAAACCAGGAAGAAATATTTTTGCTTTTCTTTTTCTAGTGTTTCTATAGATGCCTGCTATTTCTCTTGGTTTCTGAATAGGCTGTGTTTTTTTTCAGTGAAATTGCTTTTTTTTTTATAGTTGTATATTTTATTTAATACTAAATTATGCTAATGTATCAAGATTGTATGCGTTTAATCCTGAGAGAGAAGTCAAAGAGAAAAGTATTTAGGAAATAAGTAGGAAAACAGTTATGCTAGAAACATGCTAAAATTGTGTTTAATTTCATGGCACATATGCTTGTTGTAAAGCTACTATTGTTCAATCAGTATGTTCCCCAGTTTGCAGGGTAATAACATATTTAACTAAAGTAGAAATTGGAAATTCTACGTTATTTCAGAGTAAAGGATTGGGATGCCCCAAAACTTATAATAATCTCCAAATACAGGAAATTATCAGTCAAAGCTAAAGTCCACAGTAAGATATGCAAATAAAAAGAGAAGTAACTAATCTTGATCCCTTCCTTGAGTGGAAAAATGCAGTATCAGTCAGTTTCAACAAATCAATGGCTGTGATCCCAAATGGAAATAAGCCAATTTTCAATACTTGCTTTTTCTTTTTTCTTATGTCATTTAAGGGTTAGCTGCAATTTGCATACAGATAGGAAGCTATAACCAATACTTCAATAACATTGGCTAGAAATTTATCTAGGTCTTCCACAGTGAAGGAGAACTCTCTGTTGTGACATGGTGTGAAAGATACGATGAAAAATAAAAATAAAAAATTACTAGCCTTCTACTGCTATAAAAGCAGACTTCCTCTGTATCAATTTACATTATTTACATTATTTTTCTATTAATAGGTATGAGCATAATTAACAAAATTACTGTGTATATCCACTCAGGAATTGCTGTGTGGGTTACATGTATATAATAGCTCTGATATTGTAGAAAAATGTATTTTATTGTCTAATAGTATATCTTGTCAGAATTCATGCTCATTCATTGAACAAAACGATACCAAAACATTCCAGTTTTCTCTTCTTTTTCCTCTCTGTGTATGTTCTGATGTGAAAAGATCATTTAAGGGTGTAGTAATGTTTACAGATTTTTTTAGTATAGGCTGTATGTAGTCATTCAAAGCTGTATGAATACAGTACTTTTAAGTAGATGAAATTTAAGATTTCTGAAGATTTAAATGACATCTGTGTAACAATTACTGGAACAACGAACTAAAAATAAAATGGATGTAAAGTTTATGAGAAAGTTGTTCAGTCTTACCTAAGCAGATAAACACAAGTAAATTGCAATTCGTTCTTTATATCTTGTATCAAATACAGCAAGACTTGTTCAAGAATGCCTTCGATATTCTCATTGTATCTGTAGTTATTTACTACTAGAAATCTTGAAAGTACACTTCATTGGTGCACAGTTTTCACTCTTCCCTGCCCCTTGCTTCGTTCTTCAGAAAAGCTGTGGGAGTAGTGTATCTAGTTAGTGTACTGACTCAGTCAAGTGAGATCTAGTGATGCACCTGGTACACAAGATACTCAGCTGAAAGTTGCCTCATTTCATTCTTTTATATGTGTTTGTTTTGTCTTTCCTAGGTCAAATAAGTTAGTATAATGAAACCTATTAAGGTTAGATCTTCTTTCTTTTCTCTCTTGAAGATTTATTTTTCCTAATGGCTATATGTAGTTACCGAGCTGTAATTTACCTTCTGAAATACAGAAAACAGGAAAATAAGAGCTTGATCTTTACAGTATTTATTTTGCCTATGACTTTGTTGCATCACCTTACTCTTTGAGTGTCTCTTTTTCAGGCATTTTCTTCCTTTTGTTGTTGAACATGTGACAAAGCAAAGTGTGAGGCACTGATTTAAGAGAATTAGGCCAGGTTCTCCCATATGTACTGTAACTCATTAATCTGTGATTAAAAATTAATAAAATAATAAATGACTACGAATACTGTATTGTATTTAGAGGAAACAAACATTAGGTATCTCTGCAGTTCCCAGTGTTCCAAGCTACGAATTGGCTTACTTGCAGATCATTAGTATTAATGTTGGAAAGCAGAAGTAACAGATTGCTAACAAGTCAGGAAAAAAAAATATTTCACCTGAGTAGCACATTCCAGTTAATTTTAGTGTTACAAAAGTACATGGTACATGAAATAAACATCTGTAAGCAGTATTAAGGAGCATTCAGATTGATTTGTATCTGCCTCATCTGAATCTTATGTGTTTGGATAATAAATTAAGGCAAAAGCATCCTGGCTGTTTCACAAAAATAATTTCAGTCAATTCAGACTTTTACTCCAGGGTTTCTGTTTATCTGTTACTGTTTTATTCAATGCAGCTGAGACCAGTTATCTCCCCTGTGATTTTTGAGGTCACATCATAGGTTAGATATGTATTACAAATGATCCTGTGAGAAATTTTTTCAGATATAAGTAAAAACATTGCCAAGAAAAGAAGCTATTCTATTGCAGATGTTAATAAATGAAACAGAAACAGAGCACTAGATATGCTGTTTATTTAGAATTTCTCAGCAGTATACAAGAAACAGGAAAAAATGCAGGAAAGTTTCTACAACGATTTTAAAACTCGTATTGCTGCTGCTTTGCATAGTTCTTGTATGTAAACGTGAGCTTTTGGGAAAAGAGTGGACATAATGCTGTTAAAAAAAAAAAAAAAAAAAAGAGTGATTCAGTGCTCCTGACATAAACATCTTTCCTTGAGATAGTAAAGAAAATGGTAATTTCTTAGAAAACTCCTGTGTCAATTCACAGAATCACAGAACTGCAGGGGTTGGAAGGCATCTCCACACATCGAGTCCAACCCCCAGAGTTACTAGAGTCACGGTCTCCATGCTTATCTGGGTGTTCTTTTAAAACTAGAATTGTATTGGCAGTTTCGGACAAGATCTTTAAGCCAGTGAAAAAAATACTGTCTGTTTCTGTTTAGTCATTTTGAAAAAGGCAGTGCCTTTATGAGGACTATTTCATTCTAATTTGCCTTCCCACCCCAACTGAATTGCAAACATGCTTTTGTGAAAGATGGAGCCTTAGTGTAATGATGACCAAATGAAAGTAACGTGTTACGATGAATATAAAGCAGATACATTGGACAAAAATATGTTTTCATCTGCCATAGGAGTGTAAATTAGTATGCTGTAAGGGCATGCTGCCACTACCATCTTTGGAAAAAGATAATTTTTGTAAAATTCCTCTCTTAGTATCAGAAAAATGACCTGCACCTAGTGGTCAGTTTTCCTACTAAATTCAGAAGCAGCAGCAAGTAAAACAGCCATTGTGAAAGTGAATAGATGATTTAGTTGAATTAATATTTTTAAATGAATGAATAAATCCACCAACTCATGGAAATGTTTTGAGTACTTGTATGCATAAGATTTACTTTTGATCAGATATTCCGCTGCCACTATCTTTCACAGACTGTTGGTAAAAGCAAGGATACTTAACTGTGAAGTTTGTTCTTGGTTGACCCTAAAGATGAAAATTATTTTTGGACTCTTTCATTTCCCAGACTGCTGAAGTACTGTGATTTCTTTGACAATAGGAACATGCTAACTAGAAATAAGATGAGTGTCAGAAATACGTATTTCTCATACAGAAAAGCATAGCAGCATGATCCAGTGTAGCTCTTTCCCACATAATAAAATGTCCATTTTTATAAGCAACACACTCATAGGGACTGTTATAAATTAAGGTTTTCCATTTCAAGAAATCGTACAGAGGTCATTCAAAAAGAATTCCTTACATCTACTGATATCATTAATTCTAGGAAATGGTGGCAATTAACTAGGCCAATAAAGTACATTTTTTTATTATAGACCGATTCAGTTCTATCTCCTTCACTCCCCTAAAAATTTATCAATATGAAAACAAATTAACAATGATAATTAACTCTCATCTGATAGTTTCGCTGTAGCACATACATTGCTCAACAAGATCTTTTTGTAGAGCACTAATTCTTTCGTATAATGGTGATAGTTTCATTTGAGAATGACCTAAAATGTCAGTCAAATGTTTCCTATTCATAATACAGCATGTGACTTTCTGCATTTATGAGACATTACACCCCAAACTAAGAAAGAGCAGGCATTGCTACTGACTATGGGAAAACATAGGCATGGAAGTGATGTATTTTCTGGTAATCAGAAGAAAAAGTTTTTAGAAATAAAAAACTGAGTCTTCAACACATTTGTATCCCTGAATATTAAGTAAGAAATCATGAAAGAAATATTTTTAAAATTTCTAACACAGAAGGCTTCAAACTGACCTCTTCATATGTCACATAAAGAAGTGTTGCTCTGGGAATGCAGCTTAGTTTCGACATTCACTTTGACAAGCATTCTTTCTGAAGCTCAGAGAAGCTTTTAAGTATCTCAGTACCTGCTTCTTTCACTTCATAAGTTTCATAAACAGGAATTAATGTTGCTGAAGGTTAATGTGTAGATAAACAAGGTATTTTGTCCCAAGTGAAAGAAAAGCAAACTAAGGAAATGGAATTTTAAAAATATGTATACCTTTAACAGAGGTCATAGTTTTATATTTCTCTTCAGGTGTTTCAGTGATGTCAGGCCTGTGAAGTACAGGCTGCCAATCTAGGAACAGCAGTCAAGATTTCATTTTAAGATAGTTTTAACATGTATAATTGAAGTCTTTTCAAATAGATTCTCTTTGAGTTGACCTCAAAGTTTTAATTTATACTGGTTGTTTGTAGCTTGAAGGTCTAGTTTCAGTAGCACGGGATTTCTAGGTTGTAAGCATTTTTTTACCGTATTTCTTTTTCCAGAGTCATGTCATCTTTGTTTAAAGTCAATAAATTTGGAAATCTCTGTTGGCCAAATTCCACCCAGAGTTTTCTTACTGTATTTTCTACTGATTTTAAATCTGTTGCTCTGAACTTCCGTGACGAGTGACAGCTCTTATAGAAAAAACTGCAAGTCACCTTGTGAATGGTTAGAGGGAGCATGAGTAGTGTATAACTCTGGAAATTGCAAAACCCATATTCTGCTTAAAATATTCTTGGCTACTGTGTGCCTACACATACTGCTACAGCAAATTCATGTGCCCTATTTGTCCCAGTTTACTAACAGAAGAATTAAAGCTGTAATGTATATTCCGTACTGGCTGCTCTTCATCTTGCAAACATTGAATATTTGTTGAAGGTTTAGAAAAGAAGATGCTTTCAAAACTGTGAAAATGAGTGCTAAGTAATTGTACAGCATTCCAAGGTCTGAGTAAACTAAACAGAACATAACTGATCTTAATTCTCCACTTGGAATTCTCGTATAGTGACTGTGTTCTCCGAGGTCCAATATGATTTCTGTAAAAATCACATTTAATTTTGTGAGATGTCTGATGCTGTAGAAGAATAATGAACTGTTTTTCTCCTCTTTTGGGCAGTTTTGGCATGAACCATGATGGAATAGGAAATTCCTGTGGGACCAAAGGTCACGAAGCAGCAAAACTAATGGCAGCTCATATTACAGCAAACACCAATCCTTTCTCTTGGTCAGCCTGCAGTCGGGATTATATCACCAGTTTTTTAGAGTAAGTAATCTCTCAAGAAAAATCATGAGTTATTAGAAAAATTCACACCTTTCAGAATAAATACTTAGTAAATATACAGTGGCTGGCTCTAATGATTTATGTTTTTAGAATGTAAAAGCACAAATGAGTGAAGAATTACGTTGTAGAGCTCTTTTCCTGTGTACTGGCAAAAGCTTCTAATCTTTTCCCCTTTTCTTGGTGTTAAGTTTTAATCTATTCAAACATTTTAAAGTCGTGATCATATTCTCTTTACTTAATCTCAAGGTGAGAAATAGGGAAGATGAGAATTTGTCAGTGATTAATAGGAAGTAATTTTTTGTTTAAATATATGTGTAACATGAGGAAATGCAAGAAGGGAACAAGGTTCAAGCCCTTTTCCTTGTTCTCCCATTCATGTGTTTTTTTTATGTAGTCTTGTGGTTTTTCTGTATTCATTGGCAACTTTCATGAAAATAATCAGATTTGAAGCTGTCATAGATTTTTATATTAATATCTTTAAACCATGCTAATCTATACTTCTATAGTGATTTTTATCCAGAAATAGATTCCTACCAGAAATTCTACTTCTGCATAAAAAAATTAAAATAATCAAAATATATCAGTATCAAAAATGTGTTCATTCTCTACATGACGCATAGTGAAGCCATTGTGTGTAGTTAGCAACTGAAAGACAGGCACAGAACTGTGAGTTCACTGACAGCTAGTTAATAATGGTTTTTAAAATGTGTATGAGACAGTGGGTTCATGGGAGCAGGTTGACGCTGATTGATAGGTGCAGTGTCATCAGTGAAATTATTCTTTAAGAAATAAAAGTTGTTCAGAAATTCAATCACTTTGTGTTAAGAGGTGGACTTAAACCAATCAGATAGTCTAGTCATTGGATTTCTAAGAACAAAATGAACTTTTTCAGGGATGTTTCTTCAGAATAATAATTCTGTTTCCTAAGGGCTCCATCCAGACCAGTAACGTTTTCCTTCAGCTGGTTCAAATGTAGCTACTATCACACTGAATCACTGAATTGTACAGATGTGTTTGGGCCCCCTGTCTGTATAATGAGCATAATCAAATGTGTTAATATTAGGGGTTGTTGAGAGGAAAATACTTGGTTTTGGTTACTGTATCAGGTTAAGGTGTTCTGTATCACCTCACTGAACAGTACACCCACTTTTATGTGCTGGAGTGTTTAAACAAGTGTCTAGACTAAATCATACTGAATGAATTATCCCACATGTGCGTAATGCTGATTTCTCAACAATATAATTTATTTTCTTAGGAGATATGCATTTATTAATTAAACACGAACAGTATGAAAAAAAACCTTCAAGATCGCTGCCAGTCATATCTGCTCAGCTGAGCTGCTCTCTATAGTACTCCTTCTAGTATACTATATAGCCAAACTTCAGCTATTTGAAAGAATAGGATTTTTGCATCTCTGCTATGAGACTAATCCACACTACCAATAACCCTGACCACCAGCTTACATTTCAGTTATTTTCTCACAATCACAGATTTACAGAATTGTAGAGTCTGGAAGGGATCTCTAGAGGTCACTGAGTCCAACCCCCCTGCAAAGCAGACTCCCTACAGCAGGCTGCACAGGTAGGTGTCCAGGTGGGTCTTGAATGTCTCAAGTGAAAGAGACTCAGCCACCACCCTGGGCAGCCTGTTCCAGTGCTCCATCACCCTCACAGTGAAAAAGTTGTTATGCACGTTTGTGTGGAACTTCCTATGCTCCAGCTTCCTATATTCCTATGCTTTCTTGTAGTACTCGGGATTTGTCTATTACTATTACATTTTTTGCTGTTTATAGTCTTCCTTCTATTTGTCACTCTCTTTTAAACTTCATTTTTAATTCATAATTTTTTGAAAATGATTTATAAATTGATGACGACTGTTCCATGGGTAAAGTATTTTTTACTTATGTCCTTAGAGAAGGAAACACATGATAAATTCTGTGGCTTGTATTATGCTTAAAATATAATACTGCTGAACATTTTTTCATAGTTTTAAATTTCATTCTGAACAACCTTTCACGTTTCTTTACTTGCTACCTCTGTTTATATAGTAATCAGTCAGTTTTTAGCTATGTCTGTTAAAAAAATTTAGCTTGTGCCTCTCCTACTCTGTTAAAATGATTTTATTTATTTTATTTACTCTTAGCATCTTTGATATTCTTTTCCATTCCACTGAAGCACAGTGAAGTTTCTTTAAATTGCTAATACTTTTAAGCCTGTGAGATGCCACTGAAATTGTACTTACATTATTACAAAGGGAGAATAATGCTGTATTGAATGTGTTTCTGTTGTTCTTAGCTGTTTGGTTTTTATGCATTCTTTTAAAAACTCAGATTTCTCAAACATGATCAGTTAGAGATTTGTTATAAATCTGTGCTGCTGCTTCTTGTTTTGGTTTTTAATATCCTAGAAATGAATTGATGCTTTTGTTCTTGAAATAGTCGTTGCCAGATTTTGCAAGGTAAAATAATAGTTAAGAGTGAATATTTTTTTCTTAAGTTTCCAGTCTCTCCCCTCAATTTTCCCATCTGTTCAGGTAAAAACAGCCTTAATGGCAGATGCTTTTCATTTTCAGGTAATGATCAGTGAGCAAGAAGCAGAGAAAAATAGTGAGATTCACGTAGTAGCAATTCCCTGCCTGCCCCTGTAATAGCTGACCAGTTTGAATCCAGACAGGAAAAATTATTCGATTTTTGTTTTTTCCTAATTTCTCTTCAAAACTTAGCAGCAGATGAGGAAACAGCTGATTCAGAGGTTTAAAGGCAAAGCCTCAAAAGGCACTGTCATCTCTGTCTGCAGGTGTTTATTTCACACAGATTTTATACTGCCCTTTTTTTTTTTTTTCAATTTTGCATCAAAAAATGAGAAAACATCTGCAACAGAACCAGTAAACAACAAAAAAGGATTGTAAGTATTTTTTTTTTTCTTGTATTGAATTCACTTAGTTATATTTAACATCAAGAATAGAGCATTGTGGAACGAAATGCAAACATACTCAATAAGAAATGTGAGGTCATGAGTCTGTATGGTAAAACATATTTTAGATTTATCAGCGTGGGTCTCCATAAAAGTTGAGGCAGAGTAGTCATGACTCCCAATGCAGCTGGAATGCATTTGTTCAGAAGCTCAGTAACTGTTCACTGTGGTAAGGTAGGTTAGTGTGCATCTAGGTTAGTATGCTGACTTGGGCTACTGCTTTGCAACCGCACAGTTTTGTACTGTGTGTTTATTTTGTAGTGTTGATGCCATGCTGTCCTTTCTCATCAGGCAGAAGCATTTTGAAACAACTCATCATGGTGACAATGAAAGCAGAACCTCAGTGTTAGCCTCTACTTTCTCAAGACTTCTTAAGATCTGCATCTGGATACAAATTTTCCAGACTGAGGGTACTGAGGAATAGCCATTAAGTATTACTTAAAAGTTGTCAATTCAGCCAGACTCTGGTTGAGAAAAGAGTTTACTTTGTGAGACAGCCAGATAGAGGGTGAATGTGACTTCATGGGAATGAAGTCAAAGCAAAGCTGTGTATATTGCTAATAGGTCCATCAAAACTCCCAAGAATGATGACCTGATAGCCCAGGCTGTGAAATGGCAACTGAGAACCATTTTAATAGGGAAAACGTTTCTTCTAGCAGGTAATAGCTGTTGGCTGTAAGCTCTGGTTAAAGTGAAGGACGATTTAATTTATCACCTGAATTGTTTAGCATGCTTAACAGGGGCTTTAAATTTCATTAAACTTTTTATAGAATTAAATACAAGAAGGACTCACTAAGATTTGAAGAGTGAGAGAGCAGTGTTACAAGACAAAGGTTCCTGTGAGAAATGTAGAAACTAAAATCTGTTCATTGAGAAGTGAACTAACCCTAAAATTATTGTCTGTGGTTGAAAACCAATTGGTAAAACTTCATTGAGTGCAGCATATATATATATATATATATATATAAAATGCAAGTTTTGTTTTACCCAGTCTTTATTTGTCTAGGGCGTGGCCATGCAGATCCCAAGATTTAAAAAAGAGAACTTTCTTCTTCATTTCATTATTCAGTTGCTTTTATAGTTGGTAATAACCTAATCTGCTTGATGTCTGGAGTCATTAATCTCTACTTGTTAAATCTTATCAGTGTCAGATAGGAGAAGGTTTAACAAGAAGCCACGTAACCAGCTCAGTCTTTCAAAGGTATTTTTGTCTTTTGAAGAGGAATGAAGAAGAGCCTTAACTCTTTTAACTATTTGAATAAGTAAGATCTGTCACAGAATATTCTTGGAGAGTCTCTAGATTTGCCATACAGCAGGATTTAGCTCTGAGTAACTAGATTTTTCTAGCTCTGGAATTGAGCCAAAAATACTTCAGTCACAAGGAAGCTCACAGAATCACAGAATGGCCAGGGTTGGAAGGGACCTCAAAGATCATGAATCTCCAACCCCCCGTCACATGCAGGGCCACGTCCACGTTTAATACTAGACCAGGCTGCCCAAGCCCGTAGAGATGATGTAAAAAATCTTCCAGTGTCTGTGTTCAGGCATCATCTGACCAAGAATCTCAGACATAAAAGTGAATATGCAGGATAATACGAGATACTTTCCTTATATGCCTTATGTACTTTGTATGGCAGATATGCCCTGTTACTCCAGGAGACTAGTTTAGTAAGACAAGGCACATTAATAATATCAAAATTCCATCTCTTTCTGTACAAATAAAAGTAGAAAATTCACATCCGTTATTATCTGTTGACCTATAGTTTTTTCCTTCACTTTAAAGATTAGAAGTCTTTTTTTGCTGACATATGTCTGTAACTATTTTAGATCTAAAGTCTTCAAAAGTCAGCCTAAAAGGCTGCATTTAAAAAGAAAAGAACCAGTTTTTATAATCACTGGCTTGCAATATGTTTCTGAGTATTGACTTTTCAAATAATAGTCTTTGTTTACTTGTTCTTTTTATTTTATTAATTTAAGTAAATTGTAAAGGGCAGAATTAGTTGCAGGTTCCTATAGAGTGTCTGATGAAATGGAAATAGAACAAATTGGATGATTTTTTTTTAGTGTCTCTCCAATTCTCCAGGATGGATACCAGTAGATTTTGGTGGGTAGAGCAGATGATTTTGATAGATGGCTCAGTAGGTTTTTTTCCTAATAAGGGTGCTGGATATTTAATCAGAAGAAGAAAAGAATGCTTGGGAACATAGCATGGAGTGAAATATGCATTAAAGAAATAACAAATTATTTACTAAAAAACAAAAGAGAAAATGAGCATTAGAAGAACATTGTGCAAAATTGAAGTGTATTTGCTATGAAATAGCTACTCAGCAATGGAGCTAGCCTTGTGTAAAAGGCTGAAAAGTAGTAGAACATATCATAAGAGTCTAGTAAATCCACGTCAATATCTTAATTTCTCAGAGTTCAACAACGTTTGCATTTAGTAATCCTGTTTATCTCATTTTTAATTTTAAACATACCACTCTGAATCATATCTCCATTACTTATGCCCTTATTATACAAATATTTATATGTTATTATCTATGGATTATTGAGCAGTTTGCAGAGTTTATTCATTAATGTCAGGTTAAGCAATTTTTGTAGCCCATATAGAAATATATCTTGGTACTCTTTAAAAATCAGTTTTTACTCAGGAAAAATATATAGTATATATGCAGTAAGTCTTTTGATAAAAGCCAAATGTTATTTATAGGTATATAAGTAATTTATATTTTTATAGCTGTGTAAATATATAAATGCACTGTTTATACTTAAGTTATTTTAGTGTTGGTATTTTCCATGTTTTTATGGGAAATTTGTAATATGATCAAAGAAAATATTATGCATACTATCTAAATGTTTATCTATATGATTGGAATATAATGCAAGCATGTATTATAATGAATGAGCTAATTCTCTAACATCTCAAACTCATTTTCTGTGCTAATGTTCTGGGTGTTTTCCTCAGCCATTGAAGGAGTCTTAATGAAGTATGTATGTTCCTGAGATATGTGAGAATAAATAGTTGAACATGAGCATAAACCCTGAAGGGTCTACATGGGTGGTTTTTCTTCTCAGCAGCCTTGCATAGAAAGTGATGACTGCACAGAGGTTGTCACTGTTATATGCTAAAGAGTCTAGCATCGAGTCCCTTGTTGCTGTCATTTTGATCAATCAGTTTGACAGTGACGGAAACTTTGAGATTGTGAGCTTTTAAAGAAGGATGTAGTATCCTTGGTGTCCTTTCGGACAGAAATGAGATTAATTTTCTAGCCTGAAATATTGTAATACAAATTAAATTTTGAACTTCATTATAGATTACTTTACTTTTGTTTCTTGACACATCATACCGGAATACTTTTGTTAATAACAGTAAAATGGCATGAAGCTTTCCAATTTTATGATGGAAAATAGTCCTAATGTGCCCCGTATAAACTAATGAAATTAACTTAGAAAACGAGAAAATGCTTGAGTACCAGTGTGGTATCTTGTGGAGTAAGGAGAATGTGTCTTGAGTTTGAGTTCATCTTATTCCTATAGCAGACAATGAAGACTTACTCAATCCCTCTTCAAAAATACAAATGTTCTGTCTCTGATATCATGTGGGTGTTGTTTTTTTTTTTTAATTTATATTCAATTCCTATGTAAGAAAAAATCACAAGCAATGAAACTGTTGGTGAGTAGAAATAGTTAAATTTGCAGAAATGAAGATATTGAAAAGTCCTTATCATTCTCACTATCTACACATACAGCATTTCATTTTAGGTTCCCCCACTGATTTTGTAACACCCTTTTTTTTCAAATTCTTTGAAAGAGATAATAAAACTGAAGCAGAAGGAAAAAGAAATTAATATTCAACCTGAGAGAAGTAGTTCATAAGTTTGTTACTACTTACTAGACCATTTCTTGTTTTTTTATTAATAGAGCTGTTTTTTGTTACAATAAAAATGCTGTCTTCAGAGAATGTCACAGTTCTGTCCTGGTTTGGCCTGTTCCGTGACTAATGGGAAGGGGTTGACCCATGAACCCATGCCCTGGGAAAGTGGGAAGGAAAAGGTAGGCAGATGGGCATAAAAAAATAGTGGCAGAGAGCTAATTTATGGAGAATGCTAATTTACTAAATATGATAGCAGAATGTGAGATAATACAATACAAAATAATTGAACTAATAAATCAATTAAATGAGACAGAGAATGTCCAAAAACCAAAGGCCTTGCTGTAATGCCGAAGGTGGGGCAGCTAGGAAGCACACTCTGCAGTGGTGAGCAGAAAAAGAAAACAGTCTCGTGACACCCAGTCAACTTCAGTACATTTAAAGATTAAGATTTTGATCTTTAATCTAATCTGTGCAGGGATCTATATGCCTGTGGCCAATGGTAATGATAGGTTTTTAAATGGTTGTCTTTTTACAGGATTATGTGTTACATACCAAACTCTGCACTAGTTGCATCTGTGGAGATATTCTTGTTATGTATAGCGTCAAATGTTAAGCTTCCCATGGCTTGTTTAAACAAGTTAGTATCTGCAGTTTGGTTTGAACAATGCAGAATGCTTAGATTGTATTTGATTTATTTCCATATTGGAATTATTAGGATGTACTCCTCGTGCGCATGGAATACAAAACTGAAATGCTTTAGATTCAGAAGAACCCATGATAGTTTCTCAACTTCAGCCGAATGCATGCGCTTGTAGTAATAACAACTGGAATATAGGGACAAGTGCGTTACTTTTTAATGCTAGAATCATGTATTTAACATTTTAAGCCCTGATTGGGTGAAAGGAAGGATTTTATGCCTTGGTTTGGGCTGGGGGAGGTGCAGGTGAATCATATGGAACTTTTTGGGAAAGAACTTGAGTAGCTTTTTTATTATTATTACTTAGTTCATTAGTGAATTTGTTGCTGTGTATTCAGATGTGATAGTGGTTGTTTGGGCTTTTCCACAAGGTCTGCTCTTATATTTTGAGGAAATTAACAAATTAAGGTTAAGATGAGGTAATTAGTGGTACAGTTAAAAAGGAGCCTTTTTGTTTTTATCTGCAGATGAAAGAAGTAGAAAATTGGAGATCTTCACAAAACAGTGTGGAGCACTCACTATTGAAATTATGTTCCTTTGGCAAGATGCATGGAAAAGATTTGAAAAAAAAGAAACATAAGTGCTGGCAAAATTTGTAGGAATGTCAGAAAAAAATTGGAAGTGTTGGCATAAGAATTCTTTAAAAATCCTCACTTATTCACATGTGAATGAGAGTAAAAAAGCATCTGTCCTCTTTCATGCTCACTGACTAAATAAAACTGAATAATTATATTTAGTAAAGTATAAAATATTCTAAACGAAAGAACTCCATCTGCCTTTGGCTTTCTTTGTTATTTGTTCCACTGCACTAAAATATTGTGGTTGAATATGGGCATACATTGAAAAAAGGCAGTGACTATAAAAGAATATGAAAGTTTTGAAAGAAGATGATCTTAGTTAAATGCAATGGAAGCTATCTTTAGATCCATACACATTCTTTTACTCACCCAAGTAGAGGTAAATTCTAAGATTCTGAGCAATTTTTATCACTGTAACTATTTTGTTCTCTCACATGGAGGAGTAATAATGCATGTTACAGTCCTAGTTCTTTGGACATTTATTCATGTTGAAATTTAAATGTGTTTTATATAAATCAGTTAAGTTGTGTGTATCTGTTATGTTTTCAAGTACTTGCCTGTTTGAATGGTCAAAAAGATCATTAAGAATTATAAACTTAATTTATCTGCTTAATTTGTTTATTTTTCTTTCTGTGACCAAATGTAGCTATTCTTCAATGAAAACAAGTAGGAATATTTAAACAGAATTGAAAATCAGTCTCGAGTGGCTCAGTAATTATCATGCTTTTTGAAAGGATAACATATGACCTAAATAAGCATTTTTGTTAATAATTACAATGAAAAATTATTTTGATCTCTTAACTCCCCCTAATTATGTTTTTTCACCGTGGGTGTACCATTGTTCTGTTTTTTTTTGTTGAAATCATACTTGTTTCACACCCATGGCTGTTAAAAGTAAGAGCTAGATGCATTATATCATTGCTGTGATTTACAGTCAGTAGAATTCCTAATTCCTTTGGTCCTTTATGTTGAACAGTTCGGGCCGTGGTACTTGCCTTGATAATGAACCTCCCAAGCGTGACTTTCTTTATCCAGCTGTGGCCCCAGGTCAGGTGTATGATGCTGATGAACAATGTCGCTTCCAGTATGGAGCAACATCCCGCCAATGTAAATATGGGGTAAGAAGTCTTAATCCTTATGCTGAGTGTTTTGCTTAGTCATTTGTATATATTCTTTTATAGCATAAATTTTTAGTTAGATGCACTAGTGGGTTATGAATTCCCAGCAGTGTTCTATCTGGTACTATCATATATAAGCAAAGGGTACATTTTAATCTTTATGCTGCATCTTTTGCTTGAGTCATTTGTGTATGTATTTTACACCCAGATGTGTGTGTAACAGTGAGCTGGAGAAGCATTCTTGAAGGCTAGGATAGAAAGGAGCCCAGAACATATTATCGTGCTTCTTGTAAAGTATACTACATAATTTTCACTGGTTTCAGTTAAATGAGATCACGCTCATGCTCTATTAATTTTGAAATATGAAATCTGTTTTGTTGACTTTAACTTTTCAGTTGAAAGTTACATTTTGAAGTTACGTTTGTATTTTTATCGATTTATCAGGTCTGTTTTATTTTTTGCTGACAATGAGTTCGTTGTTTCTCACATTCAGAGGTCTTTTGGAAGAGAAGAATAATTGGTTATGGGAGCAGAGTAACATGAAGCTAGACTGAATAACATATTGAATAGCTAAGTACTAGCACTGCTTTGGCTGCAAATACCAGTGTGCAGTATTGAAGTATTTACTACGGGAGTAGTAAAAACCTGCATACTTAATATTTTAGGGCATTATGCAATATATTTTAAAGTAATATTTTAAGAAAACATTGCAGCCCAAAATACGTAGTAAAATGATGTACATTGTTACACTTACTGTTAAATAATCCACTGACAGTAAATAAAAAAATCTTAAATGCTTTAAAAATACAGAGCTAATATTACTATGTTTTTAGTTATTGATTATTCAAATCATTTAACTAATTGAATTGAATGATCAATAATTACTAATATTTTAATTATTGATTATTCATATAAAACAATTATAATCATGAAATTTACTCTGTTTACTTCTGTAAAGGATAGCTCCAAAGAAAGTCCATTAAAGGGATATTAAATAACCCTTGGCTGATAGATACGTTATTTTTCTTGGGATGCCTCTTTGACAGATAGCATTGTGCAGAGGATTTTAAAAGCTATACGTAGCTGGCTGACTAGCTTGCAGGGTCTTCTGTTCCTGATCCTCATCAAACCTGTCTTGGCCTTTAGTGTGCCTCTGTAAATTCTCACATTCCACCACTGTTCTCTGATGGCCTTGTTTGCTGTCACTACATCTAAAATTTTTAATCCTTTTTCTTGCAGATTTTCATACTCTTTGTTTTCAGGCTAAGGAAATGTGTAGGCATTTAACTTGCTATTTGTAGCCTTTGGAGAGACACTGCATTAGAAAATGCAGACAATTAGAAGTACTGAAGATGTAGGTAATTACAGAGTCTACTAAGTCTGCTTTCATTTTTTATAAAGTTTTATAAAGGAATTCTCCTATAGTTCAAAAAAAGAAAAAAAAAGTTGAAACTAAATTAAAGCGATGGTTAGAAGAAGTTAAGTATTCATGTGGCATCACTAGTCCTCTGAATTGGTGTAGTGTACTACATGCTGTCTATGAGCATGACTTACAAGAGTCTCAGAAAAAAAACAAAGTCCTATTTTTAATAGTAGAATGTAAACTGTATGTATTTCCATATCAGAATATTTCA
Organism: Centrocercus urophasianus; assembly: GCF_019232065.1. Taxonomy (NCBI): domain Eukaryota; kingdom Metazoa; phylum Chordata; class Aves; order Galliformes; family Phasianidae; genus Centrocercus; species Centrocercus urophasianus. Next base: position 6,595,099 of record NW_024884811.1, read on the forward strand.
GAAGCCTGGTGATATCCAGAAACATTATCTGCCTCAGCTGTGATTTTCTAAAAATGCCATCATTATGATCAAACAGATTTGAAGTAATAACATTGAAGGGAAAGAATACAGATGGAAAATACTCACACCAGAAAAACATTTTCTGAAGAATGAGTATTTAGAAGTGATAGTGGAGCTGGATGGCAATACCAGGGAAAGTTAAGTTAAATTTTCTCTTCTACTCTTTCACTATCAGAAGTAAACAGTTAGAACTTTGAATGTTTCTGTATGAGCTAATATTCACATAATGTTATAAATAATTCATGGATCTCAATCTAATGAGCATGCAACTGTAAATGAGAAAACATAATAAAAATCTTTATATAACAGTGTATCTGGTTGATGTAATGACTTTTTTTCTAGTGGTCAGCCCTTTCTTATTGAAATGCCTGCTAAAAAAGGAAGAGGTGTAGCAAATTTTCCAGGAAGGATGTTTAGTTAAATTCTAAAATAAAAGGAATTCCAGAAAAAATTTGTTGCTGTTTCCTCTTGCTCATGTTTTTTACTAATTTGTAATAGCAAGACATGACAAGAGAAACTGTCATACTTTCAGATCAAAAGAATTAAAATTTTCCTTTGGGCTCTGATATAAGTGTCAAGATGGCATTTGGTAATTTAGAAAATATTCAAGGTCTTTGAAATTCTGCTCTAATGTGTGTCTTACTAACCTCTAGAAAAACTACCTGTTTGGGCCATATAGCTTTGATGACGATCTGTATTCATTGCTTTTTTTCCTGTATTTCCACATCCAGTCCATTGTATTTTTATTCTAACTGTTCGTTGCTTTTGTTCATAAAATAAGTTCTAATTCAGAAAAGCTTTTCTTCATTTAAATATGTGAAGTTTTGTCTCTCACTTAGGAACTTCAGGTGTTTGAAGAGGTGTTTGAATGATTAAGGCATAAGAACTCAATTACTGAAGGGACTATAAGACTGCTTTTCTGTGTGTGTTCACTGACAAGGAATTCTGCAAAGCAGAACTAGACTTAATGGAGCTCTCTGTTTCAGTCACTTACAAGCAAAACTTCCAGCAAAAGTATTACAGCTGTTGATCAGATTTTCTTCAAATATTCAGCACATTGGCAGGCAAGAATTCACAGAGCTGTTTTAGCATATTTATTATTGTTTCCAAATAGATAGCAATTTTCTAATGTCAAATTTGCGTTGTTCTTTATGCTTTTAAACAGTCTGTGATACAGGAGCTCTTACATGGAATTTAATTCAAGAAATAGGTAGTTTGAATAAAGAACTGAGAGTTTATGTGACGATACTTAAATATATTTAGGCTGCTACAAATATAATGCCTCTTTTTTTTATTATTTTGCTCCATGACATCAGAGGTGGGTGTTGGTGTTATGGAGTAGAGATTGACTTCCTGCCAGTTCCGTTAGATTTTGTTGATGTGTGACAGAAGGCAGCAGTGGGGCAGTCTGAATAAGTGATGTCTGACATGGAAGTGTGTATGGAGGAAAGCTGTGTCATTGAGTGCCTCCATGTGGAAAATATGGTACTCATTGACAGTCACCACATTCTGGGTGGTGAGGCACAGCTATCACACCATGAAAGGAAGTGTATTTGATCAGGTCATCCATGCAGATCAGCAGATTACAGCCAGGAAACTACCGAGGGAGCTGAATATCAGCTTATATGCAGTCGAAATGATGGTGGCAATATTGAAATATGACAGTTTGTGCTAGGTGGGTGTCGTGAGTACTCACAGGAATAAAAAGAACTCTGTACGCAAAGTTGTCAGGATCTACTGAGCCAAAATGATGCCGAAGGGTTCATTTTTCTTGATAACATCACTACTGGTGATGATACATGGTGTCACCACTCCAAGCTGGAGTCAGAATTGCCGTTCATGCAGTGGTGAAATGTGAATTCCGTGTCTGAAAAAAAAGTTCAATATGCAGCCGTCAGGAGATAAAGAGATGTGCACTGTGTTTTAGGAAAGAAAAGAGGCGATTTGTCTTGATTTCCAGGAACTTGGATGAGCCATTGACTCTGACTGTTACATTAGGATGCAAAGTAAGTTGAGGAGTTGAACTTCTGGAGTAAGGCCAGAGAATATGACAACCTTTCCCTTGCAGTGCAATAATGTCAGGCCATTTACCATGGAGCCATATGACAGTCTTGGCTGGACTGTCCTAACACACCCACCTTGTAGTCTGGATTTGGTACCTTCTGGCTTTGATTTATGCAGGCCATTTAAAGATGGGTGACATTTTCTTAGCAATAATGCCATCATAGCATCTGCGAAACAGTAGATCATGTCCACTGGGGCAGATTTTTACAAGTATGGCGTGCAGACTCTTGTTCATTGTGAAAATGCATGGCTAATAGTTTTGAAAAAGAATGCTTTGTAGCTGAGAATTTTCTCTATCAAAGAGCATTATTGTGCTCTTCATATCCATTGTGATTTTATGGAAATAAATAGGAGGCATTACTTTTGGATTTGTCTTCATTCTTTGAGACACAGGAGAGTCTCAAATTTTGGATTTTTGGTGATTATATTGGTGGAAATTTCACCGTATACTACTGGCGTGTGGCTTTTTTTTCCTAAAGGTGTTGCATGCTTTCACGTATCTTATTAGTTGCAGTGTTGTGGGAGATTTTGAGGGTATTAAGAAGAATACGAGTTCCTGCAGGATGATGCAGTGTGAATTCTCCTCTCCTGACTGTTAAGTATGGTTTGATTAGGCTGTACTCTGTGTCCCACATGGCTTGGTAGTTCAGAAACATATTCAATCATTTTATTCAAATGAGTGTAAAGAGAACTTCTATTGTCAACTCCTTACCTTCTTCACATTTGTGCATCTGCATAGTTGGTTCTTGGCTGTCTCTGGGCTAACTCAGGAAGGAATTCCAGTCTTGACTTTAAATGTCTCTGTTTTATGAGTTTAAATAATATCTATAGTATGCCTGACTGTAACTTGCAGATTTTGTGGTTCATAATAATGTTTTGCTTTGGAGCTGGTCCCCACATTTTTAGGACAGGAGCTGAAACCTCATATATTTTAATAGCAGTTAATATGTTATGCGTATGATTGATTTTGCTGTGGTGCATTTTATGATCTGAGAAGCTCTTGGGTGCTAGCATGAATTTCAGAGATAGTGCTTAGCAATTCCCTGATAAATTTTTTCCATTTTATCCTTTTCCATCTTCACTGGTGTCATTAATTCAGAGGAATGAGGCAGTTGCTACCTTGAGTACATGGCTTCACTCAAATCGGTAGAACTTTGTATTTCATGGTGGAGCTTAATGTATCAAGTATATATCCTAGTTTATGACAGATAGATCTCTTCTTTGTCATAATCTAATACAATTTTATAACTTAAAAATCAAAGATTTGCTATTATTCACATTTTGTAACTGAGTTTTGAAGCACTGATGAAGTTCAAACTATAAACTTATTGCTTGTAAGCAGGAAGAATGAAGATACTGTTCTCAAAATAAGACATTTCCTGGCTTCTGTTGGTCCCCTTGCTTTAGTTGTCTGTAGGAATTTTTTAATGACTTCTGGGGAGTATCCATAAAGATAATGAACATTAATAGAATGTTGCTTAGAAAGCGCAGAGGTACAGAACACAGAGTTGTCATGCCTTTCCTGCTTCCTAATTTCCAACATGCCATTTCAGAGGCAGAATAGTTTAACTGAGTTAGAATGAGCAAAACAAAACAGTATTTATCTGGTTAGATAACTTTGAAATCCAGTACAGTAAACAAATTTCCATACACAGTAGTTCTACAGTAGTTCTGCAAAATTTCTTCTAAGACAAAGCAGGATGAATTATAATTCACCCTTGTGATTATGTGATGCAAATTTTAATGTTAATGAGTTTTGTTATTACTCTACATAAACGAATTTTTCAAATAGTTTTTTTTAATGTGACCTGGGGCTTTTAGATAAAAGCACATTCTGGAAGCTGTTTTTTTTTTTCCAGAAGGGAAAGACGGAGGTGTATCTTCTCCTTAGACTACAATTTCCTTTCTTTTCTCACTCTTGTTCATACTATGACAAATTCCATGCTCATGAACCCATGAGTAATACTGCCTCACTAATAAGTGACTTTTTTTTCTCATCTGGCTTCGTATATTACACCGTCCCTAAGCTGCTCTTTATTTGGTGCTTGTTAGCAATGCAGAAGTAGGTCAGTCATGCTGACTTACATTGCATTGCTCACAAATTGTAGTTTTAATATGTGCATGCAGAGGAATTGACAATCTGATCTTAATATTCTTTCTTACCAAGCTTTAAATGATTCCCTATTTTGTAAGGTTTTGTCTGCAAAATGCAACATCACTAATCAGTATTAGAAGTCTTTTGCATTTTGAATGATTAAAGTTTCAAGCTTTTCTTGTGTAAGGACTAATAGTATTATACTGTAAACAAGAACATTTGAAACATTTTCAGGTTTATTCTCAAATTTAATCTTTTCTTTAAGATTAGGATGCATATAGAGAAGTTCCAAAAGCTTTCCTCTTCCTGAATCTGAAGGTGGTTTTACATCATTGTTTAATCTTAAAAAAGTTCCCACAGTGCTGGCACCACAATACTATCCTTTTTTTCTTCTTTCCAATGACTATCTTACCTCCACACTCTCCTTGTCCCTCTTTCTTTGTCTCTTTCATTTTCTTTCTCTCTCTCAGAAGAGTCACAGACATTCACAAAACTGTGGATCTTGTTGAAGTTATTTGAAAAGGGCAAAGGGTTGCCAGTGATCAAAGCAGTAGTAGTGTCTTAGAGGTTACAAGACTCAATAGTGAGACTCTGGGTTCTGTATTGTGTTTTGAGTAATGATGAGAAGGATTGCATGGTTTCAAAGGGAAGATGCTACTTGGAGGTGATTGACCTTCTGGGGCTTCTGTAGTTTCCATAAGGTTCACATAAGCACCCAATGTTTAGGAAAGCATGCAGGTAACATAATACAAATGTACAACTTAAGCTACAGATTTTATTTTACATTCTTTCAGCATGTTGTTATTCAAAACATGCTGCACCACTTAATGAGCATTTGGTAGCAGAGCACTAAAATGGTAACTTTTGGGTGCTTATCTGAACTAGATTTATATTTGAACCTTCCGGAGTTCACCCATAATATATAATCAGCCTTCTAGTTTTGAGAGTCTTAACATCAGAATTTCAGCAGTGAGGCTGGAAATACTCTGGGCTGATACTTTTCAGATCTGAATTGTAAGCTATAATTTAAGCAAATCATTTTTATGCTGTGTTTTAGCAAATGCTCATCAAGGGGTGCAGCATATGGTAGATGAAATAAACTATAGAAACATAAAATTCTGATTGGCTTTTTAAAACCTTATGAAAAAAATGAGTCCCTAGATTTCTGGAATTTAATATGCAATTTAAATATGAGTGCCCCGAATTATCATAGTTTAGTATGCATTGTAAATGTATTTTCTATCTTATTTTTTTTTTACTTAAGGGCCAAACTGCTAACTTCTGTTGGAGGCTTAGTGTTGAATATTAAAAACTGAACAGCACAGCAAGTTGACCTTTGCTCATATTACTGAGTTTTCGTTGTGCTGTATTGTTACCATTTATTATCATTAATTAGGATGCTTAGATGTTACATAATTTGCAATGCTTATATGTAACTCTGCATGACACAAGAGAAAGAGGCTCCATCATTGATAACACTTAGGCAAAAGGAAGATAATTTGATTTGCTGTTTTTTTTCTCTAGATGGGTTCAGCTTTGTTTAATTTACTGCAAATACAAGCATCCGAATTCCAAACTGAAGTCATGGAGCCCTAAGATACACCGTTACAGGTTGTCATCTATCTTGTCTTGATCTTGTGAGAGGCCTCAGCTTCAGTTTATGTTTCCTGGATTTTTAGAACATTTTCCCTTGTTTCCTTTACAAATGAATAATTACTGAATACACACATGGAGTCTTCGAGATCATTGGTGAATTTTCAGATTATGCTTCTTTTTGTTAGTTACAGTAAAATATTCACAATTTAATATTCACAAAAGATCTGTTAATCTCATCTTATTTCCACCAACAAAGAAAAGGCTACTCTAAAAAGCCATCACCTTACATTCATGGGTGAGTGTGTACTTGTGCATGTGTGAGGAAAAGCAGTATTCTTTCAACAGTGATTTTTTGGCCTGACCTTTCCGGGTTTCTCATAGGTTTTTCAGCCTGATTTACTAGTAACAGCTGCTTAGAGATATTACAGATATGATAGTAGTAATAAGGAAATACTTCAATTCAGTAGTTATAAATTTGAGGCAGAATGAGGTAGAGGGTTGAGAGGAAGTACAGAAAATGTTGTGCACCTTGGTGAGATTTTCTTTCTGTTCAAAATTAGCTGAAAATAAAGAAGACATAGCCATAAACATAATGAACATGGTATGATAGTACTCCCATTTAATGGAATAAGACCAGAGATAAATTTTGCCATTTATTTTCAGATCTCTTGTTTTTAAATCACTATTCATGTCATTTATAATTTCATATACAAGGTGATAGAAAATGTACTTTAAGTTCTACTCTATCTCTTAACTGCAATGCACTTGGGGAAATTGAATAACCTTTTAAATAAATATACAGTTTCTATCAAAAGAAATTGCAGAATTGTGTTCTTCACTTTCTTGTTTTAGTATAACTTTATTCTGCAAGTTGATACATTATGTTATTTTAGTTTACAAGTCCTCTATATTTAACATAGTTTTCCTTAAGGAAATCAGGATCTTAAGGTACTGAATGTCTGACCCTGAACAGAACTCCTTTCTGATTTAAGCAGTGGTTTTTGCTTAAGTATTAGTAGTGTGATACAGGCTGTCTTCAGTTTGAATTCCTTTCTGTTTGCCTTTGGAGATTTGCTGAGAAAAACTGGAGCTGAAATTAAGGACTGAGTAAGGACTAACAGACCATGTCGGCAATAGCGTCTAGCTGTGATAGTGTTTCTCATACTGTCTACTGAAATCACTTAGGAAAAAGGAAAACATTTTCCTTGTTTTATGAAGTAGGGAGGTGAGAGAAAATTGTTTAAATCATTTTGCAAACACATAATTTCTAAAATAATTCTGAATGCTGTGTCCATTACTTCACTAATTTCAACTGATTATTTACTTGGATTTTAAATGTCTGGGAGTATTTGTTAAATATTCTCCTTTTTGGAGATGTTAGCCTGATGATGAAATACATGTTTTAATTATTACTTCCTTTGCTGTGCTAATATATGGATGGTGTATTTGTGTAGGTATATCACAAGTGAAATTCTGCATGTAGAAAACGGAGCCCAAACCAGCATTCTGGATTCAAACCATCCCGAAATGTAGAAGTTTTCAAAATACAGATAGTTGTCCAAATTCAATTTTTTTTCTTCTATCTGTGTTGAACTGGTTGAAATCTTCATGTCCTAATGCACTTCAATTTTTGATGTTCTGAACATTGATCCACACTTCTTAAAGTCAACACAGGTATTAATTTAAACCAGTGATCTTGATTTGTTTACAAATGAGTACAGGATAATGAATCACAAGTACAGCCATTGCAGTCTGACACTTTTAGTTACAATGTGACAATCCAAGTCATGCACAGAGCAGATGAGCAATTAAATTGCAAAAAAGTAAGTAAGACATTATCACCAGAGCACCTGACAACATATGTGAAAGGAACTTCTTTTGAATTCTCACTTTGAAATGTATACTGGATATAAGTTCAGATTCTTGGTTGATTTAGATTTGGTTTTGATTTAGTGTTGAATTTTGAAACAATTTAAAGCTTATAAAATTCATCATCAAAGGAATTATTGGAAAAAAAAAATGTGATATTTTCTGTGATTTCCTTGTTTGATTTTTGGACAGTGTATTTGCGATTGTATGTCTCAGTCTGAAGAAGTTACAACTGTAGTGGCAAAAGCATTTTATTCAGAGGTTTAAGTAAATACTTACTATGTTTTAATTTCTTAAGTGAAAAATAAATTCAACTTTGGAAAGCAGGTAGTTCTTCATTGGCAGCAGGTATGATTTTACCTGGGACCATATTTCTAATAAGAGGCTCAAGAATGTCTCTTCTCGTACATTTTCATAGAGCCACTCACCAAATGATGCATAATTTAATGTAACTAATTGTCTTTGGCCAAATTGTCAAATGTTCAGTGGAATTTCTCCATCAGTACTGATTACTCATAATTTTAGTTCTAAGATGGTATATTTTTAATTGATTTTTTAAAAGATGGCTTGCTTCTACCAGTCATGAAAGTAAATGCACAGTATATTTATATCTTATAAGAGTGACACCACCTGATTTTAAATTTAGAAAATAATTTTCAAGAAAAGCTTGTACTTTTTAACGGTTGTTGTGGCTACCAGGTAATAATATTTAAAACCATTTCTGTATGCAGTACAATGCAAGAAACATGAATCTTAGGGAAAATCTTAACAGTTGTTCCGAATGAGGTTCACAGAAAAGACTAGATGCCAGTTACTCATTAAGTCAGACAAGCAGTAAATTTGTGGAGGATCTAGATGGGAGGCTAGTAAACTTATTTTACTCATACCATGTTTTCATTTTTGCTCTTTGTACCAGGATTCAGCATAATAACCAATACAGGAATTATTTTGGGATATAATTTTAAGCAGATGTTTAATGTAATAGTAATGACTATCACAAGGTCATTTTGAAGATGTGAATATCTCTCAATTTTTCAGAAATACTTTGAAATAGAAAATATCTATAAGCAGGTTGTTAAGCCCTATGGAGATCTCAAAAGGAATATAACAAAAATTATCATGCAAAAATTATCGGTTACTATAAAAGCAAGTAATTTCTAATTCTCTTCTACATATATAGCTCAAGAGAAGGGCAATTGAAGTGCCCATGGAGATTTCCCAAGTTATTAGCCAATTTTGGGTTGTGCTCTCATTGTGAATTTCAACCTCACATATTTAATTATGCATCTGTAATGTCAATAGAACTTGACTTAATTTAAATGAGTAAATGCACAGAAACAAATGAGAAAATACTGTAGGAGAAAAGACTCCTGGAAAAATTGTTTAATGCTGGCAATGGAAGAAATCAGAAAGGCTAAATTATTTATGAAATACCAGCCACAAGTCTAAAATACTTAAAGGAAATATTTTAATATTGTAAATATGTACTGTTCTAACATATGTTCCAGAAAAGGATTGCAAGTAATCCAAGCTTAGAAACCTTTAAGTTTAAGCTGAAGGAAACAAATCTTGCTGGTTCATGTTTAAACATTAACATTATCTTTCCTTTTACCATGATCTTTTAAGTCAGATGATGTTAGTAATGGAGACACCACAGCAAGTTTTTTTGCAGTAGTGCTTTTACAACAGCACTAAAATGTAAATATAAAGTAAATATGTTGCTTAGATGAAACTGCTGTGACAAAACACTATGTGCATAGTGGCTGAGGAAAATCACATTTTTATTTTCTACAGCTTGATGCTTCCAGAATTTTTGTGGCATAATATTTGTATTTAGAATATGGTGACAAATTGCTACAGAGTATTTTAAAACCTCCTAGACATGTTTCTCCAGCCAAACCTATGTTCAAAACAAAATCTTGTGTACATGTTTATATGAAGACTTGAAGCAATTTTAGTCTGTTACTCTGATCAACTTGCTTCTGCCTTCTTTCCTAGGAAGTGTGTAGAGAGCTCTGGTGTCTCAGCAAAAGTAACCGCTGTGTTACCAATAGTATTCCAGCAGCTGAAGGTACTCTTTGCCAAACAGGAAGCATTGAAAAGGGGGTGAGTACAAGTAACTTACTGTTCGAAGAAGTAATTTATTGTTTGGGGATTACAAGAAGAAAAACTAGAAAATTAAAGTCCTAATGTTCAAGTAAGAGTTTAAAAAAGGAGAGATCTGAATACGTTAGCATTCTAATGTTATTGCTGTGCGGAAGTTATTTAACAGTTTTTTATATATATGTAATACAACTTAAATAATTTTATTTCCTGAATTTAAAACAAAATAAAACAAACAATTGCACAGTCTCTCTTTATTTTCTGGGTTATTTCTGTAAAACCTCTGTCTTTTAATCTTTATGAAATTTTATCAAGAGAAACTTTAGCAAGAGAGTTGTTACAATAGTAGGTCTTTCATAGACTCTGAAAATGTGTAAAAGATTTAGAGCCTGAATTCTGTTATTCTCATAGGAGATAAAAGAGTCTTAATTCCTTCAGACAGTAGGTGAACCATACAAGCATATAGAAAAAACGCTTGTCTTACTAAAAGTGGTTTCTGAAAGTCCGTATTTCCCAGTGACCAACCTGTTCTGACTTTGAATTATTTAGTATTGCATAACTATGTAGCTTTGAAGAGCTTTGCTCTTCTACTTAACAGAAAATTACCAAAAGTCAGTGTTTTGTTTTGCAACAGATAAGTCTAATACTGTTGTGTCTCTCTGAACATGAGTTTTGATTTTCAAACACTGAATATGTTTCAGTAGTTTCAGACAAAATTCTGAAAATAAATTTTAAATAAAGAATAGTAATGGAGTTTTTCTCAATTGCAAGGGAAAATCTATATAGATTTCAGAGGAGTGAAAAATAATTTGATCTTTAATTTACAGGTTTTGTACTGGAAAAAAAAGTTACTTCCATTTGCCAGCTCCCAAGATAATAAAACTTTTATGCAAGTTTTTGCAAAATGATGACAGCTTATTATATCAAACAGTTTCTAGTATCTTTTTGAGTGTTGCTGTGTCTGTCATTAAGATTTACTGCTCCAGATTGGATTTTTTCCTAACAATGACTGCTATCATCTGTTCTCTGTTCTGATTCTTGCCATGCTAGCTAAGCTAGTTTCAACAAAGATTACACTGCATTTTGACTTGCAATCAGATGTTTAAATGGAATGAAAGCTTTTGGGCAGCTGTCACAGTTTATTAATCCTTGCTGATGGTTTCCTTCAGGGCCCATGACCTAGCACCATTGTGATGACTTTTCCATGCCGAGTTTGGAAATATTGGTAAATCATGTTAAATACATTCATTGAAGGGGTCATTTTAAAAAATAGAGTTAGCCAATGAAAATAGAGAGACCTTCACGTTTTACTGAAAATGTTACCTTTTATTAGAGTAATAGAAAATGCGAGGAGCCTTATTCTTAAATCAACAGTCTAGGTTTATTTTGGAACCAGCACTGCTTGTCAGCTACAAGGAGCAATTTACCTCAATTTATATTTTTCAAGCCGTTTAGACTACAGTGGAGAAGTCAAGACACTTTAAGACAGTTACTGTGTCCATTTACCAGAGGCTCCAATCAATTAGTTCTCTACAAAACATGTCCAGTACCTTCTCTTTTTAGATTTTAGGGAGAAGTGTGGGTATCAGTATTATTGTACTAAGCTAAACTGTTAGTGCCCTTAAAAGCAGGCAATTGCGGCTATATACTTCGAAAGTTCCTGTAAATTAATAGTTCCTGTTAGCAAATAAGCAGAAAACACAGATCTTTCCAACTATGTAGTTTCTCTTCACCACATGCTAAGGAGAAAATAATAGGTTGCAATAACACTTTATTATTATTATAATAGTAACATTTATATGGCAGTCACGCCTAAAGGCCACAACCAAATTAGGCCCTATTTTGCTGGGCTCTGTCCAAATAGATAATAAATGACATTCCCTGTTCTAAAGATGGAGCAAGATCCCAGAGTACTTTATCGTATTTAGACGATCAATTTCTGCTTTTAGTTACTCTGATGTAAATTCTGCATAAATACTAACTCAAGGCAAAATTTGATCATTTGATGATGGAGTGTGCATTAATAGCTTATTGGCAGACCTAGGAGGGATTTCTAGAGTAAAAATTTACTAACACTGTATTATAATCCTTATTGTAGTTGCTTATATAAATGTGCCAAACTTTAACTCTTTGTGTTCAAATGCAGTCAATGTCTGCATAAGACTGAGGATTTTTAGACCTTTTTCCATAAATTATCCAATTGTTTCTGCATAAAAGGAGATAGAATAGTGTTATTCAACTGTTTCTGCATAAAAGGAGATAGAATAGTGTGAGGGCTTTTTTGCTGCTGACAGACCATCTGTTCTGTAACACCTTCAAGCCTTGGTGAAGGGGTTCATACATTGGTTGGGTTCAAAAAGGTATACTTTTCCCAAATCTTGCAGTAATTTTTCAAGAATAGATGGAGCTTCTCTCTGGTCTCACATCATTGTATAAACCCTTTCTAAGCACGTAAACAAGGGGCAAATGAGCAAAATGAGAAAACACAGTGTACTGAAAGAAGTTTGAATATTTGGAGTATGTAGATATAAAATCAAGTTATTACTGGACATCGGTTTTCCATGAAAAAAAAAAAATTGTAGAAATTAGTGATTGAAAATCCACTGTTTGTGCTGAGATGACAAGCATAAATTGAATTCACCTTTTTTTTTCCTATGTTTGTAAAATGATATAAATTTTCCTCCTTATCAAAGTGTTTGCTCTATGTGTTTTTGAGAAGCATGCTGTTATAAAATATCCAAAAATCTTACAGAAGTGGTCATATTTTTTTTTGACATATTTTCTTTCACCATTAATGATCTCTATAAAAGAATCCCAGACTGCTCATATTATCCAGAGTTGCAATCTTGTGCACATTCAGTTTGTTTTGAAATGCATCACTACTGTCTCTCTGCATTTCTGAGGAATTGAAAGTTCCTTCTCTAGTGGGAGAGGAGAATTAACTTTTCAGCTCTAAGCCTTTAATAAAAGATTGCATTTCTCAAATAGCTGTCACTTCCTCCATTTTTTTATATATATATTTTTTTCAAAAACTGTTTACTCTGTAGTCCTTTCCTCATTATTACATTATTAGAAATAATGCAAATTTTTGGGCATTTTGAATTAATCAGATGGAGATTCAGTATCAGCTGAGAGACAAATTTTCACTAGAAAATGTGCAAGAGACATCAAAATGCATGGTAGGTCTTCAGATTTAACTTCAGTAGAAGAGAAAAACCAGCACTGAAGGAGTTTTTACAGAGGACTTTGGAAATATAGAAGAAGGAAATACTAGGAAAGCAGAGAACAGTATGAAGAACAGGGGTTCTATACAAGTTTGGGGAAATGTAAAATGCAGGTAAAATGCAGCAGCCTCTTGTGTTGAGCCATAATAGCACGGAATTGGGTTATTTGCATTTTCTCTTTGTACATGTGTGGTATGGATTTGGGTTTTATTTATTCTTTTATTTATAAATCTTGTTTTGGAAATTTTTATATTATTTCTGTAATGCATTTTTAGTCTAAATTGTTAACTTACATTTTTATTCTTAGAAACATTCTAATTTTTAGCATTTGACCTTTGTATTAGATAACTGTTTATGTACTCCTGTGGCTTCTGTAACAAAATACTGCAAAGTGATTATTGTCTTGTAGTTAATGAAATGATTATCACTTAGTTTGTCACTGTAATGAGGAGAGCCAGAAAACTTAGTTCACATTAATTAACTTTATTTTCCTTTCTACAGTTATTGTAGAACACCGTCATTTCAGAAAGTATGTATTTACTAAGTGAACTGCTTTATGTGTTAGACTGGCACTCAGTGACAGTCTTGATTTTAAAAGCTACTCCATATTAAGAGTATTTTCCTCTGCTAGATGCCTGCTTATTGGCAGAATTCTCTAAGTTGTAAATTTAGAACGGCAAGAAGAAGGAACCCTTTCTTGCTCAGAACAGCTCTATGAAACCTCACATCCTTCTTTTTTTTTTCTTTTGCTGTTGTTTTCTTGTTGTGGTTGTTTGTTTTTTCTAAAGAAATATGATTTGAGACTGGCTGATAGCTAAACGTCCCACCAATTTTTTTGCTCATTCCTCCACGTCAGGACTAGGGAGAGAATCAGAAAGGTAAAAGTGAGAAAAACTCATCTGTTGAGATTAAGGCAGTTTACAAAGTGAAAAAAAAAAAAAGAGAACAACACAAACACAGGAGATGCAGAGGCAATCAGTCACTCACCACCTCCTTTCAGCAGATCAATGCCCAACCAGCCTCTAAGTAATAACTGCCTTGGAAGTACCCCAGCAGTGTTATTGCTGAGCATGATGCCAGTTTAATTGTTGAATATGATATTCTAGGCTTTACAGGATATCCTTTTGCCTGTTCAGGTCAGCTGTCCTGTCCCTGTCCATATCCAGTCTATGTCTTGGAGGGGCAAAGTGAGAAACAGAAAGCTTTGAGGCCGTGAGGCACTGGTCAGTAAACAGTGCTTTCAACACTGTTTGGTCACAGGTCTAAAATACAGCACCATCTAGGCTGAGGTGAAAAGATGATCTGATAGAAAAGGCAATTTTGAACCTGAGATTTAAAATATTCCACTTTGTACACTTTCTGAGGACACTTAAATGCTGGGTTGTTTTTTTTTTTCATTTTTAGAGGTAGAGAAAGAGGTTTATAAACAGAAATATGCTGGATTGTAGCAGCTATTCTTCAAAACGTGTTCAAGAACAACATATAAAAATAAATATAAATATAAAAATATATATATCTATAGCATATATTATACAATTTATATGATATATATAAAATATATAATATAAATATATATTATAGTATATAATATAATGGCAGTTAAAATCTATTGAGAGAAAAAAGGATGATGTGGCTAGAAAAACAATGTAAGTTTTCACTTTTATTAATGTTAAATGGTAGCATGTATGCAAAACTGCTTTGTAACTAGGTGCATTTGCTGATGATGAGCTACACAGTTCATTATTAGCGTATTCGGTGTACATTCATAGGCTTTGACATGCTTGACAATTAAAGTACTTTCTATTCAAAGAGAAATTTCTAATGGAAACCTAAAATTTTTAATTAATTTTCATTGACGAACACTGTATAATCCTTCTTAATATCAAACCTTTATTATCATTATTAGTATTATTATTATTTCTGAATTGTGGCTGCAGATTAAACTGTATTTTCACCTGGTATCATACATATCCAAATTAGTTCAAGTCTGTTGCAATGGCTACATTTAATTGTATTCAATTCATTTAATTTTATTCAATTCCATACTACTGGGGCTGAGGTGACTTTAGGTGAGCTTTAGGATGAGAAGAGAAAACTTGGTTTTGCTGTACCAGTTAAACTCCACACAGAATCTTTTCATGCTGTTTGTGGTCTGAACACAGATACATCTCTTTCACTGTGTTTTCTATGTGTGTCTAAGTGCATTCTTTCAGATTCAGATTTCTGATATTGGGCACAGAAGGTTTTTTTTTTTTCTGAACAGCATCAATATTATGTCTGTTATGGTACTTCAAGGCAGTTAAAGAACAGATAATCACCTTTTGGAGTTGAAATGTGCAGATTTGGGACATTGTACACTTGAGTCCATGTTCTATTCTGTTGCTGGATGTAATAATGGCAGTAATGAATCAACTAATTGAACTGTTTTAGATTTTCTGTGCTACACTAGAATATGGATCAAACTGTGATTTATTGGTTATTTCTGAATTGTTTAATAAGGTTGCTGACTTAGGAAGTGATGAACTTACTTTTACAAGTACCATTTTATTTGAATTCACGGACATTTTTTATGACCAATTTAAGTAACAATATTGCAAAGTTTCAGTTTGCATGAAAAAAGTACATTGTTCATTCTTCTGCTAAACAAATGAGCAGTTACAGTGATTTTTCTGTACCATGTCTCATGCCTTGGCTCTGGTTTTGTTATGTCTGTGGCATTAAATGTAGGAAGTACTACAATAGATTCTTCTTCTATTGTAGCTTTGTCCAGATACTTTTTTAAAATGTAGGGAAATACTTTCTCGAATTACTATTGGGGAAAGTCTTTCATTTTGCATAATGCAGCCCCTGCATGAATTGTTAATTGGAGCTTGCTCTGTTAGATTAACTTCAGAAAGGACTCTTACTGTCTAAACTTAATACAGCCTCTACTTGATGGTTCCCTTATTCTGAAACGTTAGCAAGGATGTGTCATGGAAAAAGAAATCATTCTTCTTTAAGTTTGCTTAAACTTCTGTTGTGTGTTTGGGACTTACAATTTAGAGTTTAGTGAAGACAATTAACAAATCACACATGCCCTTACCAGTGTCTAAACATTGCTAGATTAAGTAAAATATTAGTCTTGCTATCTGTTCAGGGAACGCTGATGCCTATAATTGGTCATTATCTGACCCTGGTATTTTTCTGTCGTGATAACTGTCAGCCTGAATGTTAATTTTGTTTCCTTGTTTTTGGTGAAATCTTTCAGTGGTGCTATCAGGGAGAGTGCGTTCCTTTTGGCACTTGGCCCCAGAGCATAGATGGGGACTGGGGTCCGTGGTCAATATGGGGAGAGTGCAGCAGGACCTGCGGTGGAGGAGTCTCCTCATCAATAAGACACTGTGACAGTCCAGCGTAAGTAGCTAAAGTAAGCCGGAGCCAACAAAAAGACACAGTTGGAATTTATTCAGAACTGTGGTTTCACATGTTATCTGTGAAAATGTTTTGCTGGTTTGCCAGCATTTGTCTTCGAAATAGCAGACAGAAACAGTTAAACAGGAGAAGCTCACTTGGCATAGCTTTAACATTTTTTAATTTACCTATTATGTATGTAGTATATAGATTGTTGGAATTATATTTAGTAGTGACTAGAACAATTTTATTTTTCAAAATTCCTTTTATACACAATATATTTAAATTATGAAATAAGTTTATTTTTTCATTATCCATACCATCTCTGGTGTTAGTCTAGAATATAAATAAATATTGCCAGTTACTTATTAAAAAAGCAACACTGTTTCCAAGATTCTGCATTCAGTGATTTACATATAATCTGTAATTAGTAATATTGCTGAGCTTACAGTACATTTATGTTCTGTCACATTCAACACTTAGCTTTGACTTCCCACTGACTCTTAAAACAATTGAGCTACATCTCTCCTTGCCACCACTCCCTATTGGTCCATTTATTCTCTCTCAAGAGGGGGCACCTTCTCCACTACAGCTTGGTCTGTTCTGTATATCACCTCGTAGTAGCATCTGTCTGCTTCCCAATGTCCTGAGCACTGTTGCAGAGGTGGTTTGTCAGGTAAGTGCTTTTATCTGTCACTAGTGCTTCTCAGATGAGGAATGCTTACTTATTTTCATTGCTGTTCTTGCTGAACGAGTCACTTCTTTTTTCTGTTTCTCCTTGTCCTGCTTGGGTTATTTCATTATAGCTATAGTTACCTGTAGTAGTTTTTTTACTCAGTACTTTGTTCTTGTCATGACCTCTACTTGCACTACCTCTATCCTACCAGCTACGTGTTTGCTAGCTTTTAAGACTACTTTTTCTTGAAAGCATCACATTTTTTTTCATGAAAGCCCTTCTGTGACTCTGTCATTCCTGTCTTACCTTCTCCTCTTAGTGTACTTAAAGTTCTTCATTTGTTGTACCCAAATTTTGTAACCAAGGCTGTGCTTCAGCTTCAATGATCTGTAAGACAAGGCACCATGATGTAATATTACTGCTATTTAAAGTGATCTTTTTACTTTCTGCCATTATCTGTTACTATCAGTCAAATCTGTAATATACCACTACTTGCTGAATAGATTAAAAATTATATATATAGGTAACATGTCAGACTTTATTACTGGGAGAACAATAAACTAAGCACATAATCTTTTTCACAGCGCTATGTAAAAACAGTAGTGAAATGTTTGCGTGAAGCATAATTAAAGATTTTTAGCTCTCCTATCTTCATATGTATCTATTATGTTGAAAGATAATTAGCAGTGTAGCAAGCATACACAATTTTTAAAAAAATTATTATTCCAATGCCCACATTAGGAAAAATTTCCCTTTCATTCATTAGGATTCCTGGTTAAATACCTGTAACATGAAAATAGTATTGATTTACTGTTTAGTTAACTGAAAATTCTTCTTTTCCTTTATTATAAAACAGACATCAAGTGTTTTCAGTTTCTACTCTCAAGTTATGAGCCAAAGATCTGATGACTAATTAATCTTTCACTAAAGTTGATAATAATTATTATTTGACCTCTGTTGAAGATAGATAAGGTTCTTGAACAGTCTAGGAATTTAAGAGCATTTTAGAACAGTTGTAATCACACCAGCTTACTCTGGTGTTTCTTTAGATTTAATACTACTTAATTCAAATCAGAATCAGATTCTTGAAAATGTAGTCTTTGCTATGACTCCAGTATTTAGCAGGCAGTCTTTTCATTTTGTTATTTCTTAGGGAGTGATATGAAAGTGTGGGTTGGTTGTTCACGCACAGACACACACAAAAGCAGTACCTTTTTAATATGTTCAGATTACAATTACACTGTATTGCTTGAAATCCTTACAAACTAGATGAATACTGTGAATGAAGATTTTAAGCACTCAGTACTATTTTGCATCTGCTGTTATTCAAGTCAGTGCAACAATTCTTATTAAGAAAAATATTTTAAAATCTTGCCTTAAAAATTTAATGTCAGTTATTTTTACATTATATAGTTTATGAGGGCTGCTCTGGTACAGATGCCTCCCTTTTTATTATATTAGCCCATGCTGTCAGATGCAGATGCTGATGGTATGGCAGTAAAGGTTGTACCTTCCCACCAGTATTTCATTCCACGTTGTTGCCGTGTGAGAGATGGCAGCAGAGAGGCAGTCTGACAAAGTGGCATCTGTCGTGGAAGTGCGTATGAAGCAAAGGTGTGACACTGAATTTCTCCATTCTATCCATGTGGAAAAAATAGCACCTACAGACATTCATCGACAGTTCGAAAAATGAGTAACTAAGGGTGATGACTGTGTTGAAAAACAGTGTTTGAAAAGAAGTGTTTCATAGGTAAAAACTTGCTCTCTCGGGCTGTGTTATTGCACACTTTTTATCTGTTGTTGCTTCCATGGAAATAAAAGGGAGGCATTTCTTTCAGAGCAACCTATGTATATCTTAGGTACTTACATTTATGCTTATAATATAAATCTCACGAACATGTGTTTATGCTGAAGCATAAACTAAGACATAAAACATCTTTTTCCAGGCCTTCAGGTGGAGGCAAATATTGTCTTGGAGAAAGGAAGAGATATCGCTCCTGCAACACTGATGTAAGTAAATTTTGTTCCTTTATAGAGCAACTTGTCTGTTCTTAATTTCATCAGAAACAGATGCATTTATGCATTTTTTTTCCAGTTCACAAAAGCTGTGAATTTAGCACTTCATTGGCAAGCATTTCTGTTGGGCACCTGTATACAGTGGACACCCTACAAGCTCTGCTGTATGTTGAGATCCCTGTCTCAAGGGGTTCCCAACTAATTCATTCATTACTAAGACCTAAAGCAAGTTCAAGATGAGCATTCAGGTTTAAGATGAACTAGGAGCATAGGAAGTTCCATTATACATTAAGCTCAAGTTCTGTCTAGCCTAGCATCTCTTAATGGTAGGTAATAATTAGTGTTTAGGGAAAAATTACAAAATCATAGGAGCCAAGTGTGACATTTCCTTCCTCAGAAGTTTCCAAAAGCTGGGTATTGAAAGACTTCTTGAACCTCTCGTGTTATCTGTATATTGTTTAACTTCCACAAATTGGACTATCCTCAGCTATCCCTCTATTTCTAAACCTGCTTTTTATATCCATATAACTTTCAGTGTTTACAGTTCTCTTTGATAATCTGTGAAAATGTATTTCTTCCAGTATAAGTGCATTGTTTTGCCATCAGGAATCCATTGGTTCTTGTGTTATCAGAATGATCATGCAGTTTTGGTTCAACCCACCAAGTAAAGAGCTAACACTAAGGAAGGAGGTAGGGCAGTGTGCAAATGCTTAAAATCAAATTATTAACAAAAATTATAAATTCAAATAGGTTAAAAATTGAACACAATTGAATGACAGAAGTATATAATAAAGCAATTCACTAGTAGTTTTTTTAAGTTAGTAGCAGTATAAACAAAAAGCGAGCTTCCATAGTTTTTTAGCTTCAAATTCAAGTTGGTTTTCTTCTCAGAATAAGAAATATGACAGTGGAAGAATCCATGTATATATGGTGTATATAACACTGTTATTTCAGCTTTTCATCTTTGGCTATATTTCACAAAAAAAATTACAATAATTAGTATTGTTTCCTTTAAAATACCTTGATATTATGATCACTATTAATTTTCATGTGTTATCTCTGCATACGTGAGATTTTCCCATGAGATTTATTCTCATTGTTCAACTGTATTACAAATTTTCAGATTCAAAAGCAGTTTCACACTCTATATCACAGGTGCTCTGTTCACATATCCAAGAGGTGTGCTAGACGTTTTTACCATAGTGTTGTAAGAGTGTCTAAAACTCAACTTCTTGTCCAGTATATGAGTTGTAAATCTTTTCCAGTCCAACTGCTCTCCAAATTACACCGTTAGGAAAACCTGACTGTCTTTCTTTTTCAGTGGATTTCAAAAGATCAGCTGTGTTTGGTGTCTTTGTGCAATTTTCCTTTGAATGAATCCAGCTTGCCAGATGATGCTCTGTAATTAATTTACTGTCATTTTGTTTTTCACACAGCTGGTTCTTGTGAAATTGGAAAATATCCTTTTATTTATAGTTTCAGTTCAGAAACAAAAATGTTGAATGATGCTGAACATGTTTCTCATTTTCACAGTTGATAGGAAATTCTACAGTGAATTCAATTCACTGACTAAGTAATGAATCCTTATTGAGGTCTTTTATTTGTTAGTTACCAATCAATAACTAGCAGTTTTAACATACGTTTCTGAACTAGTGTAGGTTTGGTCTAGTTTTTAATTGGGATACAGTACACTTTTAATTTACATGGCTCATTAAAATGTAGGTATATTGTATTATTTTTTTTTTCCACCGGGAAACATATAAAGTTGTAGGTGATAAAATGTTACAGTATTCTTCTACAAGACACTGGTCTGTATTATCGTTTATCTTTCTTTTAAGCCTGTATTAGTCAAGTCACTATCAACTTTTCTGCTTATTTTGGTCTGATATCAGACAAGCATGTCACTCACTAGCAGATCAGAAAGTTTAGGTAATACAATATCCTGCTACCTCACAAATATTCAACAATTTTTAAATTGTCCTTTTTCTTTCTAGTTAGTATACCATACCTAGTGATATTGTTGAAATGTTGCTAGGATTACTTTTAGTCTTACCATTTTTAATTTCTTAATGTCAGGTACTTTTAAGAAATTCTTCCAGATTTGCTTTGCTTCCCTTATTCTCTCTAAACTTCTTGTTTATTATGAAGAGGAAGCTGAAAATGTCACAGAAGGAATATTTGAAAGGTGGCTGGGAAGGCCATTCTGGCTGTTTCCTGAATCAGAGGCAAAATCAATTGTCATTAAACTATTTTCAAATGATAGGTGAAAAGCTGTCTAACTCAAAACTCTAACTCTTTTGAGATAGCATTAGAATCTTCACTTTTCAGAACCATTTTCCTAAAATATAGCACATTTTCCCATTCCGTAAGAGTCTTACTCTGTTCCAGGTATGATTTAGAAGAACATATTCCCTCTGTGGCAGCCTTTCCTCTGTTTGCAGACTACTGTCATGTCTCCTCCTAGTCCTCTTTACACTATATAGTCTCTCTGCCAACTGTCTTTGGCATCCCAGTAGCGTGTGTTTTCTTGTAATGTAGTAGCCAAACGCTGCACAGATTTTTTGACAGTTTGTGTCAAAAAGAAGATTAGAACTATGTCATCTTAGTAATGAAATTAAGTTTATAAATTTCAGTACTGTGTTCATTTTTCTTAAAACTGTGACAGCGTTTATTCAGCCAGTATTGATTCACAGCACCCAAATCTCTTTCTGAGGAGCTGATGTTTAGGAGGTCATTCCTCAGGTTGAGCTTGTACACTTGTTTAGTCCAAATCCAAATGTAGTAATTTGCATCCATTGCATTATTTCAAAACACTGCTCTAAGTAATCCAAATCTTTTGAGGTTATAATCCTGTAGTCCAAAGTGTTTATTTCCTGCCTGTGGTCAGATTTTGATAATTTAAACAAGGAGTTGGAAAAAAAAACCTTCAGTGTCACTATCTAAGCTTTAAAAACAAACCTTTAACAGTGAATAATTTTTTTTAATCTGGAGGGGAGGGGGATGGGTGGTGGGTGGAGTGGTAGTGTTTTTTCAGTGCATGAATATATTGTAACTTACTGAAATTTAAATTTTCTGTCTTAATAGTTTTGGGAATTGTAGTTCATCTCTTTTATAGTAAATTTTATGGTTCTAGATAACTAAGAATTGCTGAGACTAGTAGATTTTGTTTCAAGATTTATTACAGTCCTTAATGCTTGACATTTTGAATGGAATGGTATGTATGATTAACGTAAACATTAAAAGCATGCAAATCTGTCATTATTTTTATGAAAAATGTTTTGTTAGTACATCTTTTCTCTTGAAGTTTTTTGCAGTGTCAACACTCATTGCCCATATGTAATTTTAAATGTAACACTCCCTAAAGCTCCTACCATGCATTAACATTCATTTTGACTTCATTTTTCTTTCAAAGATGAGTTAGTTCTGTTGCCCTCTCTTATGACCATTTTCATTCTTTGGAAACAGCACACACACTCCTACCAGGCATATTTCTCATCAAACACTTCAAAAGCCGCATATGACTTCTTAATTCAAAAGGCATCTGCAAATGGAAACACTGAGATCAGCAGAAAAGTACATTAGTTAATGAATTTAGAAACAAAAGGTGATAGAAAGAACACTGTCGTCAGAATTGTATTTTCTAGCACCAACCACTTACTTGCAAGAAACAATACTTCAGCTTAACTAATTGTGATTTAAAATATATATAGTATTTGAAACTCAAGCTCATAAACATTTGAGATGTAGA
Source organism: Centrocercus urophasianus (assembly GCF_019232065.1). NCBI lineage: Eukaryota > Metazoa > Chordata > Aves > Galliformes > Phasianidae > Centrocercus > Centrocercus urophasianus. Next base: position 6,617,940 of record NW_024884811.1, read on the forward strand.
AGACTCCTTATCTTTTAAATGCAATAAAGTGTTTTGCTTATAGGTTAAGTAAATGCTTTCTTTTCATAGAAGTATAGATGTGTGCATACCTTTCGAAGATTATTGTTCTGTAGTCTTTTCTCACAGAAGAATGTAGGCAAACTATTTCTGTTGTCTCGTTCCTTTATGCACATGTTCATTCATAGGTATTGTTAATATTTCTCATTCTCTGATGTAACCCTTTGTTAATAGGAAACCTAGTCAATTACAGAAGTCTGTCTGACTTGAACCTCCAAGATAAAGAGTTTTCTGTAAGATAAGGTGTTTGGTGTTGTGTCAGTATTGGTTCAATGATTTGTCGACAGTTGTTGAACTATTTTTGCTTCAGTGTTTAAAAAATTTAATATTCTTCTTAGATTTTTTTGACTCAAAATTTTAATTGTTCCATCATCTCCTTTGGACGTTCTTCATATCCTGTTATAAGTTCTTACACGTCTCATGATTTGCTGTCTCCTAAAGAGAGATTGGAGAAGCAGCCTGTAGCAAGAGTTACTCATATACAAACTCCTAAATCCTTGAAAAATATGAAATATCTTACCCTAAAGGTCAGACAGTTATTGCATATTAATTTTGGGAGAAGAATATCTACGAGGAGGGACAGTGCTGCAGAACTGACATTTTGTAAATGCATTTCTTGAGGATACTGTCTTTAGTTTTACTTTCTTCCAGGTAGTAATGACATACTCAACAGAAAATAAAGTTTGTAACAGAAATTAATTTAATTATCGGTTGTATTTTTCTTTATTCAGAGTACAGAACATTGTGCTTTTGAGTTTGGTGGCTACAGTCTTCAGCAGGGCTGTCTGAAATCCATCTCAAAGCTGGATTTAGTACATGCTTGAGAGTGTTAAAATTGATAGGTGGGAAGAAGAGCAAGATCCTGAGATATGATTGTTTTTCAGTATTAGCTAGGAAGACATAGGCACTAAAATGGAAATTTATTTACTGCACGGGTCCACAGATCTGCTCATTGTGCAGTCAGGTGTGAAAGGACACAACGTGTCATGGATAGAAAAGATACTTTTTTGGTTAGGTTAAGGTAACTTAAGAAGTATGATGAAAAGACGTAACTATGACAGCTGTAGTCCTTCTATTGCCCGTCTTAAGTAAAGTTGCAGTGATGATCCCCTTCATCATTAGCAGACATTCTGCTTAAAAAGTAAAATTTTATTGGAATGAACAAGCTGGAAGTCAGCGGTAGTGGAGTGGTAGTTGTTAGGTCCTAGCACTTTGGAAAGTAACAGATGCTCCTTACGCGTATTTCTTTCAGGAAAAGTTTTCAACCCTATTTGACAATGAAAAAGCCAGTAGAAATCTGATTTCCTGTAATTTTCCAATTTCTGAAAGCAGTTATTTCAGTGACAGCATGAGAAAAGAAAGTAATGGTGGAAGCTGAGATTGTGATGTTAAAAATAAAAATTTGTCCCCAGTCTTGCTGTATATAACATTTTCAGAATAGGGCATTCAGTTATTTGGCTGTGGTTTTCTCTAAGAGTAGAGGATAAGTAGCTTTGTTCCCATGGTTCATTTAACTGTTTCCAGGTATTGCTTGCCTTGCCTACGACTCTGGTGAGGAGTAAGATTCCAGCCTAAGCATGCAATTGTGTGTAGCTGTTTTTCTGTCAGACTACCAAAGCTGTCTTTAAGAAAGAGAAAGTAGTGATATTAGCAATTTAAATTGTGGCTCAAGAAGGAAAGGCTTTGCTTACAGAGTCACAGAATGGCTGAGATTGAAAGAGCCCCGGGAGGGTGTCTATCCCAACTTGCACAAACCTTGAGATGGTTGCTCATCAGGACCCAGCTGACTGTCTCCAGAAATGGAGATTACACAAGCTCTCTTGGCAAAGTTTGCCTCACCAGTGCAGAAAAGAGGGGAAGGTAGTCATTGCTGGCAGTAGTTTGCCTAATGCAGCCCACTATGATTGCCTTCCTTGTGGTAAAAAATACATTGTTTTGTGTTCAACTTTTTCGCTGTGACTCCCTTTCTGTAAAGCTCCTTTTTGACTGGAAGGCCACAAGCATTTAACTGGTTCAAAGGGATATTTCCTCCCTGGGTGCATGACTTTGTGTTTCTCTTTTATTGAACTTGCTGAGGTTGCTGTGGACCCATTTCCAAGCCTCTTGAGATGTCTCTGAGTACCAGCATGACTCTGGTATTATTCATCTCATTGTCTGTCATGAGCAGAGTTGCTGTGCTCTTGTCCATTATCCAGATTATTACTGAAATTTATGATGTCGCCTCAAAATACATCCAATATATCAACACCAAAAGAGAAGTAAGACTGCATCTCAAAAATCAGATTGCAGTAATTTTATTCATAAAAAGGGTTTCATGATGTCTTCTGCAGTGAAGTTTAATCAACTTGCAAAGGTAACTTTCCAAGTTTTTGCAGGGGAATAATAGCCATGCAAATTAGTATCTAAGCACGTGGAACTGAAGAGTGGTGGGTATTGACAAGTGCAGATGAGATTTGATTGCAGACTTTGCGATAGATCAGGACTGTTCCTTCTCATACTTGAAGAATAGGAGACAAAGCAGCAAATATAATTGTTACCAATGATTTTTTTTTCTTTTTATTTTTACTTTGAGCATTTTTCCAATTATTTTTATTCTCCTTATGAGAAATTAAAAGACTTGAATTAAAGTACTAAGTACATTTTTAATCAGTAAGTTTTATTCAAAAATATATTCTTAATTAAATAGAGATTAGAATTATAGGCAGTTTAAAATTATAAGACTAGTATCCAGTATTTTCATTTGTGTTCAAAATTGGAGAAAACTCTTGTAATTTGTGAATCATAGTGCACTGGGCTGGCTATGGTAGGAGCTTGATTAATGTGAGAATTATAATTATTAATATTTGCATTGTGTAGTAGATCTTTATCACACACATTTATACAGACCGTTTCACTTGAATGCATTTGAGATTCCTGAACAGTGGTAGCTGACTTAGATATACGTAGGAAGACTAGTAAAACTGCCATGAAATGAACTCTTCTGTTGCTCATAAAATAGTAATATTTATCTACAACTCTAATTTCTGTCAAACAGTCTCTTTCCTCTTTCAGTCTAAAAATGATTTTAATCTGTATTTCAAATACTTTGTCTCATGGCACTTGAAATCATAGCTGCTACTTAAACATTGATAGCAGTGTTTAACATGCAGTGTGAATTCTTGGTGTGTTCAGGGTCATCATTATTATTTTTAACTCGCTCATGAAAAATTAGCAAAGAAAGAGCAAAGAATTCTGTTTCTTCTGAAATAAGAAAACAGTTTCTAAGCTTTGTAATTGGAAATGTGTAGTAATGCAAATTTAAGTGAAATCAGTTTTTATGTCTTAATTGATGCTTGCAGTCAGGACCAGACATGTTATCTAGTCTCATTCTTGGCTTATTGCAATGCTCTTTTTCAAAGCTGCAAGTAAGCAAAGATGATAATAGTCTCATCTGTAGAAACTGTTATAATTTCTTTCTCAGTATCTTATACAACAAATGTCAGTGCAGCTGCTTAATCTGAGGCAAGAGCGCTTACCAGAATGATTTTAATTTTTTTCACTTGTTTTTTATATGTGCATTTGTAAGGAGGTAGCTGACAGATCGATTAAGAAGCATAGCTTGACCCGATTTTGTTTTTCTGGTTTTATGGAAACTGTTATAACACTTACCTTACTTTAAATTAATAATTCAATTCAATTCATGCCAGCTGAAAGTTGCAGAATAGACACTCAAAGTACCACCTCCTAGTCTTCTGATTGTTATTATTTGTAATATGAAAATTTCTTTTTATTTTCATATTCAGAATGAATAAACTTTTTTTTTTGTCTGTATTATTTTAGCCATGTCCTGCAGGGGCCCGTGACTTTCGAGAAAAACAATGTGCAGACTTTGACAATATGCCTTTCCGTGGAAAGTATTATAACTGGAAACCCTACACTGGAGGTAATGTGTAGCTTTGTAAAAACATTATCGTATGTGAAGTATTCAAAAATGTATGAATTTTATACAGAAAGGAGTGTCTCTATTTAGAATCTTTTGATGAAGATGTCATAACCTAAGTTACGTTTTCTACCCTTTTGTCAGCTGCTAAAATCTTACAGAAGAGCCCTGACTATTCTAAGAGGGATTTTTTTTTTTAATGTGGAAAGAGCTTGAGAGAATAGTTATAGGGACTCTATATTAAAATATAGAGCCCTTTTTCACCTGTGATCGTGATAGAATTGAAGATTACATAGCTTATCTGTAAGTGAATAAACTTCTAGGTAAAATTTTCCTTAATTGAGTTGAGAATAGTGGGAAATGGGGAAAGGGGAAAAAGCATTACAGGATCTCTAAAGCTTACTTTAAAACATGAGATTTGTATAATTGCACTGTAAAATAAAAAAGGTATTTTTTGAAGTAGGGAAGAGAATTACAATCTCTTTTTAGAACAGTTTAATCAAATTTAGTTGCGTATTGTTCAAAGTTAGTAAAACTGAATGTCAGTTTTTCCCTTTTGTTTTTTGTATTGAATGGTTTTATTTGCTGTTTTGTTTTAGATGGAAAGCCTAGAAGTGACCACTGTGATCACATGATCTGAGTGATAGTGTATTTCATGTAGACGAAAGTTCTGTCTTAAATAATCTGATTTTTTTGAAATTCACCCTGACTTATTTCTTATTTGTGTTCATCAAATGCTGCTGAAATGGTATCTTTTAAAATTGTTTAGTAATGATTAGGGTTATGTTAACATAATAAAATCCATTTATAGATAACCAACTTTGCTGTATCTTGCTGTAAGAAATAATCCTCTTGGCAAGAAAGGGAAGAGTCAAGTAAGTAAATCTGTAATGGGAAGTGAAATAAGGTGTCTATACTACATGTGAGAAATGTAAGATAAGATAATGCATTTTAGATCAATTTATGCAAGTACATTATTTTTTTCAGGAACTCTCTTATTTTTTTCTTCACTTTTGTTGTCTAGGTGGGGTTAAACCATGTGCATTAAACTGCTTGGCTGAAGGTTATAATTTTTACACTGAACGTGCTCCTGCAGTAATAGATGGGACTCAGTGCAATGCTGACTCACTGGATATCTGTATCAATGGAGAATGCAAGGTATTAGAATTAGAGTAGATAAAAAGAATATCTCAAACTTGAGTGTTTTATCATACAGTGAAGATAAAGGTGCAAAAAACCATCATCTTATTAAAGTATTTTTTCTTAGCATGTAGGTTGCGATAATATTTTGGGATCGGATGCTAAGGAAGATAGATGTCGTGTTTGTGGAGGAGATGGGAGTACATGTGAAGCCATTGAAGGTTTCTTCAATGATTCATTGCCCAGAGGAGGTATGCATGTTTATGTCTGTTCTGTTGCATTTAGATAGCTGTTAAATGAAAAACAGTACTTCAGTGGTTTCCATTATTTGCTGCTAGTTTGCTGCTGTCACTCACTCACTTTGTCTCCTTTTGCCTTATTGTTTCATTTTAATGTATTAGTTTGGATTTATGTCAAATTCTGCAATATCCTTTATTATTGAATATTTAGTTTTTAGGATCTTAGATGCACTTAGTAAGAAATGAATGTTCAGGGGTTTCTGTTTGTTTGTTTGTTTGTTTTGTTTTGCTTGTCTATAGTGCTTTGGTAGAAGAAGTTATGTGAATGATTTTAATGTGCATAGTGGAATGCAGTATTCCATATTTGTGATAATCATGTATATGACTATACTTGAAATTTTAGAATGGACAGGATCCGTAAGAGTTAATGTTATCAAGAACTTGGAGAATATGTGTGGACGATTAGCCGAAAATATAGCTTAAAAAAACAATAATACTGTTGGCAGTGTCAGTTTTATTAATGCTGCATCTGGAGTCAGTTTTGGATTCTCAAATGTAGGCAAAGGATTGATGCACTGAAGTGAGTTCTGTTCAGTGAGGGACAACTGAGATAATCACATGCTGAAAAAAAAAACATTCTTTGAGAAGGGGTTGAAGGAATTAGACTTATTTTGCCTGGAGAAGTGATAGTTCATGGGGACCTGGTATCGGCCTTCCAGAACCTGTGAGGAAGTTAGTGTGGAGACAAAAACAGGCTGTTCATAGTAGGTGGTAGATGACATGATGAAAGGAGCAGAGACAATGGCTATTCAAAAAAACCCAAAAAAACAACAAAACATTACCTGAATAGAAGGAAAAACATTTTCCCCATGTGGCAGTGATTCAGTTGCCCAAAAGAGGTTGGACTAAGTGACTGTCTGAGGTCCTTTCCAACCTGAATTGTCCTATGATCCTATGATCATTTCATACATTAGTTACTTGTGATACAATGTTGAAAGCACTTCGTTAGCATTTTAAAAAAATGAATACATAAATTTATACTACATTTTTGCTACAACTTCAAAATGTGTGTGAAATTAAAAGAATTTTCCTTTATATCACATGAAATGGAATGTTCAAGTATGTTTGAATCCTATACTTCCTACTAGTTTTTAATTGTAAACAATTTAATAATGGTTAGTTTCATGACCAATATAACGAGAGAAAAATATACCATTTTCTCATAGGCTACATGGAAGTGATTCAAATTCCAAGAGGTTCAGTGCACATTGAAATAAGAGAAGTGGCAGTGTCCAAGAACTACATTGGTAAGAGCATGCTTTAAGTAGCAGACTGTAAATAAGTTAGTTTGAGTGACTTGAAGGTACGGTTTTCTGGTTTGACCAAACCATACGTATAGTTGAAGGAGGAGAGGGAATTGTAGTTTTTAGGCTGTGGCAACTGCCTAAAAAACATCCAGTTTGTTAGGATGCATTCTCCCAAGTGGAGCTAATGGAGTGCATCTTTCCTCCCTGACCAAAGCACAAACTCAGGCCAGCTAGACTTGGAGCTAGAGTAGATGAAGATCACTAAAGTGATCTACTGCCCCACACTGAGCTAGTGTCTTCTTCCTAAGGAAGATTCTCATTTTAGGGGATTGTAATGTTTTAAAACATAATCTTGGAATGTTTATTCACCAACAACAATAGTTACTTAAATACTAATGAATTACATACTGGAAACAGGTTGCCTAGAGAAGATGTGGATGCCCCATCCCTGTAGATGTTAAAGGTCAGGTTGATTGGGACCCTGAGCAGCCCACAGCAGGAGGTTGGAAGAATATGATCTTTTCAGGTCTTTTCCAACCCAAGGCATTCTGTGATGATACAATGCTGCCTCTGTATCTTAAGTCAATATATTTTGTTAATTCCACAGTGTTTCTATATTGCTGTGTTGTAGGGACTTATTGCTATGCCTTCTTTTATGGAAAAAAAAGTTACGTGCAGGGAAAAGTTTGTGCTTTATTAAGATCACTCGGGAAACTTGTGACAAAGCACAGAATTAAATTCAAATTAAATTAATCCGTATTATCCTTCATTTTCTTTAAGACAATGTTAAATTTCATTTCCATTTCTTAAAATATTAATATGTACAAATCTGGCTTCCTCAAACTCAAACATGCATTTCTCAGAGTTTATATACAGTGGTTTGCATAGCATTCAGTTCACAGCAGTGCAGGAGCACGCATTCCTCATTCAAAAATAATGTAGAGAGCTGATAAGTTGTACAGGAAACAGATTAACACAACCAGAACCTGTTACCTTTATAGACTTCATGGCAACTGTCTGCTGTTTAGTCAGTCTATACTAACAGAAGTTTATGTTACAATACTGATATGTTGCATCAGTAATGCATAAACAATATATAAATATATGATGCGTATATATATAAATAAATAATGCTATATAAATATATGATGTGTATATATATAAACAAATAATGCATAAATGCATGTAAGTGTTAGTTTGAAGGGTAATTACTCTTTCAGGTGCATTTTTTCCTAAATGTATTATATTGATAATAATGGTGCCTTTTACAATTGGTTGCTTTTTTTTCTTCTTTTTTTTTTCTTTTTTTTTTTTTCGGACTGCTCCCACAGTGATGTAATTCAGATTTTCTGTTTCCCTCCATCCTGTAGGAGTAGTAATATTCAGTACTGCAGGAATAAAGAGCACTTACCATCTTTTCAGCATTACACTCTCCCAATTCAAAATATGTCAGTAAGATTGCTTGTGTATCCTATATTGACAGTTGACACAGAGATGATGGGAGAGACATTAAGTACATTCTACCACCGTTGCTTTCAAAAAAGTATGTTATGTAATATTGACATTTACACCAGTATTAACGTCCTATTTAATATACAGATCACATTAAGAGACTTGGGTTTCTGATTCTATGGCTAACTGAAAACAGAGATGATAAAACAATACAGAAGATAACTTTTAGTTAGTACAGTTAAGATTTTTGTTCCTCTAATTTATTATCAGAGAAATATGATCTGGAACTGCACTTATGTCAGTAACCTCAGCACCAAAATTAATGAAAAATGTCAATTTTTTAGCTCAAATGGACAATGTAGGCAATATTTGTGGGTTTTAATCTGACCACAGGTTTGATAAGATGAAGTATGTTTCCAGCGTGCTTCTCACAATCTCATGGGTGTTCCCAAGTTTCAGGCCTCTCCTCACTACCTTGCTTCATGCCTCAGATGTCCTAGCTGATTCCAGGGGCGTTCATCTCCTTCACTACTTTGCTGTGTTTACAACTTTCAAGAGAGCCATTATATGCTAATGTAAGATAATAAAGTCACAGGGACTGTTTCTTTCTTTTTTTTTTTTTTTTTGAATGTTTTGTACTGTGAATGTGAGCAAGATCACTATTTTAGAATCACCAGTTTCTGGGGGAGGGAATGCTTGTAATTTGTCTGTTCCCTAAAGAGAGCTTTAGAAACATGGCAGTTAAAAAGGAATTTATTGTGTTAAAATACATACTTCAAGGTGTTGTTTTATAGGCACTCCTTCTGTAGCAATGTCTACTTCACAACACTTTCCTCATCTTTGTGGAGTTTCCTGTTGTTTCGGAACAGCTGTTTTGTGGTCACACCATGAACCAGATTAGAGAACTGATTCAGCTGAAAATAACCATTTACACATATTATTATGTTTTGTTTTACGTGCACGCAGCCAAATATGTGACCACAGTCAAAGAAATCAATTTCTCAATTTGGAAATAAAAAAATAATGAAAAAAAAAAAAAAGAAGAAAACCTCCTCCCCTGCAGCTTTGATACTGGCTTCAGTACTTTTCTGTTCCTTTCACTTAGTAGGGTCTCAGATTAAGACTATGATCCAGATGTTTTGCAAGCCCTGACCTTAAATTGAGTCAGCAGTTAGACATCTGACAACCTCAGGTAGCTCAGTTAGTATCTGTGCTCTCCATGACTCAGACTAATTGTTTCTGCATCAGTATCACTTATTGTGCTGTGATACTGCAAGCACATGTTTCTGTGGCTGCATAAGTAATCTGTTTTTTTAAACCAATCTGTCCATAAACAACAGCAAAATTGCCTTTTTTTCAGATCTGCTGAAAAAAATATATGCTAAGAAGTGCTGCTGTCTTTCCTTAATTGGATTTATTTAAATGACATCTTCACTTCTATTCCCCTTTGCAACAGAGTGTTGTGTTCTCATTTCCTGTGGGTTTCCTGCATTCTCACATTCTCACAAATTTCTTGATTATGATATTAACTTGTTCCTTTTTTCACATATGCTAATAATTATATCACTGTCTCATCATTGTCATATAATTATATTTTTGGGATACTCTTCACAGCTGCGTAGCCTCCACCTGTGTATAAAAACTGACATTAAGCAAATCCATTCACACAAATATATTTTTCCTTTGCAGACAAGCAGGTAAAAAAATAATCATGTATAACACACATATAATTAATAGAATAGAGTTTAGGAAAGATTAATTATGTATGAAGACATTTTTTCTCCTTTGCTTATTTATATATCTCACTTGTTCTCATTGATATATCTGAAGTAATAAAAGTAAGAACTTAACTCATTATTTGCTGTTAGTAGATACTAGATGTACTAACAAGAAAAGGTTTGGTATTAAATGTCAGAGTAAGACAGACCTTAATGTTTTAGTGACTGTGGGAGATCCCATAATCCTCTTTTAATCAATCTAGATTTTGTGAAAGCAGAATGGTTAGAAATTTTAACTATAGGGAAGTCTGACCACTAGTGACATACTAATGTTCAGCTTCAACGTAGTTATATGAAGTTATGATAGCACAAGAGGCAACAGTTTTAAACTAAAATAGAGTAGATTTAGATGAAATATTTGGAATAAATTCTCCACTGTGAGAGTGGTGAGGCACTGGAACAGATTGCCCACAGAATCTGTGGATGCCCCATCCCTGGAGGTGTTCAAGGCCAGGTTGGATGGGGCCTTGGGCAACCTGATCTAGTAAGTGGCAAAACTTGATCCTAAGTTGTCTTATGATTATGAAATGAGTTTGTAAAATCCTATATAGTTTGTGTTTTGTCTCGAAAAACAGCACTGCTGTTTGATTGTGTTTCCACCCATTGTTTTGCCTCAAATACTGTTATATTTAAAGTAAATATAAATGATGAATAAGTCTATAATCTTCATTATTGCTTCAAGCCAAGGAGTCAGTATCTAATCAAGAAAGTATCTGCCTTAAGATACAAAGTCATTTTCGTATTTAGAAAATTAATCTCATATTACTGGTTAAATATCAAATACTAAGTCTTTGATGAGTATCTGCTTGTATAGCCTACTTAGGCAGTTAGTTAAGAAGTTTCTTATCTATAGTATATTTATGGTTTAAGGCTGCAAATCAATAGTAATAAAATTTATTGCCAGATAAAATGATATTTGATTTTGTAGTAGAAATGTCTTGGATTTATGCTCTAAGAAGGAAAAAAAAAAAAAAAAAAAAAGGTTGCAAAGACAACAAAGTAAGATCTGATAGGTAACATAATTCATTCTTCTTTTTTTTCCTACTCAGGATGTTATATGAGGTACCAGTCTCATGCTCCAACATACAAAATTTTAATCAAAGGATTAGATTGATCTGTTTTTTTATTCTGCCCAGGATGCAGTTGGCCTTCTGGGCTGCAGTTGCACACTGCTGGCTTAGTCCAGCTTTTCAACTGCCAGAATCCCTAAGTTCCCCCAGCAGGGCTGCTCCCAGTGAGTTCTTTTCCGTCGGTACATATCTGGGATTGTTGCAACCCAACTGCAACACCTTGCACTTATGTAGAACAGTATGAGGCATTCTCTTGTGTTCCATACAGTATTTGCAAAGTTTACCTGCACATTTGAGATTATGGTAAAAAGCCTTGCCAAGTTGCTTGAGGGATATTTTAATCAGGGCTAAAGAAAAAAGTTTATATTGAAAAAACAGTGATGACAGCTGAAATTCACATACTTCTACTAGATTAGTAGGTTAATTTGCAATGGCTTCTCCATTATAAATGCTGCTTCCAATTTTTAGGTGGCTTGTATTTTTTTTTAAGCTCTAAAATCTGAAGAGGATGACTACTATATTAATGGTGCCTGGACTATTGACTGGCCAAGAAAATTTGATGTTGCTGGAACAGCTTTCCATTACAAGAGGCCAACAGACGAACCAGAATCTCTGGAAGCACTAGGCCCTACTTCGGAAAATCTCATAGTCATGGTAAAGTTATATTTAATATATATATGAAATTTGAAATATGATTTTTGTTATCAGCAAAGATAAACCGTGAATATAATCAAAGTAGGTCCCAGACCATGCTGGGATCTTGCTTTTGTATTTTAATTAAGTTTCCTTACCTTTCAAAACTGATATGCAGATACTGAGATGAAAAAGTGATAAAATTGTAAGAGCCCTGGGAAATATCACAGAAAGTGCCCCATCTATGTTAAATGTGCTACAGAAGAAATTGTAAATTGGATATGTATTGCATTTCTGTGTACTTCTGATAGGTGGAACTGTTTGATGTGTAATATGAATACAGTAGCTTTTTTCTTTACTGACAGTTCTGTAATGATGAGAATAATTTGACCTGTATTTAAAAAAAAATAAAAATAATGAAAGACTAGTGTATGTCAGGAAGAGGTGAGTGCAATACAGTCTCCAGACTGGGTAGACAAAAATTCTTGATGATTATTACTCTGCCATCTTTATCAAATGCAGTGATATGACTGTAGTGATAGTTTTGATATTCCTTTAAAGGATCCACCAGTGTTAACTGCGTGTATTCAGTGAAAACCATAACCTCAGCAACAGTCTATTTCTGTTACTATTTTTACTGTTATAAATCACTAGAAATATAAGCAAGGAGAGGGCTGGATTCTTATCTAGTTGCTTGATTTCAGTGATAATTACTGCATATTTGCATACTGATTTAATTAACTTTCACTTCAAGTAATGATTCAGTTATGAAATTCATTTCCATGAAGACATTAATTTATGAACACTGGCTTCTTTGTGGTTATTGTGTCAAGAATAAAAATCTGATGGAGGTTAGGTAGTTACGATGTCAAAGTGAAAATAAGGTAAAGCTCACTTATACAATGATACCTTTTATGTATGTTTAACAATTTCATTCAGATTGCTTTGCAAATATATTAAAGAAATATTGCAGCTTCCTTTATTACTTTGCTCCCTTTCACAAGGCATAACACGTACCTAGATTAACATCACTGTAGTTACACTCTGCTTGCCTGTTTTAATGGTATAACCAGTTGTTTTCAACTTCAGATTCTGCTACAGGAACAAAATTTGGGTATAAGGTATAAATTCAATGTTCCCATCTCTCGCACTGGCAGTGGAGACAATGAAGTTGGCTTTGCGTGGAATCATCTGCCTTGGTCAGAATGTTCTGCCACTTGTGCTGGAGGTAAGACACCAGGCAGCCAAGGATAAGGATAAGCTGAATTGCAAGATATTCTTTCTTACGTAATTATGTAGGTAACTAATTAAAAACGTTTCTTCCAGATATAACTCAAACCTTATTTTAGAGAACGAACATTTATCTCATCGGATTTTGTTGTTTTCAAGTACATTTAATATATTCAGATGTGTTTTGTTAAATGCAGTATATGTTGGCAGTGTGTGTCTGTTGTTGGTTCTTCTGAGATTCTCTTGAAGTTGCGATGTTTGCTTTTCACAGGAGCTTCCAGCAGAAGTTTTTAGTAAGGAGATTAAAAACAGAAGGCAAATAAAGGAATCGTAAATAAAGGGATATGTCTGTGTATGTTTGTACATATTCTTCACACATTCTAGTCAGCCCTCTCATCCTCCAGCCACTAAAGTTTAGGATACATACTGGCAACTCTCTTGTAGGAGATTATAAGAACTGGATTATACTTCCCAGCCCATAGCAGTATGTATTAATTGTTGCCTTTTGGCAGCAATGGGGGTTTTGTAGGTTGTCCCATGTGATTCATCATGGGTACCTTTTGCCCACAATTTACTATATTCCTAATCCTCCCTCTAGTGGCCATCAATGCAATTCTTTACCTCTGGCTGGGAGAGCAGAACAGTTGGCTTTCTTCAAAGCCAACACCATTGCTGCTGCATGGACTGGTGAGTAGAAGTGCTGTGTGAACAGTATCTTTCTTCTCTCTGGAGACTGAATACATCATCACCAACATATATTTATTTCAGAAGACACAGAAGAGAAAGTTAAATTGACCTCAGAATTTCAGCTTTCTACTGTGCTGTGCACTGACCATAGCAAGATTAGGAAATAGTTGTGTTTTCTAAAGATACTTTGGAGCAAATATTGTCCTTTTCTTTCTGGGTACTGGTGATATTCATGTTTAGAAACATCCTGACTCATCTTTCTGATGGATCCTGCTGTGACTGTTAGTGGTTGCTTGCAGTTTAAATACTGCAATTTGAATAGCATAGGTAGGACAGAAAGGATAGTATGAATTCTATTCTGTGTAACTAAATAGGAAGTCTTGAAACGAAATTCAGGAAGTTGTTAAAATTCTCCAATATTTTGTTCTTAATTTGTAGGATTCTTATACTCAAATAGATGACAGACTGCTGTTTTAACTGATATTTTAACACTGTTAATCTAGTCAGAAAAGGAAGATTTTAGAGTGTTTGAAGGGAGAGGTGTGGTGGGAGGTGCATTTCCATATGTCAGAACTTTACAGGTACCACCAAGTCAGATTTTTATGATGGGTTAAAGAGCCATTTGAAGTCATGGGAAAACTCCACTGATTTAGATAGACACAGTGTTTTACCTGTGATTCTTCTCAGGTCATAGTGATTTCAGAGATTTGAAAGTGTCCAGTGGAAAAAATAGTTGGTCCCAAATGAGTAAGTTTAGATAAAACTAGTTTGAAATACTTAGTTTTTTTCTTATCTTTATCATTACATGTGAAGTGTATGTGAATCTCTGATAAATATATGCATTTATTAATCATTTGAAACTTACTTTTGAAAGATGTTCTTCAGTAGCTTATGGTGTGTAAACCAGGCTCCTTTCACTCTCTCCTTTCATTCTGCTTAGTATGAGAATATACTATGATCACTTATTTTCATATAAATTTTTAGTAGAGGAAGCTATAATTCTTGCTGAAAACCTGGATCTGCTTTCTTCATATGTGTATCCTCTATTTCTCTCTTTATGAAACACCTTCTGCCATATGCCAAAAGAAGACAATTTTTAAAAGGAGATGAGTAGGGAAAAAAAAAAAAAGGGTAAGAGTTTGTAGAAAAAGCAGAACTGGAAAAGTTGACAAGTATAAATATGAAATGTGGGAAATCTTACAAATGTAACCACTGCATGGCTTTGTTTGTTTCAGTAGGATTCATTATGAAGTCAGTTACTGCATTTTACTTGAATACTGTCTTTAGAAGATTTCTTTAAATCAAAGGATAACAAAATTGTTAACAGTTGAAGAATGTATCACTGAAAGAAAAAAAAGAATGACAGGGAGTATGTGTGAGGGATACTAGTTTGGAATGGAATTTGGTTTTTATTTTATAATCATATAGTGCCCGTGGAACAGACCATGAATAGGTCAAAGGCATCAAAATTTTTCTACCTCTTCCTCTAATTGTAGTTGGTGTATCTGAATTGTAGTGCATAGGTATTAAAAATTTAATCATACCATATTCCATCTTGATCCGGGAAAACTTGTGATGAAGTAGAGCCAGATACTGTCATATCAAGAATCTTGATATTAAATTAATAAGAGTTAATAAGATATTAAATTGATTAGAATTAACTTCTAGCCATCTCAGAACGTACATGTACTAATGTTTTTGTCCTTTTTCTAGGTGTATGTTACAAGAAATAGCTATCTTAAGAAAATATTAAATTTGCAGTGTTTAGAAGACAAAAAATGACAAAATTAAGGATGATGTTGAAATGTTAGATTGTTTTCTGTGACTGCTTTTTGATACAGAGAGCGGTTGAGCAGAGGCCATTTTCTGATCCTTAGGCTGTGTCTCAGACTAGCTTATGTAATCACTGAATTTTTATGGTTGGAAAAGACTATGAAGATAATCTAGTCTAACCATCACCAACATTTCATTAAACCATCATGTCCCTTAGTGCCACATTTGGGGTCTTGGTAGACGGCAGGTTGGCCATGAGCCAGCACTGTGCCCTGGAGGCCAAGAAACCAGTGGGATTCCGGGGTGCATTAAATTAGCATGGCCTGCAGGTCAGAGGAGGTGATCTTCCCCCTCTACGTTGCCCTAGTCAGGCCTCACCTGGAGTTCTGCATACAGTTCTGTACTCCCTAGTACAAAAAAGACAGGGATTTCCTGGAAAGAGTCCAGCAGAGGGCCATGAAGATGGTAAAGGACATGGAGTATCTTCTCTATGAGGAGAGGCTGAGTGACCTGGGTCTGTTCAGCCTTGAGAAAAGAAGACTCAGAGGTGATCTTATTAATGTTTATAAATATCTTAAGTGGGAGTCAAAGGGACATGGCCAATCTCTTTTCAGTAGTCTGTGGGGACAGGACGAGTGGAAACAGTCATAAACTGGAGCGTAGGAAGTTCTGCACAAAAACTCATGGGGAACTTCCTCACAGTGAGGGTGACAGAGCTCTGGAACAGGCTGCCCAGGAAGATTGTGGAGTCTCCTTCTCTGGAGACATTCAGGACCAGCCTGGATGCTTACCTGTGCAGCCTGCTGTAGGGGCCTGCTTTGCAGGGGGGTTGGACTTGATGATCTCTAGAGGTCCCTTCCAACTCTTACAATAAGTGACTCTGTAGTCTATCCCTTCCTTGAAAGTCTCCAAAGACAGTGACTTCACCACCTCTCTGGGCAGCCTGTCCAATGCCTGACATTCTTTCTGAGTAATAACCAACCTGAAGCTCCCCTGGTGCAACTTAAGGCCATGTCTAGCCGTGTGTACCAGGCCCTTCACTAGCTTCACTGCCCTTCTCTGTGTACGTGCACCAGAGCTCAATGTTTTTCTTGTAGTATGGGGCCCAAAAATGATCACTGTACTTGAAGTATGGTCTCGCCGGAGCTGAGTACAGAGGAACGATCACCTCAGTAGTCCTGCTAACTGCACTATTTCTGATATGAGTCAGGATGCCGTTAGTCTTCTTGGCCATCTGGACACACAGCTGGCTCATGTTCAGCCAGCTGCCAACTAACACTTCCTGATCCTTTTTCTCCACACTGCTTTCCGGCCGTTCTGCCCTAAGCATGTAGTAAGGCATGGTTTTGTTATGATTGAAGTGTATGACCTAGCATTTGGTCTTGTTACAGCAGTTGGCTTCAGCCCATTGATCCAAACTATACAGATCCCTCTACAGGGCCTTCCTAACCTAGCAGATCAGCTCTACCTCCCAGTTTGATTTCATCTGCAAGTGTACAGATGAGATGCACTCAATCCACTCATCAGTAAAGATACTAAACATGGCCAGCCCAAATACTGATCTCTGAGAAACACCACTAGAGTGACTGGTCACCAACTGGATTTAACTCCGTTCACCATCACACTCCGGGCCTCGCCATCTGACCAGCGTTTTGCCCAGCGAAGAGCACACCTGTCTGAGCCCTTGGCAGCCAGCTTCTCTAGAGAATTCTGAGGAGAGAATCAAAGGCTTTAATAAAGTCTAGGCAAACTACATCCACAGCTTTTCCCTCATCCACCAAGCAGATCACCTGGTTTTAGAAGAAGATTAGGTTGTTCAAGCAGCACCTACCTTTCATGAACCCACATAAGCTAGGCCTGATAACTTAGTTATAATGCTTTGTGATCACGGTCAAGGTGATCTGTTCCATAATTTCCCCCAATACTGAAATCAGGCTGTCAGGCTGTAATTCACCTGATCCTTCTTTCAGTCATTCTCATAGATGGGTGTGATGTTGGCTAGTCTCCGGTCATCTGGGACCTCCAAGATTGACGAGGACAGCTGATAAATGACAGAAAGTGGCTTGGCAAGCACTTCTGCCAGCTCACTCAGCACTCTCGGCTGGATCCCATCTGGTCCCATAGACTTCAGAGAGACCAGGTCTCTAACTGATTCCTCCTGAATTGTGGGGGATTTATTCTGCTCCCTGTCCATCTTTTAGCTGAGAGGGCTAAGTACCCCTGAGGATAACTGATCTGACTTTTAAAATATAGAAGTAAAGAAGGGATTAAGAACTTTAGCCTTTTCTTTGTCCCTGGTGATAATGTTCCATGCCTTGTCTGGTAAAGGCAGGAGATTCTCCTTTTGCTGTTAATATATTTGTAAAAACATTATTTACTATCTTTAACAAATCAGACAGGTTAAGTTCAAGCTGGTCTTTTGCCTTTCTGATTTTCTATCTGCATATCCTACCAACATCCTCATACTCTTCTTGGGTTACCTCACCCTTCTTCCAAAGGTGTAGAACTATCTTTTTTTTTTTAAGCACAGCGGGACAGCCTGTGCTTGCAACTTTAAAATTCTTTTTGTTTTCACTCCACACTTAATTCTAGTTTTCTCTAAATCAGACTGACTGTATCTGAATTTCATAGCATTTGCTAGGTCTATGATCTTAAAGATGTAGTTATTACTTGAGATATATTTTTGGATTAAAAGTATCTAGCACAAAGACTAGAGCAGTATTTTAGCATAGCGAGGTCCAGATAGTTTTGAAGTTTTGTATGTTTCCACTTTTGCATATGTCCAGTCTTTATGATCTCTCTTCTTTATTTTGAAATAAAGTATTTTGAAAGCAGTCCTCTGCTTTCAGTGATTCCTGGGGTTGCTTATAGGCTTTGTTTTGGAGAAAGATTACTGGAGCAGTCAAGAGCCATGGGACAAGCTGAGAAGCAATTGGTGCTTTTTTATTTATTGGCTTAAATACAGTTTTATGTCTGTGTATAAACCTACAATCATTAATTAGAACGGTAGCATGCTGTCTGTTCCAGTGGACTTCTACCTCAGTGTTCATCGTTGCTGTGCTTCTGAACAGTAAAAGCACTTCAGTTTTTACTACAGAACCTCTATTCTCAAACCTGTAACCATTTTGCAGAATAGGAAAAGCATGCTGGAAAAGGAGCATGCTATAAAAGGAATTATAGAAAGAAGGAGGAAGTTTTTGAGCTTACAGTGGATAAATGTGCTGGAACTCTGGACTCCTTGTCTCCCTCACTTGTGTGGCTCTCATGTGATACTGAGCTTGCAGTTTATATTACACACTCACTAATTATCAGTTCATCATTATTTGGATACCTCCTTGGAATGTCTGAGCTCTGAAGCATGCCATGAGAGTCATTGCATGAAGCGTGCATAAAGTATTACAAAAACTTCCATGAACAGCTGAAATCAATGGACTCAAAAATCTGAGTTTTGCTTTGACACTTCTTAAGATTTTCCAAAAACAGGTTCTTTGGATTTACCAGGGACCTTTTCTTTTATAAAATCATGTACTATGAGAATACATATGTTTGTTCATTTTCATGATCTGCCTTTTACTATCTATCATTTCTGATCCAATTCTTTCTCTCCAGGAACACTGTGCAGAACTGAACTTCATTGATTTTCCATATTAACTCTTTTTTTTTTTTTTTCCTCCCTGAAAATGCACTGTTAACTGTTCTGGTCTGAGTTGGGAATCTTGGAAGGAAATTTTTTGTTAGATTCTGCAAGTCTATAGCTAGCGGATACAAATTTAATCTTCTCCTCAAACTTTAACATAGCTTTGTCTTATAAATTAAAAAGCACATTGTTTACGATATTATGATTTGTACTGTATTTGAAGGGAAGATATTTCTATGCTAAAATCCATGCCTACTCAGATTGTAATAGACTTCCTGAATGGCAGAACAAACATTTGTGGGTCACAGTGCTATCTGTTGTATCTGTTACAGTTGCTTGTAGATTTTTTTCTGCTTCACCCATCTATTTGATATAATGCAGGAAGTTAAAAAGCTGGAGTTGGACTTAGACAAGACTTCAGCAAAACAATGTCAGAGAA
The DNA here is from genome assembly GCF_019232065.1 of Centrocercus urophasianus. Classification (NCBI taxonomy): domain Eukaryota; kingdom Metazoa; phylum Chordata; class Aves; order Galliformes; family Phasianidae; genus Centrocercus; species Centrocercus urophasianus. The sequence continues at coordinate 6,637,301 of NW_024884811.1, forward strand.
TATCTACAGAGATGTAGAACGCAAGTTTACCTAGACAGAAAAGAGTGGAATAGAAGAGATCACATGGAATTTAGAAGGCCTCACTGGCTGGATGAAACGGTCAGTGGAATTCAGAAAAATCTGATGATAGTAAGAAAAGGCCTAATATAGGCCTAATAGGCCTAATAGGCCTAATAGTAACAAAATGACCTAATTATTGAAGTGTAAACAAGAAAAACTATTAACTAAACAAGAAAATCCAAGAAAGGGAAACTAAAACACACAGAAATAGCAAATAAAATGAATTCTGGAAAGGGAAATAAAAAGAGCTGTAATAGAAAAGGACAAAATTTAACTTAGAAATCATGGAATTGTAAGATTACTCTTAAGCATGTCTTTCTTTATGTGATATTTTGTAGCTTCCCAAGCTCAAGTCTATGACTTTGGCCTAAATACGGGTGTTGTTAATAACGAAGTGTACAGCTGATGGTATTGTTTAAAAATATCCAACAGATGATGAAAAACCCCTACATATTTTCTCTTTTGTTTACATTAAGAATAGACCACAGTAAGTGTGTGCATTCATTTTATTTTATTCCATTCCTTTTCAGTCCTGTGCAATCCATTGCATTCCATGCTTAATAAAAATCTAGCCATAAATGGCAGCATTTATTATCTGGAATTTACAAAGTACCCAAAGTATTGATTTTGATTTTGTTTATTTTGTTAGAGTTCATCTCTGGATGAATAAAATAGCTCATGTACTCATTTAAGAAAACAAACAAGCACGCAAACAAAACTTCTCTCAATCTATTATTGTAAGTAAGCTGGTTGCTGTCTGGATCCTTTTCTGATGGTGACTCTTGTAGTACGATGCCTACTGCATTTTTCTTTCATGCCCTCAGATGAATTGTGAAACAACCTTTGGACAAATAAAACATACTTGTCCTCATCAGGGGGAATGTGAGTTTGGCTCTGTGATGAACATCTTGTGACCTGATGAATGGGCTCAAAAAGTATGTCTGGGTTAACCAGCATGCAGTAGTTTTTGTGATGCAGGATTCAATATGTACCTTTATAATTAAAATTTACAATTGCAAATCACAGTTGTGGAAGATTCCTTGTAAAAGTAGATAGAACATTTACAGGCCTGTAGTTTTAATTTAACAGTGTATTAAAGTGTATTCTACGTAGTTTAAAATTTGGCTGCTGAAATTTGTGCAGACTACTTATGAATTGAAATCTGCAGAACGTCTCAATTCTCTGGAGAGTATGGTCAATAAACCACTGAAATTTTATTTTCTATCAGAATTGCATTGACCGGTCATGATGACATTTTATATCTTTTATTATAAATCATAAATCTATGTATTTGAAAGGAGAGTTTTTCTGTCTAACTCCTTGTAATTATTCCTCCAGGAGTTTAAATGAACTTGTTTAGGTATGCTTTTTAGATTATTTGAAGAGAGACCACATATTCCTACAGCAAGTAATTTAAAAATATTTTCTCAAGGCCTACAGGGCTTAGCTACTTTGTAGCTGTTGTCTGGCTAAAATTGCATTTCCAGCTCTCCCATTTCTTTTTGTTGTTTTGCATTTAGAATCTGAATTGTGTTTCCGAAATATTATTTTAAATAATATTAATTAGACAATAGTGATGTGATGTTTCCTTAATCCACACGTATGTTTCTTGTATCACATACGATATGGAAAGATGATGCAGAACATTTAAAAACTGAATTAACGTATTTGCCTGGCATTGATTAATGGTTCTTCACCACGTGAGTAAATAGTGATAAATGCTTATGAGTGATATGTTATCTGACCACTGGTTCAATAAACAACTTGGCTGGTGGCATTTTTCTTTTCTTTTTTTAAGCTAAGCGTAATGATACTTTGTCTTCGTGGTGCTTCAGAATACCTTCTTGTTCCACAGTCCTCAGAAATAAGTTTATTGAGGCTGATAGCTGTTTTTTTTGTTTGTTTGTTTTTTGTTGTTTGTTTGTTTGTTTTTTTGACTAAGTGTTGTAGATTCATTCATCTAGAATTTGGAAGGTTTTTCTTGTTACTTACAAATAATAAAAAATTAGGAAAGATCAGTAGATGGGAAGTGCTCTTAAAATGTGAACTACAAGATGAAAAGTCATTAAGCTTTCTACACGTTTTAAAGAACCTGTAATGACTTCTGACTTCAGTTTCTCTTGTTCTGATGGTAGCATAAAAATGTTGAAAGCTCTAATGAAATTTGCTTGATAGGAGTGCTAGGAAACATATGGATATGTCAATATGGAAATAATATCACGTTGTATTCATGATCACTGGAGAAGGCAGTAGTAAAATTCCTATGGAATACTGGGCATAATTTGTACTGTGGGCATAATGAACTCAAGTGTGAATGGATGCACAGAAGGACTGACAGCTTGGCCAAATGAATGCTGTATCCAACACTTCAGGGACTACAAGAGTTTATTAACAGAATAGTTATTTAAACTAAAATACTGTTTTTCATTTCAAGAATAGTGTTAATTGGCAATTAATGAATGTAGTAGTCACAGGTATGGATTTCAGAGAGGAAACTGTATCGGAGTTTTAAGGTGGAGATTGATCAGTTTATGAACAAGTGGTTCCCAGAAATAAAGATTAGTGTTGCTTCTACTTGTATGTTCCTTTGTTCCAAGTTTATTTAATGTGTAATATCTCACTGAATTTAAGCCTTTCTACTAATGAAAATGTCAGCAGCTGAGAATGCTGAGCAGATCTCTAATATCTTTGATCTTTATCAATGAATATGTGAATATCAGTAGTTATGGGGAGGGCCTATGCTAATGATTCTCTAACTTCAAATGGACTAACTTTTTAGTACAACACATAAATTGAGAAGTAGTGGAAAAATAGAGGTAGACATCTTTCAGAAAATGGTATTTTTGTTTTAGCTTACTCATGTAAATTTGTGTAGGTAAGAAGTAATTGGAAAACAGTGACAATTTTATGCACTGTTTCACTGTGCCTGCAATTGTATAGTGGTGTGGCATCCAGGTATGTGTAGAAAGAAGGAAAATTGAGAGAAGCTGATTTGTTGTATCTGGTTTATCTGTAAGATGCACATTTCAAATCAATATATTTTAATAAGTAAACCTTTATTTAAATGATCGTGATGCTTATGGATAACTTGAGATGTCAGACATTCGTAGGTTGATTTGGAGTGCCTACTTCGTGAAGGTTATGTGTAGCTGTAAACTAAAGGAGGTATCTTTTCCCTGCAGTAGGGATTTAGGGATTGTGGTAGAGCCAAGACTCCAGCGTTAGGTCTCTTTTGGTGCTGTAATGATTAGTGATTTTGAGGTGAAGTAAGATGGTACGTGGTTTTGAGAGCTGATACACATATTTCTCACCTGCTAAGCAGGCTGCTTATAGGAAGTGTCATACTGAGTGATTAAATCTAACCCATCTCCTGATAGCTTGGAATATACACATTTGTGTTCATGACTGCTTTTACATGTTTTAGGATCCAGCCTGCATTCTCTTGGGAGTATTTGAATTAAAAAGGCTCCGTAGTTACATATGGATTTATACCTTTATTTTTCAGGATGCAATGGCAATTCTATATTAAATATCAGTTCTCTATTTTGGAATGAAGTTATTTTAGCTAGGAATACATCTCCAGAAAAATATGCAACAAAATAGTTGGAGTGTCTAGAATGACAGGGAAAGGGAATATTTTTTAATGGACATTCATGGCCACAGTGCTGTCAAGGATGCAAGACTGATGGGACCAATGTCAGTAAGAAAAGAAAGAGACGTAATCGGTAATCAGCAAATAAGACATTCACATAGCACAGGCAGGTCATACTTGGAAGATGGTTTATATATTTTACATTAGGCTGTAATTGAATAGAAACTAGACATAACCTACAGTTTAGAAACTGCAGTCTTGCCGCTGAGTGGCTAAATTAACCACCTCAGGGAAATACTGTATGCTCAAATTTAATACTGCCGGATCTGTAGCTTCTTGAGGAAATGAATAACATTCTCAAGACTGTTTTGGAAAATGAGGTTTCCATGTTGTGCATGACGTCAGAGAGACATATGTCTCACATCCCATGTGTCCTTACATCATAGAGACAATGCCTGTGTGCTTAGACTGGAAGATTTCTGTTCATAGCTAAGCAGGATGCTTTATGGGCTAAACTTCAAGCATCTTAAGGCTATGCTTGACTCACTGTTGGAAGTAAGTACAATGCTCCTTATAGGTATAATTTTAGGAACCAGAGACTTGGTTCTTGTTCATAATGGGTAAGAAAATAAGCAATTGAAAGGTAAGTTGTTTAACTAGTTTAAAATAAGAAAAAGAACTAAATTCCATGTTTTTATTTGGCTGTTTACTGTCTGAAAAATATGTTCATATAATGAATTTTTTTGCTGCATATCTGCCTCCTATGAAACGTTTGTCTTAAAATGAAGAGAGAGGGCTGTAACGTAAGTTGAAAGATATTTTAAGCCAGGGTTTTTTAATCCCTGTTTGTTTGCATGTAGTTCAGATTTTGGAAAAAGTTGAGTATTTGCTTCTGTTTTAAGATTTAAGGCTTTTTTTATCAGTTTGTCATGCTACAATCCCATTATCTCAGTACTGTAACTACCTATGTCGAGAACTCCATATGAATTGAAGATCCACAGTTGTCCACAATTTGTTCTAGAAACAAAGAGAAGGCCCTGCGTACCTGTTTACAGCAATATTTGGAGCTGCTCTGCTGTCAGTGGTTCTTTAATGTCTTTCCTTATATTCTGTTTTCTAAAAATAGGAAAATCTGCTTGAAGTGTTATCTTGTAATGACTGCTGCCTTGGCAGGTATAGGTCACTATGGCTTGGAAATAACAATTAAATCCGAAGTGCCTGTTGATAGTTAACATGATGAGAGAGGAGCTGGGAGTGCCAGATCAAAAGAGCATTCACAAGACAAACTGCTTCTTTCAGAATGAATAATTCTTCATTATTTTAATGAAGAAAATGTTTCTAGGATGACATGTGTGAAAATGTAACACTATATCCCAGATTGTTGTTTTATTTTAAACCAGAGTCCGTAGTCAACAGTTCTGCATTGAACAGTGTCTATGTTCTATTTGGTGATATTTTCTTTGGAAATCAGAGTGTCTTTTACTAAGAGGGAAGGGTAGATGGAAAATTGATTTTTTGCAGTACACAAATAAAAACAATCTGTCAGTAAATCTATAAATATATTCTCTTTGTTTTAGAAAACAACAGCAATTTAAAATCCTCTCTCAATGAGGTGGCCTAAAATTAAAAGAAAATGAAAAATTCTTTGTGGTCAGGGGACGCTGAGTCAGTTGGAATTCACATCCCTGAAGCATTCAGCCCGCTCAAGTGGGATAGTGGGAATAATAATTAATAGGTGAAACATACTTCTACTCAACAAACAGAACAGTAAGAATGATTAATTAATGGTGTTTAATTTCATCCTAAGGTGTGCAGAAACAAGAGATGGTGTGTAAAAGGTTGGATGACAACTCTGTTGTACAAAACAACTACTGTGATCCTGACAGTAAGCCTCCAGAAAACCAAAGAGCCTGCAACACTGAGCCTTGCCCACCTGAGTAAGTTTATGATCACTAAGATGTGTCTGTCTTGCATTTATAGAAAATCCTTTGTAATATATAATAAATCCGGTTGATCAAATGTAGTATAAAATTCTGGTCTAACTCGAGGACTCAGTCTTATTAGACAGGATATTTTATTTTAGATGTTGGTTAAGGCTACTTGTTCCTCTGGAATCATTTTTTTTCACCTAGAAGAGATCTTTGAGAAACATAGGTTTGAACAAGTGTTAAACAATTGAAACTGACAACACTGCAAGTGAAAAGTAAAAGATGGTAGTGAAGTACTTTATTAAGATGTTAGGTGTGGTGAACAGTGCTGGGAACAGAATTGGAGACCAGTCTTATGGCACTCATGACAGAAGAATTTTGAGGTGAGAGGTTAACTTTCCCACACTGAGGAGGATGTACTAAATGTTTGCCGGATTTCTAGGTGTGTTATATTAAAATTTGTTTTGTCTTCTTCAAAAGGGAAACAGTAAACAGAGAAACAGTTTACCAGTAAACAGAGAACAGTTTAGTATACCAAACCATTTACTTGTAGTAGACAAGAAAAAGACACAAGGAAGACATAAAAGACAAAAAAAGACACAAAAAGGAATAAGGAAACAAGACTATAATGCATTAAAATCCAACAGGTATTCATGAAGTCAGTTTCTTCCTAAACTACCAGCTTGTGCTTGGCTTGCAGGATGGCAGTCTTCTAGATTTACTCCTCCTATCTCATATATCTATTCAGAAGTAAAGCTGTTAGATTCTTCTCCAGAAGCAATAACATTAGATCAATTCGTTTTTACAAAATGCATCTCTATCCCATCCCTTATCCTTAGCAGTTAACAAATTGTCACCTCTAAAAAACAGCTCTAAAAGATATTCTAACATTTCCCTCCCCTCCCCACCACTGACTTAAAAAAAAAAAAAAAAAAAAAAAGGCTGAAAAATTTAGCAGTCAGTAAGGCTTACTTTTTAAACAAAGTAGTTAAATACTTTTCTTATTTAAAACAATTCCAGTTTCCTTCCAGTGATTACCAAGAACTACAGTAATGAAAAAGCTTATGTACTTCCTCCTGAGTGAATGCCAGTTAGATTATATTTGATTATATATATTATAGATTATAATATAGATTATATTGTATTATATTTGAGGCTCCTAACAGCAGCAAAGACTACGTTTGATCACATTGAACTAGGTAACATCTAAAGTTTTTACTTAATTTCACTCTGACTAGGTGTAGTGTTAACAGTGATAGTAAACAAAAGTATTTGTATTCTGGGTTTGTGCAATAATCTACTCAATTTCTGACATGCAGTAATAGACTTTCCTTTTTCTATTCAGATGGTTTATAGGAGATTGGTCAGAATGCAGTAAGACCTGTGATGGAGGAGTGCGTTCACGAACAGTTCTCTGTATCAGAAAGATTGGACCTTCTGAGGAAGAGACACTGGACAATACCAACTGTTTAACACACCGGCCTATTGAGAAAGAGCCCTGTAACAATCAGTCCTGTCCCCCACAGTGGGTCGCTTTGGACTGGTCAGAAGTAAGGAAATTTTGTTATATCAGATCAATAAGACAAGAGCTCTGACCAGTGAATGTTGGTACATTTCCTACTGCTGCTCACCACATGAAGTATTAACAAAAAATTCAAAATTTGGTTCATTTGAATTACTGAACCGGTTTTTGTCATTCATAATTTTTTTCTTTTTTTCTGGGTTGTCAGTTCTGTTATCTTGTCAGATAATTATGACCAGTTGTTATTAATCATAACAGAAAAATAGTATTATACAAGAAAGCAGCTAAATATAAAATATTAGAAAAGTGTTTGCTATCAGATGATTTTCTTAAAGAGAAAGACTGCATTTCCATTGGTTCTTGAATAGGTGAATAGCTGAAGAGAAGAATTGATGAATTTACAATATCAAAAGCCAAAGTAAACTGCTAGTTTTTTTTTTTTGTGAACCACGGTGGTGTAAAGCATCACCTTTCTTAACAACGTGCCTTAAGATGTGAAAATTGTTATTCACTCAATTCAAGAAAGAGTGTCTTTTGTCAAATACAGTGATACATACTACAGCATAAACCAAGACATGCCACTGCTTCAAATATTAAATATGAAGTATGTTACTACATGCAGCTTTAAAAAGACAGACTGATCTGTGATAGAATTGAATGGGGCTGTAACATATGCAAATCACAATGCAAAAATGCTTTTACGCTTTTTCAGATCCATGCTCTTCTGGACTCTTAGGCCACACCTCTTTTTATCTTGAAGAAGCCTTTGGAGTACTTACAAGTAATCTCTGTGCACTTATAAGTACTTACTAGCTATGTCCTGTCTACATCACTGCTGTCAAATGCAGCTGTATAAATAATTACTTTCATAAATGAATTAAATTGTGTTTATTTGAATTAGAATGAATTAGAATTAGTTTATTTGGGGCTTTTGCACTTCTTACCAGAAACTTATTCCTGAATTTTACTCTTTGAATTACAGGAAGTACTCTAATTCCATTCCATGCTAGTTTATACCTATTTGCTTTTATTATCTGCAGTGAACCCTTCTTTTCTTGCTTTTATTCATCAGAAATAAATTAATCCTGATCACATTCTGATTTCCTATTTCAGTTTGAAGTCTATATATCTGTACGTTTGTATATATTACCCCAAAGGAGATTTCAGATGTGCCTTGTTCTTTAATTTCCTGCTTCTACTGAAAATAACTATTACCTACTGTGTATCAGCATACTCTAAAAACCTTTTTCTGTTCCACAGCCATAACATATTCATTACTTAAAGCCATCTAATGTACTATTACATGGTCATATCCATATCTTTATCTTCCTTTTTTTGCTTCAGCTGGTGATGTACCTGTTAAATAGTGATTCTTGGTTTGTTTGTTTGTTTGTTTTTGGAAGTGTGTTCTCTTGCACTTCGTACTGCTAAATTGCATTTCAATTATTTTTGTCTTTGAAGTTTACAGTTCCTTCTTTAGACAGACTCTTGTAGCACTGGGATTGATTCAGTTACCAGTGCTGGCTGCTAATTTCAGTAATATGGGTAACACTGAACAGCTGGAACTGTTGTGTAATCATCATTAAGTAGACTGAGAAGAAATGTGAATCAGGTCAGTTCTTGCCTGATCCTGGAAGGTCTTTACAGGTAGCATCTCTCAAGCTCTGTTCAAGATAAGCAATTGTACTCCCTCTTTACAGAAGCCCAGATAGGTTAGAGCTGTTACACTTGTTTTGTCTGAAAAAAATGGAAGATTATTAAAGTAAGCTGGAATGATATACCAGTGATAAATTCATGATTAATTGTATTCCATTTTTCATATAGATGCTCGCCTTTAAACTTTCATTCAAAATAAATTACAAATCACTGAATATAAAGAAAGTTAATATGCTTGTGGTTGCACAGATCTCGTCTGTGCACACATGGTTTTATCTCCAAAAATTGTTGCAACCTTTGGAAAGTCAAAGCACGAAGTGGAAGGCTACTAGGCTCCCTCTTTGTACTAATGCTCATACCAATAGTACAAAGGAATTCTTACTATATATATATTTTTAATATAGATAATGTGGTTCACAGAATCGTGGAATGGTTAAGATTGGCAGGGACATCTACAAGTCTCTTATGCAGCCCTTCTGCTCAAGGAGGATCACTTAGACCATGCCCAGGACCATGTCCAGCTGACTTTTGAGTATCTTCAAGGATAGAGACTCCGTCAATTGTTAGTTAATAATGGCTTAATTATTATAGCTGTATTTGAAAGTAGTAACACCTGCCTGCCTCCTTGCTGTCTAATTTCATGCCTATATAATATAATATTCATCTGTTCTTCTTAGCTTAAGAAACTGCTTGTGTAGACATTTTTTCCCATTATGTACATTATTTTTCTTTGAACAACAGTAAAATGTCAATTTGCTACACTATTGAACAATCTGGTTTTGTTCCATAAGAAATTATGAATGAAGTGCCGTTTTAGTAAACTTTTATGTAAAGAAAATTCTTTTAAAGCACAATGTGAACTTCCAGTTGTTTTTCTGTTTGTTTTGTTGTCATTAATTTTACATACAAATGCTTTTGTTTATACCCTGAATCTTCTGTCACCTGTACCAGGTTTTATAGATTAATTTGATATTGTAAAATAGGTAGTTAATCATGGAATGTTCCTAAATCTGTCTCTAGTTTTATACAGTTTTAAGATAACAGATCTTTTCTTGAATCAATTCTACTAAAAAAAAAAAAAAAAAAAAAGCCACTTTGTAACCTGAAACCTGTGGGAAAGCAGTTCTTCTCAGCATTTTTCTCACTTTAGAATAGGACCTTAAGACACCTAGAAATGACAGTGAATTTTAATGTGTGTCTTATTCTATGTGAGGAATTTGTATTTTTACTCCATTTTTTTTGCTAACATCACACAAGAAATAGAGCATCAAAATCAAGGCAGGAAAGATTTTAAATGGCCCTTGTCCCAATCTAAGAAGACACAGTGTACTCCAATACATCAGGAATGAATAAGACTTGGAAGGAGCAGAAGAGGAAGGAATGAGAAGGAAAGAATGGATGAGTAGTAAAGGAAGTTCAGTTGAAGACTCTTAGATCATGTCTGTGGCATGAATAGCTTTTTTTAAGCTGTTTGTGATCATTACCATAGAACTTTATTTCTGATTGGAATTTCTGATTGTCATCTCAGTAGTAACATGTCAGAGTATCCATTTGTCTAATTATGAGCCCTAATTATTTTAAATACTTTAAAGTATAAGCATTCCCATGTAGCTGCCTGTGCTATAATATTGTCCTTGGAACTATGACCACTTAATCTTCCACATCCAGCCTTTATTACAGTAGAAATGTGTTATGATTTTATACAACAACAACAAAAATATCTGAAGCTTCTTGCTCTGCTAAGCAGTTGGTTGTAATGGTATTCTATCACTATTATAAAAAAGGACTGATTTCTTTCTTGTATAAATTTTGCCTGATGTAGCTTGGCAAAGTGTCTTGACTGATGATACCATTCCAACATAATGAGATTTATTTTTTCTGTTCACTGTTCCCAGAAATATAACATATTTAAAACTGTATATAATATACACGTAAACATATATACACATGTGTATTTGATATACACATATTTCTTAGATTTTTTTGTCAGAACAGTGAAATGCTATGTGTGATTTTTTTGTTGTTGTTGAGAAAAAGCCAGTTAAGAATCTTTTTGGACTTCAGCAAAGCTTCCAGTGCTGTTTTTCATAGTGTCCTACTGGAGAATATGTTCTGCATAGAGTTGGGCAAAAGCAGGAGTTAACAACTGGCTGACAGGTCAGGCTCAGATGGTTCTAGTAAATGAAGTTATGTATCAGGCTGACAGCTGGACACTAGTGCAGTTCTGCAGGGCTCAATTTTAGGGCCAGTTCTCTTTAATGTTTCCATAAATGATCTAGAACAGAGTTCAAATGCATACTAAGTTTGCAGATGACACTAAGTTAGGGGAATCTGTTGATTCCCTCAGTGGAGAGAACTTATAGAGAGATCTTGACCAATTAGAAGGCAGGGCAATCAGTAATCACACTGAGCTCAAGAAGAGCAAGTGCTGGATTCTGTGCTGGGGGAAGAGCAACCCTGGTTTTATGTTCAGAGGGGATGAGAGGCTGGAGGGCAGCCCCACGGAGTGTGATCTGGGGCTGTGGTTGATGGCAAGTTAACACGTGCCTGCCCTCCATAGGGCCAACCGTGCCCTGAGGTGCACCAGGCCCAGTAGTGCCAGGGGCCAGCGAGAGGGGCCCCTCTGATCTGTGCTGTGCGGCCCCACCTCCAGTGTGAGTTGGGCATGGGGCATAAAGGTACTAGAGAGTGCCCATGTACTGCTATGAAGATTGTGACTATTCTAGAGGGAAAGATGTCCAAGCAGTGGCTGAGGTCCCTGGGTGTGCTGAGCACAGAGCAGAGGAGCTGAGGGGAGGCCTGATGGCGGATGCAGCTCCTCACAGGAGCGGAGGGCAGCGCTGAGCTCTGCTCTGTGTGACAGGGCCTGAAGGAACGGCATGGAGCTGTGCCAGGGGAGGTGGGGGTTAGGGACAGGGTCTGCACCAGAGGGTGGTCACGCACTGAATCAAGCTGCACAGGGCATTGGGCACAGCCCCAGGCTGCTGGAGTTCAAGAAATGTTTGAACAGTGCTATCAGGCACAGGGTTTGAATTTTGGGTGGTCCTTGGTGGACACAGGAGTTGAGGATGATGATCTTTTGGGTTCCTTCCAACTGAGGATATTCTGTGATTCTTGAGTAAAAGTCAGTTTTGCTATTAAAGTCACACTTTGCAGTAGTTGAGCTTTGACTGAGTTCATCTGCACTCTGTAAATTACTTCCGGTTTTTATTTTGGATTTTTATTTTTCCAGTTAATAAAGCTGCAGAACAGAAGGATTTATTGTGAGAGCTGTATCAGAGACAAGAACATTTTCTTTGCATCCATGTTACAGTTAGTCATGGCTTCCACAAGTCAGAAATTCTGCAACCCTGCTGTGGTGGGGTACAGTATTTTCTGGTTTTTGTATGGGTACTTTGTCTTCCACTTGCTTTGGAGACATGTAGCTGTGCTTAATTTTACTGATTTTTGTTTTATTTTTCGTGATTCAGTATTATTGTGGGCAACCTGTTTTCATACTTCACTTTCATTTTTGGGTATAAGGTGTAGTCTGTCTCACTTATTAGAATTTTTAGGGGCACTTCAAATGAGACAAGAAAATTGGTGCACCTAAATTCAAGCGCTGATCTTCAAAGTTTTGTTTGTTTGCTACCATTTTCTTGAGATTATGAAACTCTATAGACACTTTGGATTTTGACATTCATTTTACTGATTATCAGATGTTCTGCTTTTTTGCCTGTCTTGACACACAGGAGAAACTGCATGCCCACCTCTTCCCAAAGCCACACAGTGATTCACATGGTAGACACTTTTCTACATATCTTCTTCAGAGGCTTCAATTTGGAAGGCATTTGTAAGAGTCAGCTGTGCTAGATGGTAGTTTGCATTTTTATAGTATTTCAAGTTTTAGAATGTGACACTCAGAGCACAGCTTTGTGCAACTCTTAAGTTTCAAGTCTGTCTGTCTCCTGTTGTTTTCACAAAATAGGCTGATCACCAGTCTGTAGACTGCTCTTGAAATGCAGGTTGTGTCAGCCTTCTCTCTCCTATTGATGTTTCATGTAATTCATAGTAACCACGAAGAGGAAATTGAATACAAGTGATTTTTAAGCACACTGCTGTAGTTAAGGTTGAAGTCCTCCTCAGCTAGGAAAGGATGTTTTCTTCTAGTCCTTGCTTTAATGTTTTTATATTTCATGAATATTTCTGGGAAAAAATAAATGCAGTATTCCATGGAATTTGGACTAGAACAATCGAATCATGATTATGACGCTGTAGATCTGACATATTCATTATCATTCACTTTTATTCTCTACTTAGTATAAATATTCTTTCTACATTTCAGCCAGAGGTAATAGGTCTTCCTTCTCTGCCTTCTGTTAGGCTTCTAGTAGAGATTTAGGGTACATAAAATTTGTGTAAAAAAATAGAAGTGGAACAGGGAGTTTTACTCAAGTTTGTCTCATAACATTACATGTGGCAAACCTTCTTACTTTGCAGCAGAGCTTCTCTTAAAACTAACCTAAACATTTTCATATATGAATCAAATAATCATATAGTTGCATAAATAAAAAAGAAAATCTACTTTTATCAAGTTATAACACATAAAACCTTTAACTTTATACAGCAGTCATCAGCCAGCTTGTTTGTTTCTAAGCATTTTAAAACTACTATGCTGAGAAAATAGCAGTTCAGTTGTATGAACGTAAATATATTCTACTATTTTTCCTTAATAACATTTCAGACACATATACTGACATTTTACTGGAATATTCACTTTATGTTTATACCAATATTTTTTCAGTGCACACCAAAATGTGGCCCCGGATTTAAACATCGAATTGTTCTGTGCAAAAGCAGCGATCTTTTAAAAACTTTTCCAGCTGCTCAGTGCCAAGAGGAGAGCAAACCTCCAGTCCGCATCCGCTGTAGTTTAGGTCGTTGTCCTCCTCCTCGCTGGGTTACTGGAGACTGGGGACAGGTAAGATACTCCATACAGATATTTATCACCATTAATCTCCTACATGTTATCCATCAGTCTATCACCTTCTAAGGATAAAGATGTTTCTGAAAATGAATAAGAAGTAGTTTCCATGACTGAATTAAAAACTTTTCCTGTTTGTCTCACATTGAAATATGATGCTAGGTAATAGTTTGCTGAACTATAAAGGATTATTGGTAGTAATTTGATTTCTACTGGATGAGTTTCTGTATGTGTTTTTTATAAATAAACCAGTTCTTACTACGGTTCCATGTTTTATGAACATGGAGTTTATGATACAGCAATATTTCAACTTTCTGTATTTTTAAAACACGTAGAATTTAGTTTGAGAAATTTGATGGAAATACAAAGCCATTTCCAATATTCATATAGTGTGTGCAGAAGGATATATAGCAGGCAAAAGAAAAAAAGCTTTATGATCTTACGTAAAATATACTTAATTATTGAAGGTATAAGTTGTTACAGGTCAGACTGAATTTTGCTGTCAGTTATGTGGTGTTTCTAAACAAGATATACTGAATTTCTTTCTTTTTGCATCTTACTTGTGATCAGTGACCTATTAAATAATAAATTCGTACTTTTTAAGTTTCTTCTCTGTAGAGAAAATAAATGAATAAGAGCCAGTAATGAAAATAATTTAGCCTAACTAACCAGGGGACAGTCATTTGTCTTATTACAGTCAAATTAATTTGCAGTCCATATGTTCTTTCATGCTGCTTGTCCAGACACTTATTTTTCATAAATTTATGTAAGTCTTGGAAAAAGACCATTTAATTATCGAAATTTAAAAAGTATTGAAACCACAAAGTATTTCTATTTGAAAGATACTTGCCTTTGTACTTAAAAATGTCCTTTAGCAGATTTGAATTCTTGTTGTCCTTTATTTTATTTCTCTTTGTTCTAAAGTAAACGCTTTCTCTCTTGAAAATGTGCAGTTAAGCTCTAATGTGATATGTGAAATAACGTAAACTGTGTGTTCCTACCTCAACTCTGACCTGTTTTGTAAGCTGATTGGATTGTTTTATTTTCTTTGAGAGACATAGCGTGCTTATTTTGTTAAATAGAAAAATCATAAATATTTTATTTTGTTTTCTGTATCGACCAAATCTCTCCAGATGCCTTTTTAAAACTTTGTGAATGTGTACTGTTCCTGATTACTTTCATTTATCTTGTTTTATATTTTAAAAAATGGATCCACATCGTTTCACTTTCGTGTATGTTTTATCTTCAGTGTTCTGCACAGTGTGGTCTTGGGCAACAGATGCGAACAGTACAGTGCCTCTCGTACACCGGACAAGCATCCAGTGAGTGTTCAGAAACACACAGACCTCCATCAATGCAACAGTGTGAAAGTAAATGTGACAGTACTCCCATTTCCAACACAGAAGGTAAGTTTACTATTGGAGTATAGTTTAATCTGGGAAGAATGAAGTAAGTTGATCAATGCTACTGTATTTTTTTATTAATAAAAATCTACTTGTATCATTGCCCAGTCTATGACTTAATTTTTTTGCAATTATTTTCTGGTTAGTTATTGTTGTTCCAAGGTGAAGTCAATGAGAAGCTAAGCATAGTTTAAAAATAAGCAAGTTACATATATAGCCACAGACAAAATACTGTACTTTTGTACCATTTATTTTCCAGTCTCCTTATTATTTCAATGGAAATATGCATAAAAAACAGTGGAGGGTGACATACTTCATAGTCCACTGAGTTTGTACCTACTCTATCAGTGATTAGCATAATGAAAAGTAGTAATTGCACAGTCATTGACAAACTGGGACTATAGATTTAATGCTACATGGTGCTACAATTCTGTATGAATACTTTGACTTTTCAGTTTATTCTAATTTTAATTTTGAATTTCCTTGATCCATAAAACAGTCAGTCAAATTGAGATATTTAGATGAAACAAAGCATACAAAAATCTTACCAGAAATGCACTGATGATTGTCTATGAGGATGTTAATTTATAATTCTGAGGCTTATCATCCCCTGTTATCATTTGAAATACGTCTTCATAATGGATTTGTTCTTGATTACTTTAATTTCCATTTTTATGATGTGCTCTTAAGTAATCTTCAGACAATTAGTATCAGTCTAGGAAACTTTCTGTCCTACAAAACTCAAAGGCTATTATTTTATTTCTAGCCATAGATAGCATCTCTTTTCCAAAGGAAGGAAAGTACTTTCATGAGGGCATGATTAAGGCTTGATCTCCTCTTAAGTTCAAGATGAAGGGTGCATATAATTTATTGTCATTACATTAGTAATTTTTTTTATTTGTTGGGAAAATACACTGATCTCCTAAGATGGATGCCATCAGACAGTTTCTGTGTCTATGTGAGGACTCTGGGTGTTCATAGACTTTAAAGTGAAGCTTTGCAGGGTAACTATACAAAACAAGGTTGTGGGCAGTAGTGTTTTTCAGGGACCTGCTCCTTCACTGGAAAAGATCTGGGATTTGTGGTGTTCCAGATGGACTTCTGCTCTTTGGCCTGCAGTTTAAGTTGGCCAGTTCCATACTAACAGCCATATAGCCTTGTTAGCACAGTACTTTACTTGAGGTAATAAAATCTAGGAGGAATTAAGAAGATACAACACAACGTTGTCAAATACATATGTTCTTAACAGTCACACTGCCACTTCGTGTCTTGATTTTGTTTCATGTTCATGGTATTTACTGGAAGCTACTGATTATCTGTAAGTGGTTAAGTGACTCAAGTGACTCAAGTAAATGCAGTCTCAAAATTCACTTAAGAACTTAAAAATTCAAAAGAACCCAGCTGCAATCCATGAACTACCAAGAGTGCCTTATTCCAAAATACGACAAAGTGTTTTCAAGTTATTTTAAAAATATTTTTGCAAGCATTTTAAGTATATATCCTAATTTATTAACATTTTTGAGCTACTGTATTTGCAAAGCAGTATGCAGGTATTGCACATTTTTTGCTTATACATTTGGTCTTAAAAATCCTTAGACAAAAGAGAAGCTGACATCTCTTCTTTTAGTAAGGTCTCACCTGTTAGGCACTGAAGCACTTTTTTTTATGCATACTAGAAATGATAGAAGGCTTTTAAGATTTCAAGAATTGACTAATCCAAAAGACAACAATGGATCTCAGATCTTTTCAAAATAAAAGCTGGTCTTCTAGAAAGATGGAGAATTTTAATGTACGTAGTGTATCTTCATATTTCATTTTCCACCAGTTTCAGCAGTGTTTGTTATTGGTTGTTTTTTTTTTGTTTTTTTTTTTGTTGTTGTTATTTTTTTTTCTTCCCTTTAATATGATGAACTGATCATGATTTAAGGAAGAAGTATTTGAGTTCTGATATTTCCTTGCCAGTGATATTTATGGAAATGCCGTGAGCAGAAATACCTGGGGGTCGTGGTGGACAAGAAGCTGGACATGAGCCAGCAGTGTGTGCTTGCAGCCCAGAAGGCCAACTGTGTTCTGGGCTGCATTAAAAAAGGGGTGGCCAGCAGACAGAGGGAGGTGATTGTCCCCCTCTACTTGGCTCTTGTGAGGCCTCATCTGCAGCACTGCGTCCAGGCCTGGGGCACCCAGCACACGAAAGATGCAGAGCTCTTGGAACAGGTCCAGAGGAGGGCCACTAAGATGGTCAGAGGGCTGGAGCACCTCTACTATGGAGAAAGGTTGAGGAAACCGGGCTTGTTTAGCTTGGAGAAGTGAAGGCTCTGGGGAAGACCTCACTGTGGCCTTCCAGTATTTGAAGGGAGCATATAAACGGGAGGGGGAATCATTGTTTACATGGTTGGATAGCAATAGCAAGGAGGAATGGTTTTAAACTAAGACAGAAGAGATTTAGGTTAGATATCAGGAGGAAGTTTTTCACACAGAGGGTGGTGACACACTGGAACAGGTTGACCAAGGAGGCTGTGGATGCCCCATCCCTGGAGGCAGTCAAGGCCAGGCTGGATGTGTCTCTGGACAGCCTGCTCTGGTGGTTGGTGACCCTGCCCACAGCAAGGAGTTGAAACTTGATGTGCTTTGAGGCCCTTTTGAACCCAGGCCATTCTGTGATTCAGTGAGAAGGACATTCTATGCCTTTATGTACGCTTCTGCTTCTCTTCAGGTACAATGGGTTGTCTACTTTGTACCTGTGTTTTGAGCTTCAGGGAAAGAAACTTCTGCCCCTTGGGGTTGCATCTATGTAGCAGAGCATATCTGTTTGCACATACAGCCTGTGTTCAAATGCTGTCCACTAGCACTGCCTTCTGCTTTGGGTACCACTGTTAAAAAGAACACTTGATCAGTAGTTTGCAGCTGAGGGGATTACTTTCCTGTCTAAAATCTTGTGGTTTCATGGTTGCGCTAACTCAAGATAAGAACGTACATATTTTTCAGGAAGCTTAAATTGCCTCACTGAATATTGTTAATTTTGGTCCAGCTTGGGAGCACTTTCTTGGGGAAAGTATAGGTCATTCCCGTAAATAATAGTAAAAATTGTAGGGATATGGTGTTAGTAAAATAAAATGAGGATCTATCTTGTGACAATAAACATCTCCTTTAACTTTTTTTTCACTAAAGTCTTCGTTGGAGATTTAAAATATTGTAGACAACATTTTGAAGCAAACGTTGTAGCATTACATGCTCTACAGGCAGCATGTAACACGATTTGAAGTCTATTCAGAATGATTTTATTTTTTAAGTCTGCTGAATCTAGACTGCTGAAGGTCACCTGAAGCTTTACCTAATAAACAGTATAATCTAATTTTATGTTATTTCAGTTCCCTTGTATTTTCTGTAGTATGCCTTTATGATCTCTCTAGTTTAGAAGGCACAGTGACATGCTGTGCTTTTATTACTTTAATGGGACACGTGGTATTACAATATTGTCTGATCTGACCACAGCATTTGGGAAAGAAAACATTAATGTATGTAGTTTACTGCAATTTACTAACAGTAGTTACTAGTAACAAAGAAGATTTTGCTGATCCTCCTTCATTGAGCAACAGTGAAAAATAGGTTACTTTGTCACCCACTGTATCTATTTCAAAACTGATTTTTAAAACACAAGCTGTGGGCACCTCCCAGGGTATTGCCTTACTTTTGTCCAAATGACAGTGGCTCAACAGTGTTCAGATTAGTCAAGAAGAAGAAAAATTTAAAGAAATATGAAGCAGGATAATTCCAAATCCTACTTTTAGCAAAAATGCAATTAGCAGCTTTACCTGTGTTTAACTAAAAGCAATGTGTATGAGATTGGTGTTAAGATTTTATGAACTTTTATATGTCATCAAGATCAAGCAAATCTTTTTATTCCTTGCTTTGTTTATAATTTACGATCTGTCTCTCTCATGTTCTCAGTCTTCATAAACATGGGGACTCAAATATTTCTGAAATATATTTGTCCTCTTTTGGGAAGAAGTTTCAAAATAAAACAGTGAGTGGCTGCAGTCGCTGATAGAGAAGTATATCTGTACCTCAACCAGCTACCTGCAATTTTTTTTTCTCCCGACATCCAACTCTCAAATTGAGAATTAAAATTACTAAAATATCGAATAGCAAAACAGTTAAGTGAAAATACTATATCTGTGTTAGTAAAATGAAAATTTAAATCATTTCATGCCTCTACTTGCCTAGCTAAAAGCATGGATATTGCCATGATAAGAAATACCATTCAGTATGTTCCCTTAAGTTCAGACTCATTTAGGTTTTCCTAGGTTCAAATACTAAAAATTCTCATCTTAACACTGTCTTTTTAGGATGTGAAATATGTACATAGAAGGAAAAAATATAGGAATAACTGAAGGATTGTACATTCTGATTGGGTTTCTTTCACTATTACTTTTTGGTCTTCCTACGTGTTTGGTGTGGCTGGATGTTGTCTTTTTCATACTTGGCTTGCAGGCACCTGGGAATCAAGGGCTTTTGTTCTGCTAGGCCTTGTAAGAACAGAATCCTGGCCCCCCAGTCTTCACTTCTAGATACCAAATCAGTACAAAATATGAAAATGGTTAAAATACTGCTAGGCTCTCTCCTTTTTATTCATCTTTAAGGTCTTTTCCAACCTGAGCAATTCTATGATTCTATGTATTCATAGCTGTTGTAATTCGAGAAATGTTGCAAGGGGTAACCAGTATCAAATGCAACATTACAGCATTTTTTGAGATAAATTATTTTCTGATAAATTCATCTAATTTCATTCTTCCCACATCATTTTTGCAATTTTAATTTGTGGGTTTTGCTTTTTCTCATACATCTCTTCCATCTTCTTGCCTGTGAAGCAAAGCTCCTTGCTGAAGTCAGTCTGGAAGACAATATGCAAATGCTTTTAACTGGGGATACAAATCCTGTCTCAGACTTCTACCACAACATTTACTTCATTGTAGTGCAAATTTGCAGTAGATTGCAGTAGCAACAACAGCTGTATAACCTGAGTGTACCAAGGAACTCTCAGATTAAGCCCTATCTCCAGCTATATCAGAGTAAGAACTGGACATAGACCAAAACATTCTATTCCCTATTACCACCTTCTTTCTACAGAAAGGAAATCGGGCCAAAGGAGAAGCATGGTATATTCTAGCACTGCTCATGTAATGTAATGTGACAAGTCACTTTATATACCACTTGTATAGATGGAAATGCAGGAATCCTTCTTCCATGTGGTAAACAGAATTCTTCTTCTCTTCCTGGGAAAGTTACCTGCCACTGTAGCTGCAGAGGCAGTAATCCCAGTTTACAGGAAAAATGCAAGTATTAAAAAAAACTCTTACTCATCTATTATAGGCCTTAAAATGACTTTTGTGTAAAAGAAAGTGTGGATGTGTGGAACCAAGCCTAGAGTATAATCCAAAATTCAGTCAAGTCACTGAACTCATGCTGTTTGTGCCATTATTTATAACACTCTTTGCTTTCCCCATCCCTGCTCACGGCTATGCGTATAATATTTCAAGGCTTCTTACAAATTCACAGGCATGGTACCAAATATTGCAAGTCATGTTAGAGTTTGGATAACCTCTGATGGATGAATAAAGTAACTCCTGAGAAAGAAGCTGTAAAAGTATTGTGAGAAGAATGACTCATATTTCCTACCTGCCTAGGATGGTCATTTATCCCAATAAATGGTAATTCTTTCAAGACGAAGTGGGCACACTTCTAAATGCCTGGGAGAGAAGCCCTGCAAATGTTTTTATGGCTTTGTAAAATACGTGGTTTGTGTACTGCAGTGGATAAGGAAAAGTATAGCAGGGTGGATGGATAGAGCAGGAATGTGTTAAAGATCAAATTTTCTTTATTTCTAATTTTTTTTTTAATCTTTAATGCCTTTAATTATTAGAGTGCAAAGATGTGAACAAAGTGGCATATTGCCCACTGGTGCTGAAGTTCAAGTTCTGCAGTCGTGCATACTTCAGACAGATGTGCTGCAAGACCTGCCAAGGACACTGACCCACAGAAAGCATGAGAATGTGCCTTGTTATTATCATTGTGGAAGAGTGTCTATTGAAGAGAGCCACACAGCGGAGTAAGATTGACGTCCTTGGAAATGCATTACCCTGTGGAAAACGTAACCACTGGTCAGCCCCAGCTGACAGGATTTCAATATTATTTTAACTTCTGTGAAGTGGGATTTATTCATCCAAAGTGCTGGACACAGTATAAGGAGGGCATGCCAAATTGGAAAGATCCGCATAACACATATAGAATAGCTTACTGTGGAACATTTGTGTTCTTTTGACTCAATCCAATAGTCTGTTTACCTCCTTGGACCATTAAAATAATTTTTATTATGGACTTAGCGATGACACTGAATCCATTTGTATTTAAAACTGTTTAAAATGTAGCTGTTATGACTTGGTCTACTATGGAAGTAAAGAAGAATCAAAAAAATGTTAAGTCATAGCTTAAAAATGAAAACTATTTTATCTCGTGACACAGCACCACAATTTAAATTATAGAATGAGTTTGGAAATGTTATTTAAGGAGCAGAAATTTTAAAAAAAAAACACATATTTTTTCCCTCATTCCATCTAATTCCCTTTGGAGTAATCCATATTTCCTGAACACTGCTGTGAACCACATATAAAGCTATACTCAGTAGAACAACCATGAGGGATTTTATTTTAAAAGGTGCAACAGTTATTGCAGTGGTGCATAAAGTACAAGTATGCTATGAAATGAAATGAAATCTGTGTTGCAGTTTTATAACGTTTGTACGAGCAAAACCAAGGTGTCCACTAAAAGGGAACATATTTCAATTCCATGGGGGAGGCAGACTCCAATAGTAGTGAAGACTGTATTGCCAACTCTTTCACTACTACTGTACAGCTTGTTTAGAATGTAAGACTTTGACTCCAGTGCACTTTTGTTTACATCACTATCCACAAAGAGGAAACAATTTAGTGGGCATCCAGATCTGTTTTATATGTTATTTTTGATTCTCCAAGACCAAGAAGTATCAGTGTGAAAGATAAGCCTACTGTGTAATAACAACGATCCTTTGCAAAACTGAAAGTTAAATGGATTCCAGATGTTCCCTTCTTTGATACTGTAATGGAAGGGTATTTGTTTATGAGGAAGAATATGTGAGTCTGCTGTTCAGGAGACCATATCATAGTAGACAAGGTTACAACCAAAGACTTGTGGGGATATATAGATTCTGTTAAAATGAGAAGTCAGGAATGTGCTTGAGCTGGGGTACATGCCAGGCTATTAGGGGTAAGGCACACTGGAAAAGGGGTGGCTAGAAATAAGTCTGGCCACCTTGACCTGAATGGCCAAGTACACATTTCAAGCTGGATCATATTTAAAGCTTGAGGCAGCTTTCAGTATGAGACTGGAAGAAAGTCCTGTCTCTGGATTAGTAGCTAGATTCCATATGATTTTAACTATTTCAACTATTCTGCTGCCATAATCCACTTCGTATAAACATAATTTTAATACTCACCATTTACCTTACATTTTTAAATGTGAAACCAAACTACTTAGGCAGTTCATATTCAAGAATCTACCATTAGAAAAGCAAAATGTCAATCATACTCTTCTTCCCTTCACTTCTCAGTTACAGACTCAACAAGGAGATAAAAAAGTGGGTACTAGTTTATATTAATATGTTGTACTTGAACACTTGCAGTTTGCAGCAGGTACTTGATGAATGTGCTTTTTGTGTCCAACTATGTCTCCTTTGTTGTAGTGCAATTAAAATAAAATGAACAATAACGTGTTACAAATTCTAACTCAAATAGCACTTTTTAAAAACAAGTACACTTTTCAGTGAAAAATAATTTCAGAATATGACGAGATTGAAGTGTATCAGTGTATTTTACCAATAACAAGCCAAAAGTGTTGCACAGTATTTACTAATGTGAATTAACATGAAGAAGTAGATACTATTAAGAGAACTCATACCATGAAATCCCCCTAATATACTGACAATCTCTCAGTGGGGTTTTGTGTAATCCACATATTCATTACCACAAAAATTTTGTCATCTGCTACCTCTTGCCAGTATTTTCATTTTGTTATGCCTGTGACCAGTGGAACTCATTTTCAGTTGGCTTGCCTTTATTCATGTATGCTTATCTGCTGCTCTCATCACTATGTAAACAACTCCTGTTAAAACTGACACCAGTAAACAGCCTTGGGAGTTGCACATACGGATCAGGGGCAGTTTGTAGTCCTTCTCAGTTAAATGAATCAATTTTCTACATTCTTTTGACAAAACACCTTGGTGCTAGCATGCCCTGGTTAAGTCAAAATACAATAAAAGGGAAAGGCATTGCTATGGCATTCTCTAAGCAAGAGGCCTCTCTGTATCAGGGTCCGGTTTTCTCCAGGGCATGATTGTGTTTATCAGATAATGTGTCTTTTCAGTTAACAAGAAAAGGGCTTTTTATATATATATTTTTTACCTCACCTAAGACATGAATATGGTAAGGAGTGTTTCCAAAGACACATTTTGCTCTCTTACTGGTGCTAGAACACTAGGGAGTCCCATGTTTACTCAGTGTAACAGCTCTGAGGCTGGAATTTAAAGAACTCCCTGGAGCAACATTGCATTGTATTGTTAAAGGGAACAAAACAGAATGTATGTGGATTTACAAACTAAGCAACACTTCAGACAAATTAAAAAAAAAAAATAATTGGTTTCCACAGCACAGTTCATTGCTGCTGCTACGCTGTAGCCAACTATGTAATCTAAGCTAAATAGTGTTATATTCCTAAATAGTGACAATAGGACTATTTGTACAGGCTATAAATATGACAGGCCTAGAATCAAATAGTAGAACATTAAATACAGAAATCAGTCTGCTGCCAGTACTTTCACTGAGCAATTCTATCAGATGAAGAAGATCAAAACAAAGAAAAATCTACAGATTGACCCCTTAAGGTGTGTACACCCCAAAATAGGCCATTTTGTTAGGAACTTTGTAATGGAGTGAATGTTACATAGATATCCTTAATAATACAGACTGAAATTACTTTGTATTATTGTGATTAGTTGCTTATTATTTTATACTCAGTATTAATGTGGTACACTGTTACTTTATTATTATTATTTTTTGCTTTTTGTAAATTATATTCTAATTTATTGTCATGTTTCTTAACACTTGTTGTACATGCAATCTTCTGCTTTTAATGAAAACAAAAATATTGTAACACTTGATGCAGTGAAATTCCACACCAGGCACAGATTTGTTTTTAACATAGACAATTTAGTAAAATAAAACTGCAGCTTTTAAGAATGATACCCATGGTACTGTTGTCTGACTTGCAGTTGCTAGAATTCTGTAAGCTTAATGTTTGCTTCATCAAATGCATCAAAATATATATATGAGATATTTTCTTTATACATTATGTCAGAATTCTGTTATTCAGCAGTTTGTCATTCATAAGTAAAAGAGTAAGGAAAAGGAAAAGTCAAGAATATGATTGTGTACATTATTAAATAATATTTTAGCCTAAGCAATAAATGTAGATCAAGAATGAGATTAATGGCAGCAAAATATCCTGTACTTCTTGGAATTATTTCATTTCCAGTCAGTCAACAATAACAATAAAATGTCCTTCTTGCATTGAGCTTTTAAGGTTTTATCTGAAGTTTATCAGTAACCATAAATATAGGGAACAAACTCATTTCAGAGGACTTGGTGCTTAGGTTATTGTTGTTGAGAGATGCTTCTTTTTCTTACATGATGCAGTTAAAATATCCTGTATTGAAATCTGTGATAAAGTCCTGTAGAATATTTTCTGTTTCTCTATCATACCTTTTGTTTTTATTAAAGTAATTCCTCTTAGTGTGAGTTAGAGGCAAAACAAATTATGGAAACATAAATATTTTGACAAGGCATTTGATAATCTTGGCTTTTTTTTTTTTTTTTTTTTTTTTAAATTCTGTTTACTAATGAGGATTCAGAAAACAACTGCATATTTCAAAGATACTCATATTTCTATCTACTATCAAGTAGTATTGTTGCCTTTCAGTTCATAAATAAAAGATGGAATAGTCTTAGTAAATTGGCATAACAACAGTTTTCTCTGTGATTCCAAAATGGCTGACATCTCCCATGTCACACTACAAAGTATTACCTCATAGTTTTCCCACTATTCAGTTTTCAGTATTCTTTCCCTCTGGAGCAGTTGTGTTTTGGATTACCACAAGAAGCTGCATACACTGAAATATATGCTCTTGTGTTTCCTTCTCTTTTTCAACTTCTGCTACTTTATATCTAATATCACCTAAGCTAACTACATAGTTCCTAGCACACAAAGTTCCCTTCAATCTTCTTAAGTGTACTCTTGCTACATCCAAAACTTCATTCTAGAGCCAATCCTGCTATTACAATTCTCTGTTACGCTTTTTTACCATATTTTTTTTCCTGTGGGGACCATCTTTCATTAGATACCATTTTTACCTGAGGTTCTGCTTAGCCTCACTCGGATTTCCCTTCTATCTCCCAAAATTGTTCCTTCATTTAAAAAAAACCCCTAATTGTATTTGATCTCTTAGAAAGACTTTTAAATACCCTCTCTAGAATGCTGAACAGCCCTTGATTTATTTAGCTGATCTTTTTTATTGTTTTTGGTTTTGTTGTTGTTGTTAATTTATTTTTTTATTACTAGGACCTAAAATCCAGGACTTTTGTGGACTTCTACTGCAAAAGACTTGGGATGAGTCCTGTGAGTCTCATCTGGAGTCAGTCATCAATCTGAGAGTCTTAAGAGAAAGCCATTACTAAGCTGAGGCTGTCATTCTGTGAGAAGTGACGCCTTATTTGGCTGTCTTCCCTTCACCACAAACAACAATGAGGTGGAAAGGATGGATCATTGCATTTGTGTGGTCTCTCCGGTCTTTGTCCTAGACAGACTGGTGTAAGAGCATTTGCATGCAGTAATCAGGATGGAATCCCAAATGGATTTATAAGGGCTGAGTCGGACACATAACAAGGTTCACTAAAGCTCTAGGGACTTGGTAGCTTCCCAAGTATATCTGGCCCAGCTAAAAGGGGAGTTCATGTCCAGTTTTTGAAAGAGAGCCACTCAGAATGCAGCATGGTGTGCATTTAAAGATACTGATCCCTTAAGGTGGTGTATCATCTCAGCACAGCGTCATTTATTTTTGTCTGTTTCTGCACATGACTGACATTTTGTTGATCCTGATAGGCTGTGGGTCAAATAGTTTATGCTCATCACAAACTGTACAGTCGCCAGTCAGGAAATAACTGAAATATGACCTTGAAAGGCTATAAACATGCATTTCTGCAGTAAGAGTGAGAAGATGCCATCTTTATAAGCTAGCTGTAAGACCTTTTCAGAGAAGATCTATTATAATTGTTTAACCTCACTTATTTAGTAATCCTGTTTGGAATGGATCCATCAGATCACAGCTTCAGATAGTAAAAGAAGTATTTTGGAAGCTAGAAGTGAATGCTCAGCCAGAGAGAGCTCCAGGCTTTGGTTGCTATGACCACCCAGAGGGATCAGATTTGGCCTGGCTGGTAAAGGCTAAGACACGGATCTTAGAAACTGAATTTCTTCAAAGCCAAACACTTAACAATCAGTGCAGTTTTTTAACTCTCTCCTCCCTCGTCAACCACCTTTTGACTCAAACTCTTTTGAGCTGTACATGTGTTTTTACAGTGTTCATAACATAGCAAAACCATTTGTCATTATTGTTTGAAATCCCATCCTAATATTATTTATCTTTTGTAATGAGAATCAGTCTTGTGTGTAGGACTAAAAATCTCTCTTCCCTTGAAGACAGACTGGTATTGAGTAATACTTCATGTACAAGTAAGATGAGGTAACAGTTCTGCATGGGTGGGAGGGTCTTC
Source organism: Centrocercus urophasianus (assembly GCF_019232065.1). Lineage (NCBI taxonomy): Eukaryota > Metazoa > Chordata > Aves > Galliformes > Phasianidae > Centrocercus > Centrocercus urophasianus. The sequence continues at coordinate 6,664,340 of NW_024884811.1, forward strand.
CAGCTGTATCTCTGTGAAAGTACATAGGCTCTAAACTTAGCTGGAATTTCAGGAGACAAAGTTAAATTGAGAGTGAATTTTAAGTTCTTATTACCACAGTTGCTTAGAGGTCAATTATGGTTACAAAGCAAATCACTGTACAGAAGAGCAATGCACTTAATAGAGTCAATGCACTCTATTATCCTTGAATAGTGATCAGAAACAGAGTCAGGGCCCAATATGAGTATCAGCTATGTATATTAGACAAGTTTGCAGTCTGTTTCCAGGGTTGGCTCATTCACTGCTCAGCCTCTGCACACTGGGCCCGAACTTTCCTCCATCCTCTTCATCCACTGGGACTGCGCCACATCTTTCTCACTCGTGACTATGGAGTCTTACAGTCAGTGTGTAGTATTGCTACCTTTGATCTGCTGTTTTAATTGAACACCGCGTTGCATGTTAAAAACCCTAATTTTGTCTGATTTGTGCATTTTGTATTAAACAGTAAAAACTAAATTAGAAACCTAAACAAAAATCTAAAGAAAAAAATACTAAAGCCCGTAAAATGTTATTATTTGCTTTCAAACAAGTGATAATGGTTTTTTTTTTTCACATTTTCAACAGTAATTAAATACCCCCTCAAGATCCTGAGTTAAGAACAAATATAAGCAGAGGAAACTGAGTCTCTCTTTTGTCTCTTAGATTCTCTTTCACATTTAGCCTTTGCTATTGAAATACACTATCAAAACAAGACCTGCAGCAAAAAGGAATCTCAAACATCTCATTTGCCCTTTGTGGCTTAAGGCTTTCTTAGAAGTTTATTTACCTAAGATAAGGTTACATTATTGAAACCATCCTGTCAATTAGCAGATAACACTTGACTTCAAATGTATTATCCTTCACAAACATTTTATCAAGGATACTGCTGGTAATTGAGTTTCTGTGGAGGGGGGGAGGTATGACAACCATAAATTGCCCATATCAATTAACCCAGCTTGCTCAGAATCATGGTGAAATAGAGAACTAGCCATCTTGTTTAAATAAAAAGCAAAAAGACTTCAAGTTGCTTTTTGTACCAGCCACAAAGGCAAAATAAAAGGACAAGACAATTGTTTTGGGATTTCTAGTCAGGCTTAAGAGGTTAGCTCAACATTTTACTTTGTAAAGTCATTCGTAAAACTGTTTATAATGCTAAATGGCCATAGCCTGACTTCTCTTACCATGCACTTTCAAAAACTTTTTTGTCCTAATCAGCCTAATAAAGATCATATGTCTTAAGACATTAACATCCTTCTACAATATATTCCTCCTCAAGATAAGTTGCTATGTTCTTCATGCCCATTCCTGCAAACATGCTGATCACAGATTTTAATGTACAAAAAACTCTGGAGAACTATGGGTTTGTGGCTTCAGTTTCATGACTTTGGGCTCTTCCCTTCACTCACTTACTCCTTTAGATAGAAAACTGCCCTGTGGCTCTTTTTCCCCCAGTATGATCAAAACACATTTCTTGGTCCCAGATTCCATGCTGTATCAGAAGATTGGTAGAACTGGCGAATGTTGCTTCAGACATGGTGGTTAGCTCTGGCTGTGGCATTAAGGCAGCAATGTGGGGGCAGCATCTGTCACACTCAGCAGGTGGCAAGTAGCTTTCCTGCCCACTGAGGTACCTCTGAGACCTTTTTTGAAGTGCTGCCAGGGCCACAGCCAGTTCACAGGGAAAGCACAAGGAGAGCTTCTGAGATCCCTGATGTAATGGGTCCCCTCAGACAGTGGCAGGCCACCTAACCTAAAGGGAGGTCAAGAACTGGGTATGGGCCAGCTTCAAGCCAAGAAGTGCCAGGTCAGGGGTGTGCCACTGGGTGAAGAGAGCCAATGGCTTTCCCTAGCCACCTGGGGCAGGTTGGACAGCTACACTGACAGCAAGTGCTGCCTCATCTGGACAAGTGAAGACAGCACTGTACTGAGCAGCCTCATGGCTTCCAGGGAGTACTCCCTGTATGTGAGCACGCAGCCTGAACTGAGGTGAAAGGTGAGCTGGTAGGGCTGGGAGAGCCAGCGTGTGGTGTTTCCCTGGGATGTGCTCACGAGTGGTGCTGAGTAGTGAAGTGGTCCTCAGGGCCAGCAGGCTTGGAAGGTGGGGGGGAGGCATGAGACAGCATAGGGGAACTCAGTGCAGGTGAGGGACTGAGGGGATCCTGGGATGGGGGTGGGAGCAAGGGTTCAGTTAATTGACGCAGGCCTCAAGTCCTATCCAGAGGTGGTCTGTAACAGTGAAGAAATTGCTCCTGCAGGTAGGTGCGGAATGTACAAGACCCTCAAAAAAGCCTGGTGCTGGGTGAGAACAAGGGGACTGCCTTTCAGGAATTCAGGTCTTAGGAGAGGTGGTCTATATGAAATGCTGTGGAGAGCACACACAGGGACTGCAGAGACCCATAGTCTATGTGAACCTTTCAGAGAACTCCTGTGTGTTACGGGGGGGAAGATCTGACTCTGTATTACTCGTAACAGTGTGCTGAACTCTGTACCTCTTAGGACAGCCTCTTTTAATTGGTTAGGCTGCATTTAGAAGATTAGCAAACTGCAAGTGAGCACAAAAAGTAGCAGTTGCAAAAATGATGTCCACAAATATGGACAGCAGTGTTCTCCAGTGCCAGATGCTTAGTGAGTCCCATGTATTTCTGCTGAGTTGATGAACACTTAGAGTGTATACTGACTCTCAGCTGGCCATCAGGATCCCAAAGATCTGCCAGAAGGTTTGTTCCTTGTTAACACTCTGATACCTAAGGCCTTCAAAAAAAACCAAAAATCCTAAAAGTGGTAAGAGATTGGGAACAAGTTTTGGTAAACTTCAGGCTGAAATTTTGATCATTCTTCTGTGGCTTGAGAAAATCAGTTATGAAAGCAGTCACCTTGTGTAAGGTGTCTGAATTTGTGCAAATGGAATGCTGTGGTTAAGTGTAAAATGCCATCTTGTCTTTTCCCCATCTTTTCAGTATTACACACTGTGTGTATTCAATAGCTTATGTTTATTTTCATAAAATTCATGCCCCTCTTTGAGTTTGCTTTTAAAGGCTCATGAGTACATGGACTTCATTTGGAAGCGATTGTGAGTCTGGCTAATTATGACCTTGCTGCTATTACCGAAACATGGTGGGATCACTCCCATGTCTGGAGGGCTGTGATAGATGGCTACAAGCTCTTCAGAAGGGATAGATGAGGAAAGAAGGGTGGTGGTGTGGCCCTTTATATTAAAGACTGCTTTGATGTTGAAGAGCTTGGGGTTGGGAATGACAGACTTGAGTGTCTGTGGGTAAGGATCAGGGGGAAGGCCTGTAGCAGTGACATCTTGGTGGGGGTCTGTTATAGACCACCTAATCAGGATGAAGAGATGGATGAAGCATTCTATAAGCAGCTTGCGGAAGTCACGCGATCGCCAACACTTGTTCTTATAGGAGACTTCAACTTCCCTGATATGTGTTGGAAATATAACACAGCACAGAGGAAGCAGTCCAAGAGGTTTCTAGAGTGTGTGGAAGATAGCTTCCTTATGCAGCTGGTAGGAGAGCCTACAAGGGGTGGTGCTCTGCTAGACCTGGTCTTCGCTAACAGAGAAGGACTGGTGGGAGATGTGAAGGTTGGGGACTGTCTTGGGCAGAGCGACCATAGAACTGTAGAATTCTCCATTCTTGGGGATGTCAAAAGAGTGACTAGCAAAACTACTTTCTTGAACTTCCAGAGGGCAGACTTTGATCTGTTCAGGGCGCTTGTAGCACGGGTCCCTTGGAAGTCACTTCTTAATGGTAAAGGGGTCCAGAAAGCCTGGATGCTCCTCAAGACGGAGATCTTAAAGGCACAAGAACAGGCTGTCCCTGAATGCCGTAAGGCGAGCCATACGGGTAGACAACTAGTGTGGATGAGACTGGAAATATTGTTGAGACTCAGGGAGAAAAAGGGAGTCTACATCCTCTGGAAGAAGGAACAGGCTACTCAGGGAGATTACAAGGAAGTAGCTAAGGTATGCAGGGAGGAAGTTAGGAAAGCAAAAGCCCAACTTGAACTCAGATTGGCCTCTGCAGTAAAAGACAATAAAAAATCCTTTTATAAGTATATCAACGGCAAAAGAAGAAGCAAGGATAATCTTCATTCTATACTTGATGCAGCAGGGAATGTGGCCAGTGAGGACAAGGAGAAAGCTGAGGTCCTCCATCTCAGCCTTCTTTTCATCTGCCTTACGTAGCCAGACCAGTTATCCTCTGGGCATTCTACACCCTGATCTGGAAGTCTGGGGTGCTACTCAGAATATACCCCCAGTGATTCAGGTGGAGACAGTCAGAGAGTTCCTCCTCCATCTGGACTGTCACATGTCCACGGGACCGGATGGGATACATCCTCAGGTGCTGAGGGAGATGGTGGGGGTGATTGCCGAGCCGCTCTCAGCCATCTATCAGCACTCCTAGTTAAATGGTGAGGTCCCAGAGGATTGGATGCTTGTGGATGTGATTCCTATCTTCAAGAAGGGCCATAAGGAGGATCTGGGGAACTATAGGACTGTTAGCCTGACCTCGGTACCAGGAAAGTAATGGAGCAAATCATCTTGGTGAGGTCACACAGCACATGCATGGTGTCCAGGGATCAGGCCCAGTCTGCATGGGTTCGTGAAAGGCAGGTCGTGCTTGATTAGCCTCATCTCCTTCAGAGGGATTTAGATAAGCTGGATCGCTGGGCTGAGGTGATTGGGATGAGCTTCCACAAGGCCAAGTGCCAGGTCCTGCACTTTGGGCACAACACCCCCATGCAGTGTTATAGTCTTGGGGATAAGTGGCTGGATGAGTGTGAAGAGGAAAGGGACATGGGGGTGTTGGCTGATGCTCGGCTGAACACGAGCAGACAATGTGCCCAGGTGGCCAAGAGGGCCAACGGCATCCTGGCCTGCATTAGAAATGGTGTGGCCATCCCCCTGGTAAGGGATGAGCACTGGTGAGGCCACACCTTGAGTACTGTGTTCAACTTTGGGCCTCTCACTACAGGAAAGACATTGAGGCCCTGGAATTTCTACAGAGAAGGGCAATGAAACTGGTGAGGGGTCTGGAGCACAGGCCTTCTGAGAAGTGACTGAGGGAGCTGGGATTGTTCAGTCTGGAGAAGAGGAGGCTCAGGGGAGACCTCATTGCACTCTACAACTTCCTGAAGGGAGGCTGTGATGAGGAAGGGTTTGGCCTCTTCTCTCAGGCAACAAACAGGACCTGGGGAAATGGCCGCAAGTTGTACCAGAGGAGGTTTAGGTTGGACATGAGGAAGAACTTTTTCCCTCAGAGAGTGGTCAGGCACTGGAATGGCTGCCCAGGGAGGTGGTGGAGGCGCCATCCCTGGCAGTGTTCAAGAGGAGTCTGGATGAGGAGCTATGAGATATGGGTTAGTGCTTGTGGTTGCAGTGGTAATGAGAAGACGGTTGGACTAGATGATCTTATAGGCTGTTTCCAACCTTGTGATTCTATGATTCTATGATTCATGTGTGGAAGTTCAGAAAAGCATGCAGTTCAAAAAAATTTTGAAAGTATCTTTAGGGAAAAAAAAGAACAACAAAACAGCAATGCAAAATCAAAACTCTGAGTCACTGTTCTCTTATTTGTCTTTTTTTAAGCCTCATGTTCTGATCGTATCACATTTTTTCTCCTCTAGTGTTAACACTAGAAAGAAAAGTGCTCAAGAGTGAGATGAGAAGTAGAAAACTCAACAGCTGGATCCAAGTCATTGTAGAAGTCTTTCAGTAGAAAACAAATATTATCAGATGTTATAAAACTACAAGGGCTGGCAGGATAAATCATGAAATTGTAATGTCCCATTATAGCTGAAAATGTACACTTTTTAAGAAGAGTTGATTGTCTTTCTCTGTGAGAGTAACTGTTCATCAAATCTCCCATTTCATAAAAATAATAACCTGGCGCAGTGAGATAGTACTTCCTACTCAGCTGTTTCAAGGGACTGTACTCAAGCTGAAAACTGCAAGAGTTGACAGATATTCTGCCCACACTCTCATCTATAACGTCTCTGACGAGACAGGAGACAGATGCAATGCCACCTATACAGTAATGAGTAAAGTCTCAACAGCTATGCAGCAGCATTCTTTCTCACATATTCCTTCTTTCACAAGGTACCACTGACCCTGAACTTCTGTACAGAACAAAGGTAATGTTGCCAACATCCTCTCTTCCTCTCCCAGAAAATATGAATCAGGCGCAAAATCAGAAACCCGGTAATTCATGATCAGCTTTCAGTGCGCATATGAGGTCTGCTCTGAAAGTGATGCCTCCTATTTCATTATGCTGGCATAGAACATCAGAAGCAGATGTTGGTGGTATGGCAGCAGAGTTTGAACCTTCCTGCCAACATTCCATTACATGTTGACATGCGACAGATGGCAGCAGAGGGGCACTCTGATAAAGTGGCATCTGACATGGAAGTGCATATGGAGCAAAGGTATGTCATTGAGTTCTTCCATTCTATTCATGTGAGAAAAAAAATGGCGCCCACTGACATTCATTGACACTTTGAATGTTTATGGAGACCAAACATTGGATGTGAGCACAGTGGGGTGGTGGGTGGTGTGTTTCAGCAGTGGCAACAATAGTGTGAAAAAAAGCCATGTTCCAGACAGCTATGCACTGCTGTTACACCTTGAAAAGAAGAGTGATTTGATCAGCTCATCCAAGCAAATTGACCATTTACAACCATGGAGCTGTATGTGGAACTGCATATCAGCTTCAGTGTGTTGCAAACAATGGTGGCAACATTGGATTGTCCCCAAATTTATGCAGATGTTCACTCAGGAACAGAAAGAACACTGTATGCAAATTTTTCAGGACTTAATGAGCCAATAAGAGGCCGTCACAGCTCTGACCTGATTCAGCCTGGTCCTGTGGCTAAATGGGGTGGGTAGACCCACAGACGAGATGGGCCTGAAAACAAAACAGCAGCAGTGAGCTGATTGGAGAAAACTAATTTACTAAATCTGGTAGTAGAATACGAGATAACGCAATATAATATAATGTAATTGGAACTGAAGCTAATAAGTCAATTAAAATGAGAATGTCCAAAATGGAAAGCAAGACAGCTAGGCAGTGGAACATTAACTCTTTAGCTCCCAGTGCACTACATAATGTTATGATGTGCAATACAGATAACAAAAATCATACAACCACAACAAAGACTTAAGGTGGCAGTGTCCTCAATCACATTATTACTGGTGATGAGCTATGGTATCACAGTTCCAAGCCCGAGTAAAAAAGAGCAGTTGATGGAGGGGCAACACGTGAATTCTCCATCAAAGTTCAAGACTCAGCCCTCAGTGAGGAAAGTGATGTGCACTGTCTTTTGGGATAGGAGTGATCTTTATTTCCAGGCACATGGGCAAAACATCAACTCTGACCATGGCACTTCAACATGGACTAAGCTGAAGGCTCAAATGTCAGGCCAGAGAAAAAAACCTTACTCTTGCAACCAGATAACACAAGGCTCCATACCTGCTAGAAGATGCTGGAGCACTTCAGCAGTCTTGGCTGGATTGTCCTACTACACCCACCATACAGTCTGAACTTGGCGCCTCTGACTTTGATCTATTTAGGCCAATGAAAGACGGACTGTGTGGGTAACATATTTCTTGAAACAACACTGTCTTAGCAGCTGTGGAACTGTGAGTCACCTCCGCTTTTGCGTATCTTTACAAGCATGGCATGCAGGCTCTTGTTCATAGCAGGTGAAAATGCATAACTAATGGTGGTGACTATTTTTCAAAATAAGTTGTTATAGTTGAGAATTTCCTCTATCAAATAGAGTTTCTGTGCTTTTTGTATCTGTTGTAGTTTCCATGGAAATAAATAGGAAGCATTACTTTCAGAGCGATCATGATACCATTGCTTTTGTCTTCCTGTTGTTGCCTCAGTGTTGAATCTAGTCAAAGCTACTTGAGCAATCAATTGTATGAATTCTCTGCTGGGCTATCTTTTGTTCTTGCTCTTACTTACTTGCTGAAATGAAGGAAATAAATTCTTTGTCTTGATACCACAGTGTGTCAGAATATTGTATGTCACAATGTAACAATCTGCCTCACAAACAGGCTCATTCTTAGTCAAGGACTCAGTTAATTACATCTTAGAAATTTGCTCATTTGAGATTGCTGATACATCTGCTATAAATACTTTCAGAGCAGCTTGAAACCAACATAGCATTGTTCCCATCAATTTTTAACCTAAAAAATGTACTTTTTATTAAAAGATTGAGAAAGACTGAATTCTTGGACACCAGTAAATGCAGTGGGTAAAGTATGTATAACTAATTGGAGTATTTATTGCATTGATACTGCTAAAAACATTAAAAGGCTAAAAAAAAACTTATAAATGCACTACTTAAAATCATTTCTAGTAAATAAGTATGGAAAAAGCCCCTCAAATTAAAACATATTTTACTGTTTAGAGGCAGATAATCCATTCCTAGTCCAGTGCACAAATTTGATTTACAGTGCATTTCAAAATATTTATCTTTTTTTTTTTTTTTTTAAGGTTTCCATCACTGCCTACGCCAATAACCTGCTGTGTTTGAAAATGTCTGGGCAGTAATTGTCATTGTTTGCAAAGCTATTTTGGAAAATAAAAAGTTTCATGGCATTTTGTAGAGTTAAGGAATGCAACTACTAGCATTGTATACATAATCCAAGTGACCTTCTGGCTTTGGGAGCTCAAATCCACAGAAAAAAGTTGAACAACAAAAAAAAGTTTAATTTTTCTTTTGAAGTTGGTGAGTAGTAGGTGGATTATCTTGCAGGCAGTTTGGCAAAAATCTGATCAGCTTAACAATTCCATATAAGTACATAATTATGTTGAATTAAACATACAAGGAAAAGTATCATTTCTTTGAGTGGATATTCTGACCCATTTTCATGTGTAAGTATTTGTTGAAGGATTACACTGATATGGTGGTAGCTGCTTGCTCATGTGATTCATCCAAATGATTAACAAAGAGCTGAAAAATTTATTTACTTTTGTAGTTTTCTGGAAACTTAATTAGAAATAAATATACATATAATGAACACTATCCTAACATAAATATAGACAAGAGTTTCTTTCATTGTTATGAGTTGCAGAGTATGTACAAGCAGCAATTCTGCCCCAGAGGTATAATTAAAATGTCTTTTAGAAAAACTGTTAGCAGTTAATGACTAACTGCTCCTTTAAATTTCATACTAAATATTTTTTGAGGAAAAAAATCAGAAATTATTTCTTTTTCATTTGTCACTTTTTGCAGAACTAACGCACAAGTGTTTCTTGACAGCAAAAGAAAGCAAAAACACGTGTCTTTCTTCAGTCTGCTCTTCCCCTCTCATGATTGATTTTACTTACAGCTCACCCTTTTCTAGACTAGATCTTGATGCATTTTATAGAAATCTGTTAATTCTTCAGAAAGTTACTGGCATCCTCAAGATCATGTGTAAAATGAACACACCCAGGCATCAAAGTATTTATTTACTGATGTTCAAATATGCACTGCATCCAAGTTATTCATAACTTTGGGGAATTTCCAGCTGTGTCTTATACTTTGGACAGATATTTTTTCTTTCAAAGAGCCACTTCTGGAAGAGTAATTTGGGATGATTTTGTGCATGAAATTGCTTGTCACTCTCTTTTTGAAATCTGGCCACTAGCAGTCATATAAGACCTATAGGTACATGGAACCAAGTGCTACATTCTGTAAAATGCATGACTTTAACATCCTGTATGCAGACTCATTGCAAGTTTCCTAACAATTACCAAGAACCAGTACTGTCTCATCAGGTATGTTTACACTGTGATCTGGTTAAGACGATATATGTTTATTTGGACAAATACACTTTGAACTACTTTGTCACAGAATAAGCTTGTTTTAAAGCAATACTTTACTTACTCTGGTCTATGTGACCCAAAGTACTCAAATCTCAGTTCAGGTTGAGTCACGCTTCTTCACTGCCTGTTTTTATGTCTGTACAGTTTTCTTCCTCTTTGATTCTGAGTTCAGCTCTGAATTTTACTTTATCCATAAAAAGAAATGAATCTCACTATTTATGCTGCTCTAAATGGTCTCTAGCAAAACTCAGCTCACCTTCCTGTTTCTTGAGTGTGTGACACACGTCAGCACCTCTATTACCATAACAAAAAATCTGCTCTAGGTATAGTATGGTGTTTGCATTTGCACCAAGCTCTATATTTATAAAAGTCAGCAAATGCAGACAGAGGCAGTAACTATAGAATCATAGAATCATTAAGGTTGGAAAGACCTCCAAGATTATCCAGACCAGTGCCACAGAGAGGAAGGAATGCACTTGCTGGAATAGCTTGCAGATGAGGGCTTTGAGTACAAAGCTGCTGCTTTCCTGTTGCATGAAGCTCTGAGACAGTATTTCTGTATAACTAACTCAAAATGAATATTGGAAATAAATTGATAATACAAGTGAAGTGCAGCACTGTGTCTATTTAATTTACTAATGCACTGAAGCAGGCTCTCTTGTGTATTACTCTGCCTTGTTTGGTGCTGTCATCACAGCTGTGAGAAATACCATATACAGATAGATCTTGGACTGCATACAAACAAAGGGAAGAACAAATATTTGGAAATGAGAGACTCCAAAATGCCTGTGCAATAGAAGTAGAGTTAGAATTTTTTCCCTTTGAGGTTTGGTAGGTGCTTTCTCTTCTTCCTTGGGTCTATTAGGAAAATGGCTTCTCATTGTTCCTCAGTGTCCAGTTAGGGATTGGAAACATAAGGTTTGAGAGAGTTTGGAAATTGCCTGTCAAGTTTTACTGAGAGTTTTGAGAAACAATCAGTCCTTGGTAACACCAAGCAAGTTCGAAGATAAATAGAAGTAGCTATCAGAGTATAAAGTATCTCTTCTACCCACGGTTCTGTGCCAGCTGGGAGCTTCTGAAAAGGAGGTTAAGGAAGGTGATAGGTGCTCTGATGGTTCCTCTGTGATTCGAAAGGACATGGCTGAAGTTGCAGCTGGAGTAGTTCTGTTGAAAGTAAAGCTGAGCCTTTTTGTGGTGCTCCCATGACTTGAGCCTGGGTATTAAATTTGAGTAAATTGAATGTTGGTGCTGAATCTTTTTCAGGAAGTCTTTGTGCTTTTTTCATGAGTTGATTTTTTGAGGCGATAAAGCATTTCATAGGGATGCTTCAATTTTCCAGGGGATGTCTGAGATATCTGGATCTGGTGCAGACCAATGGACCCATGGAGCTGCTGCATATTTTGTACGGAGCAAATGACCATGTTTAGTCAGATCTAGGCAGCCTGTATTACTCAATAAAGTTGAATGATAAATAACAGGAGGCACGCAGGCAAATCCCAGACTGGCCATGGTGTTGCTGCTGCAATCTGTGCTATATACACATAGGTTAGTAGGCTAACAATTAATCTCTTACCCTGTGGGGCAATCAAGACGGTTTTAAGATATAGTGGAGGATTACAGCTTGTAATCCTTTTCAAAGTTCAGGGGAATAATTTTTTTATTAATAAAGGAGAGTAACACTTTTACCCCAGCAAGTTCTGTGGTTTTAGATTGCTGCTCAGAACAAAGAGACAGTAAAACAGGACTGGTATGATAATCCCCTAGTTCTGGCAACTTGTTCTGAGCCTGCCAGCAATCAAACAACTTTCAGTGCTAACAGTGCAGACAGAGCCAACAGCTCCTCTGTCACTGAGGAATCCTGGATTTCAGGCAGGTAGTACAGTTTCAGTGATGTTTCTTTGCATGGTGCCAGGGATGCCAGCTACTACACCGCTGTCCAAGGTAAGTGTTTGATATTTAGATGTTAGGTGAAAGTGGTGAAACTTTTCAGATACTGTGGCTCATGCAGACATTATCAAGAATAAGAAAAGATTTTGTCTCTTGATTAACTAGGTCTGATGATGCATGCTTGTATCAGAAAATAAAGCATCAATATAACTACAGATTTCACTTCAACATCATGCAAAACCCAGGCAGGTGTGCGTGAAAAAGGGAAGTCAAATGGTCATAACTGAACTTTATTACACTACAGAAGAGTTAGATCTTGAATTTCTGTGATAGCTATTTTGAGTCCAGCTAGCAGGGATAGAGAGAGAAATTCTATTACTAATCTGTTTTCATATGCATTTTCAATTTGCTGATTGAAACAGCAGTATTTTTATTGTTGTTTTATTTATTCTCAGTTAACAGATTCCTAGTGGTCAAAGAATTATAGATGCTGCAGAATTATCTGGAAGCCCAGGTAGTAAAAAGAAACTGAGGAGTATTTGAAGCTGCTGTTTTGCTGAGTAGCTGATGACCTGTGGAGCAGGGTATTATAAAAGAGAGAGTCTAGTAATTTCAATTACAAACACTGCCACCAGTGAAGGCTGCCCTATGTTAGTTAGAAATCTCAGAATTGTGACAGAATAAATAACTTTCTGTTTTCTCTATCTCAGGGAACCTTAGGCCAAAGTCAGTAAACACACCTCAGAGTGTGTGAAGATGAAAGTCTTGATTGTCTTATGATGAGACAAAGAAAAATAAGTTGCAAAAATTTTCCTGCTTTAAAGTACTACTTCATTTCCACTTCCTTTTGTTCTAACAGCGTTATCATAGCTGCCGCTCACTAGGGCCTGAGACTAGAAGGGTAAATAAATGCGTAAGTTATAAATATTCATTCTCTAATTGCATCCTAATTATGTTCCAAACATTATATTTCTTTATTTTAAATCCAAGTTTTAGATTGTGTGATAAAACATTGTCTTAGAAAGACAATGGCAGAAGAGGGAACACAGACAACAGGCTGCCAGGCCTATTGTGAGAGCCAGCAGCCATCAAAGGCCATCTGCGCAAGCCCAAAGGAGCTCAGGAACACACAACAGCAGGCAGGAACCCAAACAGAGAACTCCTGAGGAATGAGCACCTTGTCCACTCCCCTCTCAAAAAATGGAAAAAATGAAATGTCAGGGTGAGGACCACAGCTATATAAAGAGTAGTCACACAGTGTGGTTTGGCTTGATAAAGCTTTCCTTGTTCAGACATGGCAGACAGAAAACCAAAACTTTTCTGCATTACTTCTGGCTAAGATGATTTATAAAAGTGGAATTCTGTAATATTAGCTTAAACTGTAGGGGAAGGGTTGTTTTTTTTCTTTTTTTTTTTTTTTTCCAGAACATCGAGAATTAGACAGATGTGTATTTTCAGCAGCTGTCAAGTATAAATGTGCCTCCCTTGCAAGAAGTGATCAGTTAGAATACAGTCCTTGGGCCTGGATTCATCTGACCTGTACTAAATACCTGAATATTCCTCCTAAATGTGGAACTTAGTGCTTGTGCAGCCTTTGAACAACTGGCTCTAGTCATGTAGCCAGGAATAAAAACGTCACAATAATTTGTATGGAATTTAACTTCTGTCAACCTGATCTTGCATTTTCTTTTGATCTTTGGCTTCTAGTTTAGATAGAAATAAACTATGCAGATATGCCCAGTATAAGTATGATGAAGGAGCAGTGTATTATTTTGTATGTGCATGAGATTTGATCAAAATAATTTTGATTCTATTTCTCTTCACTCTGTAATCTGTGTGTGCAGATATAATCTTAATTACTGTATCCCTTTTTTACTTGTTTATCTTGGACCAAGATGAATATTTCTTTAACATCTTATACTGTGTTATAAATCACAGAATCATTGAATCATAGAATCCTTAGAGCTGGCAGGGAAGGGATCTCTGAAGGCCACCTAGTCCAGCTCCCCTGCAATGAACAGGAATACCCACAGCTCGATCAGGTTGCCCAGGGCCTGATCTAGCTTCACCTTGAAAGTCTTCAGGGACACAGCATTAACCACATCTCTAGGAAACTTACTCCAGTGCCTCACCACCCTCATTGTAAAAGACTTTTCCTTATATCTAACCTAGATTGACCCTCTTTGAGCTTGAAACCATTTCCTTTTATTCTATCACCACAGACTGATAAAGCTTCCCTGCAGATACTGAAAGGCCCCTCTCACATCAACTCTCAGCCTTCTCTTCTCTGACCTGAACACTCTGCCCATGCAGGAGAGGTGTTCCATTCTGTGGATCATTTTTGTGGCCTCCTCTGGATGTTCTCCAAGAGGCCCATACCTCTCCTGAAATGAGGACTCCACATTTGGATGTATTGCTCCAGATGAGGCCTTACCAGTAGAGGCGCAGGATCATCTTCCTTGCCCTGCTGGCCATGCTTCTTTTGATGCAGACTAGGATCCAGTTCACTTTCTAGGCAAGGGCACACTGCAGGCTCATATCCAACTTCCCTTACACCAGTAACCCCAGATGTTTTTCAATAGGGCTGCACTCAGCCCATTCCTACTCCAGCTTGTATTGGTAGTGATGGCTGCCTCAAACCCAGGGGTAAGGTCTTGCATTCAGCTCTGTTGAACCTCATGAGGTTCACGTGGGCCCACTTCTCAAGACTGTCTAGGTCCATCTGGATGGCATCCCAACTCTCTGATGTGTTGATCTCACTCCACAGCATCACCGAGATATGATGACACCAAGCACTGAGTGCACCCGACTTCACAGCTGATGTTACTGATGAAGATATTAGAGAGTATCAGCCCCGGCTGACCCCTGGGGGACACTGCTTTTCACTAATCTCTATCCAGACATTAAGCCATTTTCCACCACTCACTGGACTCTACCTTCCAGCCAGTTCTTTGTCTATTGAACAGTCCACCCATCAAATCATTATCTTTCTAATTTGGAGAGAAGGATGTTGTGGGGTACTGTGTCAAAGACCTTACTGAAGTCAAGATAGATGACATCAGTGGCTCTTCTCTTGTTCACTGATGCAGTGACATCATCAGAGAAGGGCATGAGGCTGGTCAAGCTGGATTTGTCCTTGATGAAGCCTTACTGGCCCTTCTGTATTAGCTGTCTTCCATGTGCCTTAGCATAGCTTCCAGGAGTATCTGTTTCTTCCTTGGAACAGAGGTAAGACTGACAGTTTGGTAGTTCCTGGGGTCATCCTGTTTATCCTTTTTAAAAATGGGTATGATGCTATCTTTTTTCCAGTCACGGGGGACTTCACCTAATTGATATATCAAGATACATTTTAGAACTGAGCAGCTGTAAATTATCTATCTACTATGTACTTCAGAACTGTTCTTCATAAAGTAAACCAGTAGTGTTGTTGATGTTCCAGCACATGGAAAGCTTCTACTTAAGCAGTATTTACAGAAACAGAGCTTTCTAATTCAGAATTAGACACCTGGATTTTTACATGTTTTTCTTGCTATGGTTCCGTCCTATGCCTTAGGGAAAGGAAGCAGAACAATGTCAACCACAGACATGTAGATTGTGAGGAAAGTTAGAAAATGAAAGAGGAGTCCAGCACAGTTCTATTAGCCAGATGTTTACTTCCATGCTATATAGTGACATCTGCAGATTGAACACAGTCCTATTATTAGAACCAATTACCAAAGCATGCAAAATTGAGAGATGAAGACCCATTTCTTAATCAGGAATGCTGTGTACAAGCTTCTTGTACCATAAAAACTGGAAAAACAACCCCACAAATCAGGGATAAATATATTAGTTTTATTTGTTTGTCTAATTGTTTGTTTGTTTTGTTTGATGAAGTAAAGATGAATATTGTATGATGTTTGTAAAGATGAAGTTTAAAATACACCAATAATGAATGACTGATTACTAGTTTGCAAGATGTCATAAACGTGTTACATTTATTAAGCTCATTACTGGAAAAGCAATGCCAAGAAAAAATAGCCAAAAATCTGCCTTCACTACAAATGATCCTACAGATCTTTTATATATTTCACGTTATCTAAATTAATGACATTATAGAGATTTCTTCAAACATTTCTGACCCATCCCTTGTCTCTCCTTCTTCTGGCTACATTATCTCAAACAAAACTAATGAATAGAAAGTAACTTCAACAACTAAATTCCACTGTTATTCAAAATAATATGCACTCTGTAGTAGGACTGCAAACTGTGTGTGGTTCATCTTCTATCCTACCCTCACAAGTGGAATATGTTCTTCACTTCAGTGTTGTATTTTTGATCATATATCAACATCATAGCAATATTAGCCTTTGACTAATAGAGAAAGTAGTACTTTGTAACTGACAGATTATAATTCTTGTAATTAAACTGCTTTCATAACTCTGTAAAGTGCAGTAATATAGAAGATACTGTTTTTGGAATTAGCTGCTCTTCCAGTGTTTATAACCAATCCAAACTGTAAAGAGCCTGAGGAAGAAAGAAATTCTCAGTTGATTTGATATTTTTGCCTCAACTCCTGATCCAGACCATGTTTAATGTTTTGAGAGTTGGCAATCTTCACTTTTGGAATAGGTCTACACTCCTGTCCTTATATTAGCACAGAATGTTTTAGTCATGTGAACAGACTTGCAGCTTATACAGAAATTATGTAATGTATTATAAGTTTTCTTTAAATAAAACCTGAATTTCAGTTCTAATATCAATAGTCAGTGACTTTGCTATTTCAAAATTAAGAAAAAAATGCTATCTTCCGATTTTTTTTTTTCTTTTTTTAATGGATTCAACATGAGCTGGCAATGTGTTTTTGCCCAGTATCCTGTATCCTGGGCTGCACAAAGAGAATTGTGACCAGCAGGTCGAGGGATGTGATTCTGACCCTCTCTTCTGCTCTTGTGAGACCCCAGCTGGAGTCTGTGTACAGTTCTGGGGACAAGAAGGACCATGGAGCTACATGAGTGGGTCCCAAGGAGAGCCACAAAGATGATCAGAGAGGGCTGGAGCACCTCCCCTATGACAATAGGCTGAGAGAACTGAGACTCTTCAGCCTGGAAAAGGGAAGGCACTGGGGGGAAGACATTACAGTCGTCCTTTAGTGCCTGAGGGGCCGCCTACAGAAAAGCTGGGGAGAGACTTTTTATAAGGGCAGGTAGCAACAGGATGAAAGGAAATGGTTTTCAACTGGAAGAGGGTAGCTTTAGACTAGATACGAGGAAGAAATTCTTTACTGTTGAAGCAGTGAAACACTGGAACAGGTTACCCAGTGAGGCTGTGGATGCCCCCTCCTTGGAAGCATTCAAGGCCAGGCTGGATGGGCCTTTGAGCAACCTGGTCTAGAGGAAGGTGTCCCTGCCTACAGCAGGGGGTTGGAACTAGCTGGCCTTAAAGGTCCCTTCCAACTCAAACCATTCTATGATTCTGTGATTCTATGACTCTTGTTATCCTTGTTGAAATTATTAGATATTCATATATCTCTATTCATATATATATATATGGGTATATACATTTATATTATATATACATAATGTTATATATATATATATAATATAATCATAGATTAGATATTCATATATTCTATAGCAGGAACATTTAGGCCATGTTTAAACAAAAAATGAAATGAAACTTTAACAACATTTTTTTTTTTAAATTGTTAAATTGTTGATTATCTTCAGAGACTTAAAGAGTATAGAAAAAAATATTTAATTTTTCATTGGCTAGATGCAGTCCTGTGTAAGCCACTGGAAATAACACTGTATGACACATTATTCTTATTCTAATTCTTTTATAAATTGAGAAAGTAAAGAAGGAAGGGAAGGAGGAGTTGGACTGGAAACAGTTGTACAATAGTAACATGATTACCTACACCTCTTCTTCCATTTGATGGGGTTGTCTGTTCCCCTTAATCCTCCTTGTGGTTTGTGCTGTATGCAGTTTAGAAATCTCACTGTAATCCATCACATGGAAAAAACCTCCTAAGATACTTTAAAGACATGGAAGTTCTTTATCTTGCCTGAGCAGTGGGGCTAGACTGGCATGGATGCCTGACAAAGAGCCAGGACATGCATTTTACTCTTGTTGCCATGGTAAAATGGCCAAATGTGGATTTCTGAAGAAAAACATATGTAAAAAGAGAAAAAACCACAAAAATACAGGTGCTTATGGTTGAGACTGAATGAATACAATTTTGTATTACAAATCATTACAAGCTATTTACAGATTTTCTACCCCTACACAGGATTTTGCTTTGCTACTTGATACATCTATAGATCTTCCAGTATTCCCTCACCAGCTGAGCTCCTTTCAAGTCATTTTTCTTTTGATGGTTTATTTGATTTTTAGTATATTTTTAAAGGGATCAGTATCAATAATTAAGAAAATGTTCAGAGGAAAACCTTAAAAATGTTATTTACTTTCAGTTTTCAAGTCAGAAATGAACATGTGTGATCCATTGCTCATTAATGTTCTACTTTTATCAGTAGTTTCCTTTATTTTAGCAAAAAATAAGGGATTAAACAACAGTTATATGGACATTTAAAACGTATTTTTAGTGTGCAAGATTATTCTTCATGGTCAGTCATGCTATGAGAAATATCCAAACTGGAAATAGTCTGTATTGAAGTGAAATAGCTTAGTAGTGTAACCTTGATGCCCAGAGGGATGCTCATTTCTTCTTCCTTTCAGTAACTTCTGCTGTTTTCTTTGACAGCCATGATAGCAATTACTACAGCCAATTGAGAACAAGGAGGCATTTGTTTCCTCTGTGTTAATCACTTGTGGAATTGCAGCTTCAGGGTATGTTCACCAAACTGGGCCACACAGGTTACATTCTTGAATTCCTGACTATACTCATTACAGGAAATGAAAAGAGGTTTGAAGAAGC
Source organism: Centrocercus urophasianus (assembly GCF_019232065.1). Classification (NCBI taxonomy): domain Eukaryota; kingdom Metazoa; phylum Chordata; class Aves; order Galliformes; family Phasianidae; genus Centrocercus; species Centrocercus urophasianus. The sequence continues at coordinate 6,682,997 of NW_024884811.1, forward strand.
TGAGAATATCTTTTTGTGTAGTGATAAGAAAGAAACCTCTAGTGACAACACACTTGGACAAAAACTAATAAGATTGTACAAAGATCCTAAATATTCCTGACAGAATGTTGTTTTTCTTAACATTCATTTACTTCATTTTTAAGGGTTTTCCATTTTTTCATATTTTTCATATTTTCATATTTGAGAAGTTAAACTATTCCATCATGCTTCATTTTTGGCACCTGCAACGTGGTTTCCATGGTACAATAAACGTTTCTCTTTTTGATGGCACAAAAGAGATCTAAATTCCTTACCATCTCTTATCTGTATGAAGAAAACGAATGTGATTTTCCAAAGCAAATTTTTGTGTAATATAAAATTTGTACTGGATTTTTCTGCAAAGAAGAAAATTTGCTGAGCCTCATCATTTGCTTAAAGAGTCAAATCTAACTGTGAATCCTCAAATAATAATGATAAATTAAGTACTTTCAATTACGAAAAATGGCAGTTCAATACTATCGTGCAAAGTGCCATATTCCAGAATATGTGCAAGTATGAAATAAATTCTGAGCAAAGAAGAAAACTTCCTAAATTGTATGTATTCTTACAAATGTCAACAGAAGTTTGCCACTATGTGCAGTCTGAAAGAATTGTTTTTCTCTGTATCTAAACTGTAGCAACATAGATGCAGAAAAAGTAATGTCTTACAGGTATCAAATTGTTCATTCTGTACATGGATATGAAAAGCTTAATTTTTAGGGAACATTCCCTGAACTGTGGGTCATCAGGAGTTCAGTCTTGGAGAGCTCTTCATCCCAGAGCTTGTCAAAAATAAAAAAGAAAACAAGGAACATATGAAGTGTAAAGTAAGTAAATCATTGCAGCAGAAGAACTAACTCACTTAGAGATGTATCCATGTAGGAAAACCACAATTCATCTGTGACGAAGAGGAAAAGTTAATTTGTAATATCTTAGAATCATAGAATAACAGAATTGTTTGAGTTGGAAGGGACTCTGAAAGGTAAATTAGTCCAACTCCCCTGCAACGAACAGGAACTGCTACAGCTACATCAGGTTGCTCAGAGGCTCATCCAGCCTGACACTGAGTGTCTCCAAGAACAGGGCTTTGACAACCTCTCCGGGCAACCCATTCCAATGCCTTGCCACCCTTACTGTAAAAAACTTCTTCCTTATATCCAATCTAAATCTCCCCTCATTTAGTTTGAAACCATTTCCCCTTGTTTTATGACAATGCAACCTGCTAAAGAGTCTGTCCCTCTCTTTCTTACAGCTCCCCTTCAGACATTGAAAGGCCACTTCCAGGTCTCCCTGGAGTTTTCTCTTCTCCTGGCTGAACAGCCCCAATTCTCTCAGTGTTTCCTCATAGGAGAGGTGTTCCATTCCATGGATCATTTTTGTGGTCCTCCTCTGGACACACTCCAACAGATCCATGTTTCTGCTGTACCGAGGACTTTACATTTGGCTGCTGTACTCCAGGTGAGGCTTCACAACCCCAGAGAATAGGAACAGGATCACCTCCTTTGACCTGCTGGCCATGAAGGCTGCCCAGCTTCTGAAGCCTCGGAATTATATTTTTTCAAAGACTTTTTTTTTTTTTTTTTTTTTTTCCCCATGAAAGTGGCATTGTATAGTGCTAAATCAACTTGAATTAAAAAAAAAAAAGTCATGACAAGGACACATCTGGAGAAAAAATGCTCCAGGTTATCACTTATCTGTCTTTACTTTGAGACCAGACTCTTCTATCTGCTGTTCTGGCTTCATTTTCCCAGCTTTTTGGCCAAACCGAGAGCTGCAGAAGACAGCCTTTCATACTTCATGCGCAGCCTGATTCACCCTCTGAGTCTGGAACATACAGATTAGGGCAGAGGTCATTCAAGAAAAATTGTTTTGTGATCATTAAAGTATGCAATATGACATCATGGACAGATGAGAGGAGTAAGGGAGTGTTGTAGACAAACAGGGAGTGTCCCGCAATTCACGCTCTCCCTGCTGAAATGCTGTATTTCCCTCAGTTTTAGGAATTGCCACATTCACAGGAAAGGAATGCAGTGGTATTTGGTCACCCAGACTGGAATCAACATTTGCACAAAAAAATGTTAGACATGTAAGTAAATAGCTATTTACCGAACCTTACTGTTAACTCCACAGTTACAAGACTACGCTGAAAATTATGCTTAGACGAACAACAAAGGATTTTTTCTCTTCCATACAGTGAAGAGGAGGTCAGGAGTGTCTCACTGCACATCAAGACTAAAGTTTTATCATCTTGCAAAAGAAATCTTGGACAGTGTATGTAACATCAAACTGCTCCTGGGGTTTTGTACAGCCTTTTCCTTACTAAAACAAGCACTCAGAATTCAGTGTTAGACTTCTGCTGGTGGATTGCTCACAGCCCCTACCTCCTTCTTCAGGGGTTAGAAGTAGCCTTGGACAAGGCTTAGGACCCAAAAATGGATCAGAAATATGTAATGGCTGTCTTACTCCTGAAGTTTATGCAAACCAGTCATGTCAGGTTGGTGGTGCAGGTTCAGGGCTCAAGTGTGTGTGCTTTTGCTTTATGCACTGTAGCATTATTTCTTAGAGTGAACTGAAAAATTCCACGCTTATGCAAAAACAAGCAGAAAGTATTGCTGCTTCTTACCCAGACAGGATGGTGGCTGGGTAGCTTCATGAATAATGATCATTTTGCAGTATTACTAGCCTTGGCTTAAGAGTGTCTTTGTAAAAGATTGCAGTCCTTTTAGTTCCCTTCCCTGTTAGATTTGATCTGGCCATATGCTGAATTAACTTTGCATAAGCAGGTTGCTGTTACATTTCAGTGCTTGACTTTAAAAACCACAATACTTTAAGGTGCTTCCTTAGTTCTAAATTTGCTGAAACCTCTGGTCCATCACACAGAAGGTATCTTTTTGAATAATCAGGTTATTGGCAGCAATAGGCTGCTGTCCTCCGTGTGGATCTTGGACATTTTAGCAATGGCTTGCACAGTTCTTATTGTTAGCAAGGGAACAGAGAACTCAAAGATGATAAATGTTTTCTTTAAGACCATGATTTTTTAAGACTTGTGGTTTTTCTCTAACCTTTTTCTGAGAAGCAGCTAGATCATTTTTACTGGCACATTACCCATGGCCTGCTCGCCTGCAGATGCGCTCCTCCCAGATCTCAGATTGCATTACTGTCTTGCAAAAAGCTGTAAAACAAATTGGCAAGGTGCGGATGTCTTTTTCCCCAACAGATAGAGCCATTAAATGCAAAACTGTCTTTAATTACTACCACTAGCTCAAGTCCCAGGGAAGTGTTACAGAGGAAAATTCCCAATCTTGCTCCTGAATACATTGTGAGAAGGCACTTTTTGTTTTAAAATAGTTAAACAGTGAAAAATTAAGAAATGCCAGGATTTAAAGTTGCTTCTGGTATTGAGACTGAATTCTCATATCCTACTGCTGAACAAAGTTTATCATTTGAGGCTCGATGATGTGCTAAATGCAACAGTATGGTTTTTCATTCAGTGTTGGCCCACATCCCGCTGGCTCAGCCTTGGGGTGGAATTTTCATGTGCCTGCCTGCGAAATGCCATGTAAATAAATGCTATGGGGAGAATTTCCAAGAGTATGTAATGGCCAGACACATAAGGGGATGCTGTGTTGGTGTAATGGGCTATCTCCCTTTAGCGGTCTAAGACTTCACCATCTACTAAAGGTATTCCACAGCTCTGTGTTTGGGAAAAATTAAAAATAAAAATCATAGGTAAGGCACAGATTCTAATCTCAAAGGCAGACCAGAGCACTGAACCCTTGTGCCCCGCAACCTGATTGAATGTTTTAATGATGAAATTTCCTTTGTACCTTGTTTGGACATATATGTGGTCTCAGCACATATACCTACAAATGAGAAAGGCTGAACATCTCTGTTCTGAGAACAAAAAATAACTTTGACCCAGTCTCTGCCTAATGAATCTGAAGTGGTATACATATAGGTACGTACCGAAACTTGAATGTACTTTCTTGCTAACTTTGCTGACCAGCTCGTTACATGTGGAGGTGGGGGTTATTAGGGACTATGTTTTGACAGGCATGGGAATTGATGCAATTGATGCCTTGAGGTTCTGAGCCTGAAGTACTGACTTCCTCTGTACTGATAGTAGCCATAAAACACTTTTGTTTGTTTGCCTGAAAGCCATGTTTATTCTATCTTCCGGGGCTTATCCTAATTAAACGTGATCATGAATGAGAAAAAATATTCTATTTCACTGTATTGGAGAGATGAACATTCATGGAAAATGTGCTACATTCAAATAATGACAGAAACTGCTTAGGCAGGGATAAATCTTGACGATGGGCATTGTTTTGCATAGCTTCTTACAAGCCAGAATATAGTAGCAAAGCATTTTTCTTTCATTTCAGGTTTTTTTTTTTTTTTAAATTATGATCTTTCAAGTGTCTCCCTGCTTCTCTCCCCTCTGAAATAATCTGTTCACTTTATAAGCTTGGAAAGGAACAATAAGATGTGATGTGTGTTTATACAAAAACAATTCATTTAATAGCTAGAGGGAATAGCTGTGTAAAAGTAGCATGATTTATAAAGCCCAGGGTCAGCTTTGGAGTTTTTGAGGCCTTAAGCAATGGATGATTACACCGCACCAAGTGGGACCAGAGATAGCAGACTTTGCACCTGCAGTTGCTTTTTCAACCTTTGTACTCTGTGCAATTGATTGCTCAGAGGCCCTCGAGGCTGTTCAAGATTATATGGTCTGAGCTGGTAAAATGAAAAGTCAAAACATCAGGTGAAAAACAACAGAGCAAAGAAAAGATGTCAATACAGAGAAGGAGTGTCCGAAGGTGAATTAGCAGCAATCTGACTGTTCTGTGTTAAGTCAAAAAAAACCACACTGCTGCTCTTACTTTTGTTAGATCTTACTGTATATTACTGGCAAGCATGCTTCTGATTGTTGCTGTGAAGCACTTTTATCACTGTCTGTTTGGATTCTTTCTTCAGCTGATGCTTTGAAATGCAGTGAGAAAAGTGTGAAGGAAGTGTTGAGAACAACTCCATAGATTCACTCCTTCCAGTGAGGAAGATAACTGTATAGCGAACACATTAGCATTAAATAGTGAACAAATTAGCATTAAACTGGGAAAAATGAAGCTACAGAGCCATTCCTATAAAGTACCGGAGATACAAATATGACTCTTTTGTTTCTTCTCTCACCACCTTTACATTTGCAAAGCAGTTGCTTTGAACCTCCATATTCCTAATACCCATTATGTGCCTATTTCCATAATTTTTGTATTCAATTGTCTTTTCAGTGCCACTTTTGCTATTCTGTATTTCAAGAATTCTTCTGATTTTGTACACTGACTGCTGTGTGACCTCACTGAAATCTCTTGAAATCCCTTGTCATGATCTCAGTACATGAATTTAGTACACAAACACTTCTAAGTAATTTCCAGAAGCCAAATTAAACAACATGTCTGACTTCAAAGTGGTACCAGGTTCCAGTCTGTTGTTGTTTGCTCACCCTAGCATTTTGAGCTGCATGGTAAATCGTTCTTGACTCTTTTCCCTTTCTTCCAGACTCCAGCCCTTTCCCTTCCCTATTTTTACATTGAGGATGATGTAAATGTGACAAGACGATTTTAGTTTTCTAATGACCAAAAATGTCAGCAGTAGGAAGCTGATGTGATTAAAACAGAGGGAGAAGTGCCACTTAATAAACTAAATATCTCACCAAAACTAAAAATAGTAGTATTTCTTTAAATCGTTTCACACCAACAAAGTGCATAAATCTTATAACAGTGCTTCTCACAGAAAGTCCTACTCCTGCTTAGAAAAGATAAATCTTATGACAAACTCTGGACAACAGTGTGCGCAGGCTTGCTGATAAGAAAGGTGAAAGCCTTTGAAGATTGTACATTCATTTAGATGCAAAGGCTGCCTTGTGGCTCTGCCTCTTCCCATAACTGTGGTTAAGCTTTTATAAGCTTCTGTTTATTCCAGATGTTCATACTTCTCTTCTTGAAAAACATCCTCAGTGTACTGATTTTATGGTACTTAGCCCAGCTTGCGATGTGAAGTGGTATATGAGAAGATCTTTGAAGGAGTCTGTGGGCTGAGTTCATGACTCTGAGCCCTGTGTGCCAGTTCAACTTACAATAAGGAAATCAGTGTTTGGAGTATTTATAAATTTGATATCTCTAATTTTACCCTCAAAAATCAAAGTGCACAAATAGAGAGGTGGAAGTAGGCATTTTTTACTTTCTGCTTCTAGAGGTTTTGCTTCTTCTGAAGTTAGTAATTCTTTATGAATAGAAAGTACAAATTAAAAGTCAAAATTGAAAGTCAAAATTAATGATGTCCAAACTAAATTAACAGCATAACTTCTAGATGAATTTGACAGACTGTTTTTGGGGAGAAAGGGAAGGGAGTATTGCACCTACTGCAGTGCATTTATCACTTTTCATGTTTTGACCTCAAGTCAGATTAATCTCTTTAAAGCTTTCCCCTTATATTCTGTCTTGACCACGCAAATAAGTTCAGTCTGCACTTATAAAAGAGCTTACTTATTAAGAGCACTTCTGAAAGTGCCCATTTTAGTGTCGAGTTGTGACTCGTGTCTTTCAGTGGAGTTCTGCATCTCCCCTGTAGCCTCTGAAGGATTACTTACACGTCTCTATGCCCTGTGGCACTTTTGAAATTGCTCGTAAGTGGTCAGACGTGTCTTCCAGGTTATTCAATTAACATCTGCTTCTGTGAACTCAGAGCCCACACTGGAATGAACACATTCATGCTCCACTGACTGATGCAGCTGCCTGGGCTGGAATTTTTACCGGGACGGACTGTTCTCTTGAACTGACAAATATGAATGCAGATCCGGGTGGATACTCTCCCTCTGTTTATTACAACTTTGCCTCAAAGCCATCAAAATGATCATGTATTATATATACCCTTTCCTAGAATTAGGTGATCAATAGTGAAGGTGAACATACATACAAAGAAACAAAATATAATGCATTTTGTAAATATCTGATTCTGGTCCTCTGTTTCTACTTATTATTTACATAACTTACCTCAGGCTCACACAAACGTTTTATCTTTCTTAATGATTAATTCCTGTATCTCTGCCTACAGCTGAACCCGTCTGTTGTCTGGCTCCTTCTCTCCTCCATTAAATGTGGTAACTACATCAATTCTTTCCCCAATCCTTTAGTAATACCCCGTTCTCAGTAAGCTATCGTAAATCTTTTCTATAAGGTTTCCAGTTTCCCTTTCTTCTGCTTTCATAACTTGAGGATTTAAGTCATCTGGGCCTAGTGCTTTGCTGGCTTTCAGTAGTTCTAACTGCCTTCTTATCTGTTTTGTGATGCGGGTAAAGCCTTTCAACAATGTGCTCCCTCAAGCCTAGGAAAACACGCCTCGGTACCTAGGATGTTATCTTCTTTCCTTTTTTGTGTACTGATGTGAAAAAGTCATTCAGACCTGCATCATATTAACCATCTATCACTAGCTTTTTGCCTTGATCCTCCAGAATTCCTGCTCTATTGATCCCTTTGGTTTTGATAGCATGTTTCATTTTCTAATGTCTTTACTATCAGTTCTCAGTTTTTCATTTAAGCACTGTCTTTATTTACATGTTGAATTTTTTCAGTTTTGTCCCATCTCTCTATATTAATTTCCTTCTTGAGGATATAAAATTTCCCGACAACCTGCTCACCAGTTCTGCTGCTTGTATTGCAAGGTTCTGCTTTTATTCAAAATTTTAAATATCTCACTTCTGCATGTTGTTGTTGTTGTCTTTTTTTTTTAAACAAAAAAAATGTAGGGAACTTTTCAAGCAACCTCAAGCAACCGCACGGGTAACTGTAAAATTTCACCTGATAACTCAGCATTTCTAAATGTGCATTCAGTTGCCAAGTGAATATTGTAAGATTTCTTTCTACTAATGGCTTAGAACTGTAAGGCTTAGACAAAAATCTTGTTTTTATCACTACCCAAAGAAAAAGATACTCATTCTGATCTCAGTTTTAAAAGCTCTTCACTACTTTCTGCAAGGTTAGCACGAGGGGTGTTTTGTTTGTTTTTGTCTTTATCTTATGGATTTTTTAATTTTACAATGCCATAAAATTAAAACAAAACAAAACAAACTTTGTTTTGTTTTCGTGTGTGGCATTATTCAGTTTGGAAGAGTGAATGATTTGATTAAAGTGAACTTGTTTAAAAGTGAGTTTGATTAAAAATGAATTCCAGAGGAGACTGGAAAGCGCAAAATCAATCTAAATGATCAGATCAGATTTATGATTTTATGAAAAGTAACTGTAGGTAAAAAGCATGTGCAAAAGCTGAACTGTAAAAGCTTTAGTTACACTGGTTCTTTCCCTCTGAGATCTATCAAACGGTGAACAGTAATCTGTCACTCACAGATGAAAAAAAATGATTTGATTTCCAGACACTTCCAGTAACATATCTCCTTTCATAAGTGCTTAGCATATACATGCATTCTGCACTCTTTTGGGATTTGCTTTTTTGACCTGTACGGCAGATTCAGACTAGTACCCTAAAAGCCCTTATGCTCCTACCAAAGAGAGGCCTAAGTTTGTCCATGGTTGAGCTGTCCTTTTAACACCACTGACATGACATCCCAGAGGTTTAACCTTCCTGTCCATTTATTCTGATCCCTAGGATGCTGTGAGAACAACCATAACCTATATGCTTGATTGAGCAAGGGTGAAGTGTCCTTGGCAGTTTGCCTTTACTGAGTCAACCTGCACACAGTATATGTAACCTTCACTAGACATCTTCCTATATGCACTGCTGTGCTGCATATTTGGTTTGTTGCACCAGTACTCCTACATAGTGTTCTAGCACTTTGTAACACACTTCTTCAAAATCCGTGGCATGGGCATGATGCAGAGGCTTCTTCTTGAAGAACATGACACTGCAATGCCTATCCTGCTGTGCTAATGCACTTGTTGCTTGGCAAGGAGAAGGCACAGCATATCCAAGTATAGAATCATAGAATCAGCAAGATTGGAAAAGACCTCTGAGATCATCCAGTCTAATTGTCCACCTATCACCAATATTTCCCCATTAACAATGTCTCTTAATACCACATTTAAATATTTCTTGAACACCTCCACGGTCAGTGACTCCACCATCTTCCTAGGCAGCCTGTTCCAGAGCCTGACCATTCTTTCAGAGAAGAACTATTTCCTAATATCCAACCTGAATCTCCCCTTGCACAACCTGAGGCCATCCCCTCTAGTTCTAACATCTGTTACATGAGAGAAAATGCCAAAATCCACCTCACTGCAACCTCCCTTCAGGTAGTTATAGAGAGCAATAAGGTTTCATCAGACTGAACAACCCCAGCTCTATCAGGCACTCCTCATAAGGCCTGTGCTCCAGATCCCTCACCAGCTTTGTTGCCCTTCTCTAAACACGCTCCAGGGCTTTGATGTCTTCCTCATAGTGAGAGGTCCAAAACTGAACACAGTACTTGAGATGCGGCCTCACCAGTGCTGTGGACAGAGGGATGATCATTTCCTTTCTCCTGCTGGCAACGCTATTTCTGATACAAGTCAAGATACCACTGGCCTTCTGGGCACACTGCTGGCTCATGTTCACTCAACAAATATCTTCAGGTCCTGTTCTTCCAGCCATTCTGCCCAAAGCATGCAGCATTGCCTGAGGTAGTTGGGCTGAAGGGCAGGACTTGGTACTTGGTCTAGTTGAATTTCATCCATCTGGCCTTAGCCCAGCCATCCAGTCCGTCCAGGTTGCTCTGTAGGGCCTTCCTACACCCCTGGCAGATTGATACTTCCTGCCAACTTGGTGTCATCTGTAAACTTTACTGTAAGCGCACTCAATGCCCTCATCCAGGTCATCAATAAAGACACTGAACAGGACAGGAGCCACTAGTGACCCCTAAAGAACATCATACACAACCAGTTGCCAGCTGGATTTAACTTCATTCACCACTACTCTCTGGCCAGCCATTCAGCCAGTTCTTTACACTGCAAAGAGTATATCTGTCCAAGCCATGAGCTGCCAGCTTCTCCAGGAGAATACTGTGCAAGACAGCGTTGAAGGCTTTGGTTAAGTCTAGGTAGTCTACACCAGCAGCATTTCCCTCATCCACCAGGTGATCATGGAAGTAGATCAGGTTGGTCAAGCAGGACCTGCCCTTCACAAACCCATGCCAGTTGTCCTGCACATGCCATGTGATCATGCTGTGTGATGTAGGTTAAGCAGGGTCCCATGAGCCACACAGGCATGTAGCCTGGCATGGAAGGCCCAGCTGAGAATAGAGACTCCTATAAAAAATCCTAAAATGAAATGTTGAGGAACAACTTCTCCAAGATAGAGAATTGTTCTTGTTGTCCTTCTGAACTCAATTTGCATCAGGAGGGCTGGAAAGTCAGCATCACCCACTGGGGAGTGGAGGAAAAGTGCTTCAAATCTATGCCTCCATCCACATGCTGCCTCTGGAGCAGATGACTGGTGACAACTGCTTTTGCCTCTTAGCCAGAGTGGTTATCTGTGTTAAAATTACACTGTAGTGGTTGTAAGATGTCTCCATTTCTGATTAGTCCATCTGATGTGACTTTCTGCTTTTCTAGTACTAGAGAGAAGCATCCTTTAAGCCCCTACGGCAGCAGACACTACTTTTTGTGAGCTCTCAGACTGTCGGAATTTCCAAGCACCTGCCATAGATTGTCTGGGGAGTCTCACCGGGGAGAGAGTGCAAGGGCCCTGCCCAAGCCCAGAAAGGGGAGATGCAGCTTTGGGCCTGGAAATCGTGAAATTCTCAGTGATCTTCTATATGTGCTGGGCACTAGGATAGGGACAAAGTATAGGATAGGGCCACTACTATGGCAATTACTAATTATTTATATGATTACTTATATGCTACAGCAATGTTTTCCCTGCAATTTTGTGTGAGTGAAGGAAGATCTTTTGGTTACAGTGGCAAAACAGTGAAATCAGCAAGGCAGACTTCCTTCATTTTTTCTTCAGAGGGTCATCCTGCAAAACACTCCAAAAACTTGAGATCCTTACTCAAAATGCAAGGGCTTTTTGACCCTGACTTTGGTTTACATGTGGTGTTAACCTTAATGGTCCTACAAAAATGGGTCTTTCAGTGTTTGTGAGTGGGTTGTATCCAACCTGAGCTGGTCCTCCTAAGGCAGGCTGAGAAACAAGGTGAAAGTTTCTAGAGCTTTCTCTCTTGGAGAGAGAAGAAGAAACTATCATATATTTCTTTTCTCCTTATAATGGTTCTTTTTTCTTGCTTCTGACTATCTTGTTATATGTAACTCAAAATATAAAGACTTTTAACTGTAAAGAAATATGGTGATGACTTCAGAATGACTAGTATGCTGAAAAATATTTTTCAAAGAATGACTAAGACTTATTTCACATGGTGAAATTTTTACTTCATGAAGTAACTACATTTAAACCAAGGAATTAAGTTTTTGCCTCAGTGGCTTGTTGGAGAGGAGCTGAGTTTCCATTCAACAGTTTATGATGTTAAAGAAAGAGAACAACTCTTTTCTACAGTAGGAATATATAATTTTTCTTTTAGCATGAATGTAACTGGCATGTTGATTCACAAGTGGACGCATCTTGCGGGTTCCTCATGAGACTTTCTCTACTGTTAGATATTTAAACATATTTATATTTGATTAGGCATGCACCTATTTTACTTGAGAGGTAAAACATTTGCATGCCATATGGTTCAAAATTAATTTTTCTGCAATACTAACTGCTGACTTTGTGATCTTACCATAATGTGCCTGCCAATTGTAGAGAGGAGAAAAAAACTTTTTGTAATTTGCCCAGAGACTGTTTATTTGGCAATATCCATGCTTTCTGTTTGATACCTTTTCAGATAACTCTGGAATGAAGAAAATTCATCTTAATCTCTTCCAGTGGTATTTACATTCAATCCATTTAATACACATAATGGATTTTCCTTCACAAAAAACTTCCTAGAACCGTGTTGAAAATGAATTTGGAAAACAACCATGAATTTGGAAAACTACCAAGCAACAAGGTAATACACAATTGCTTTCATCTGCATGTTACAGCCTCTAACTGGTCTAAAAAAAGAGCCCTGAGGTTGAGACCTACTCTCCTGGAAATACTGTATCAGTACTCCCATACCTGAGATTTTCCTTATACTTCTGCCTGGATTTGAACCAGAGTCGAAATACTGGGCAGGAGCTTGTCTTTTTTGTATTCTGGGGGAATGAAGTGCTGTCTTCAAGCAATTCATCTAGTTTTTGTTTGTGAGCAATGGGCAAATGCAGCAAGAGACTGCAGCTGTGTTATTTTAGAGTTGAGTTGAACTGCCTTGAGATAACATTGCCTCATTTGACTTCTGCCTCCCTATAGACTAAGTTTGGCATGAGTTTTTTTTTTTTTTCTTGTAAAGTGAAAAAAAAATCACATCTGTGAAATCCATGAAACAAGACTGAATAATTAAAATATGCTTTTCTCTTTGGTCTTCCTCTGATAGTGTTTGGTCAACTCTCTTCTCCCACCCAAATGAGCTGCAGTTTCATTTAGATAGTAAGAATAACTCTAATATCAATTAAGTGATAATAATAATAATGTCAGATTAGGTAAAATACAAGTAACAACTTTGGAAAACCTAGTACATAATGGTAATGATCATTTGTCTTTCTGACTCCTAGTGCTTTAACTATAAAACTTTTTTTTTTTTTTTTTTCCTAAGGTACTACATCAGAGCAGAAATAAGGTACAAGCAGACAGCAGAAATAAGGTAGCAAAAGTGTTTCAAGCTGAAATAGACCGAGACTCTGCATCATGTTTCTCAGAAGCTCTGCTCCCTTTGCAGGTCTTGAATGTGGCCCTGTTTTGCCAGACAAGTTCTAGACTCTGCTTGATAGAAGAGAGTTTGGTGGTGCACTCCAAACCAGTGGTAGTGCTAGTGCTGAACTACTTTCTTTCAATTATGAGAAGAGGACCCTCTAACCTTACTCCTTAGACTAGAGGTGCTGTGGATCTTACTCTGGAGGGTTTCAGCCTTGCTTGTCATGTTAAGATCTCACTTCAGAAAAATGAGCCTAATGTGGATGGATCCTCAACTGTTGTTTGACCAGCTGTTTCTTATCATCCCAGGAATAAAAATTTGGAGATCTAAGGCACTAACTACTCCTATAATAGGTATGTCTATTTTGATTACTTAATGCCCAGTGAAAGAGCTGTTGAAGAAATCCAGCAGTATTCATTTAATCAGATATTGTCTTTCTTGGGTCCAAGGAAAGCAGACGCTCTGTCCAAGAAGTGTCTGATTTAAGAATGGACAAAATTTTGAGCATATGATGGAATAGATCTACAGAAAACATTAATAGCGGAGCATTAAGAACTGCATTCATACCCACAAGTAACCACATTCTAGTATCAACATATCCTGGGAAAAAACTGTTGCTCATTTTCACTCTTGTACATTCTAATTGACTGCTTTCCTAATTCCCAGAATTATGGGGCTACATGGAAACACTACAGCTCTAAACTATACTGTTTTACCAGTGGGAAAAAGAAAAAGCAATTCCTTCTCAGATCAACAGACTTTTAAAGAAAAAGTCTATTTTTCCCTGAATTCTGTTTAATGAACTGTCATTTCCCAATCACAAGAATATGTTATTGGAGCTTGAGAAGAATGTCAATCAAACTATCTAAAGTCACTGACGAGCAGAGCAAGCCAAGGCTCAAGAATTAAGGATTAGGTGCTAGCAAAGACTGCACTGTACAAAACCAACACATTTGTACCTTCTTATTCACAACAGTTAGAACAGAAAATGCATCCTGATTACACGTCTGGTATTTTACAAGAGGCAAGAGATTAACCCTCAGTCTGATCACTAACAGGTTGTTTTCTCACACAGTGTTGAGGTCTTTTTAGAGAATATCATATTATCTTTCCCTAAGTTCAAATGGCTTTTTGCAAATGCAGAATACTGTTTTATATTCACAGTCACCACAAAGTATTTCACACACTTAAGCACCTCCCTTATCTTCCCTCCCTGTAACATGTGGGCTTCCTCTCAGTAGAAGTGCACTTGACTGAAGTGTAAAGAAACACACAGAAATTGGTCTAAAAACAGTCTACAGAGGTGTTCCACTTCCTTAGTGCAGACATGGCAGATCAGTTATCAGATGATAGATGAGTGCAGTAGCTCCTGACACTGTAATTAATGTCCTTTTCACCTCTTTCCTTGGTAAGAGGAATTACAGCTTTTCCATTGAGGACACTTAGGAAGTTAAATTGTGAACATCATTGTGTTCATTTTTTCATGTCGACATAAGGAAGAATCCTCTACAGACTTCCTGTTCTTAGAAGGAGCTCTGCCCCCTCAGTGAGATAAAATGACTGACCAAGTTTGGTAGTGCTTACCTCTATCATATAATCTGTTCAGATCCACGGCTGACTTTTAATTCAGTTTCACACATTCAGCCAGACACTTTAAAGAACACGAGGCTTGGAAAATGCACAGTCCCATGGTTTGCAGCTAGAGTTTATATTGCTATTGACACATTTGGGGAAAAGAAATGGCTGTGACTGACTGACTTAATCAGGCTCTGAGGCTCAGCTGTGTATTAGCTTGGCTCATGCTGCTGGATTTAGTGAACTGTGAAAGATATTTTTGTCTTACACTGACTATATCACGTCAAGGATAAATTGCATTTCAGCAAATATCTTCCAACAATACTTTGAAACTTTTGTTCAGTCAAGTTTGACCTTTTCACAGTATCATCCTTTTTCCATTATTAGGGTTGTTGCCTACCTTCTCCCTTCCTAACGCTGCCTGTTTTTTGAGGTGTACGTTACTCACATGTCTGAGGTAGCTACTGAATTCAGACGTATTTCTCCATTGCACAGTCTTATTTCTGGTTAAATTCAGGAATTCCAAAAATAATATCAGGGAGGAAAACTCAAAAGCTCATTGCTTTTGTGGTTTGTTTTTTTTTTTTTTTTCCCTTTTTTCTGAGGCCTGTTTTAGACCATATTTCCAATGATCAGGCTGTGCTCTTTAGTTCTGTGCTATATGCATATGCTGTGTGTGCTACAAAAGATGTTTTTTTTAGCTTCTCCATACAGCCTATTAAACAGTAGTTGGAATAAATCCATCCCTAAAGGGAAACCTTTGGCACAAATAATATTGTCATTTGGATAGGCTAGACATACTTTTGCAAAGTGACCTTGTAAAAATATTGTCTGAGGTATAACTGAGCCTTAATTATATGACAGTGAGGCCCTATATTCCAGTCCCTCTGGAATATGAGGTCTCATCTGAAACCAGCTGAAATTAGACAAAAAACAGCAATGGGCATCAGAGTTAGAGGTTAAAATAAATTTCTTTATTTTTTAGTTGTAGATGTTTATGTAAATTCTTACATAAGGAATTTATGCTTTCTGTGGTTTTGCTGCCTGATGATTTTTGCCTTCACAAAATAATGTAAAGTACTGGAAAGAGACTTTTCAGATTTCATTATAAATATACCTAAGTCTGGCAGGGTCAGGCCAGAATATGATTTCTCTCTGTCTCAAAGGCATAGGTTGATGGTTAGAACAGATAATTTTTGTGGTCTTTCCAACCTTAATGATTCTGTGATTCTTGAACTCTCTCAAATATTTTTTCTGTGACAGTCATTGTCATTAGGACAACAGCTTACAGTGTATTAAAACATGCAGATTTCTGTTTCTCCTTAAGACTTGATATCTTAAAATCTGTATTCCTAGGTCCATCAGGCAGAGACAGATATGATCGTTAAACATGCTATTAACTGGATCTTGACCTGAATCCTTATTCACATTTTCATGCTTACTGTTTCATGTCACCTAATCTGTTCCAGTTCATGACAACAAAGGGGACCAAACCAAGTTCCATCAGTTGAAGTAATTCTTATGCTTTATTTGTAAACTTTTTGCTTTGTATGTTCTATAAATGTAAGGGCAAACATAGTATAGCCGTAATGGCAATCTTATAAAAAATATGCAGTCACTGTATGTTCACTGGAATGACTGCACATTCACTGTATGCCATTCCAGGGCCAAAGCTTTTGAGAGTAGGGCATAGTTCCTAATAATATAGATCATAGAGGCCATTCAAACAGTGAAAAAATGCAAAAAAAGAAAAAAATGGGAAAAATACAAGTTTGCTTGCAAATGACTATCTCTCATTGCTTGCCAAAAATGTGAACACAGTATAAGCAGGTGAAAGAAATTTGAATGCAATGTTCTGTTAAAATCTGTTTGACTCAAAAATTACTTCTGAAGAAGAGTGCATGATATTTTAGAGCCAGTTTTTCTGCTGCAAATAGCTGCTGCAAAAACATGATCTTCCAGACTCTGCTCAATATAAAAAGCTTGAGCTTTGGATGCTTCATTACTTCCAAAATGTAGTTGCCAAAATTAAAGGGCTGCTCTTTAGCTATGCCCTTTTACTCTTATGAACAAATAATAAAGTGGAGCAAGATAGAACTCAAATAACCTTATGAATATTGGACAGAATTTTCAGATCTGTGGCTCCTATTTACTGGGGAATCTGAATGTCATTCCTTATAATGTTCTGTAGTCAATGAATTGAACAAACTAAAAATAGAGCCTGTTGTAGAATTTCTTTGTATTATGAGTTCTTTTCCATGTGGTCTTCTAGGTCAAGAATAGCAGATTTTCTTCTAACTTCCACAGACATCAAAGTTCTTCATTACAGCTTCAGAGTACGTAACTTTTTTCTAGTGTAGTTTCTAGTGTATTGAGATCTAAGAACAATATTTTTTTTGAGGAAGTTATGTACTTTGCGTAGTCTCTTCTATAGAAATGTCTGCAAATTCAGTTATTAAGGTTGGCAACGTGATCTTTTTTTAATGGTACTTTGTAAGTAGAAGCTTATTATCAACCTATTTATGTTTAAAAAATTGAAAAGAATAGGTTTGAGTTCTTTTTTCCTGAAAATTAGCTCTCTGAATTTTTTACAACTTTGGAGGGGCAACAGTTACCAGTTGCAGTTTGCAGTTAGAAGATTCTCATTCTGAGATCAGATTTCTTGTGTATCAGAACCATATACTATGCCAAGTGCTATCAGTTCAGTGTAACAGTCTGATGCAGTAGAAATGTCTAGCAGCTTCCAGCTTTCATCATTTATGTATGACTTAACGGATATGATCCAGAGTAACGGAGAAAACATTTTTGGCATGATGCTGTTTCATTGTGTATTTCAGGAACAATAAAAAAAAGGGAGATATACAGGGAGACTACTTTAAACATAATGAAGTTAAATTTTCAATTTAATTCAATTTCAATTGTAAGTCTACTCACTGAAGTTTTGGATTTTTGTGAATATTTGTATGATGTATAGAAACTATATGCACATAACATGTATTAAGCACATCATAATAAAATAAAATTGGGCCTCAACTGAAGTGTGGTATTTGTGAGAGTTGTACAGATTCTTCAGCTCTGTATCAGGAAGCCTCTGTATCAGGAACACAGAGATATTGTTCAATACAATGTGCCTAGCTATAAATGTGGTAGCAATCCGTTCTGGAAGGGGAAGGAGAAGAGTACGGAATCCATTCTCTGGCTCATTAGCATGTGTGGCTAACGGGGAAGAAATGGTGAAGAGACGATACGGTGATGAAGTCTTGGGGAAGAAAAAGGCAATCGAATACTCAACAAATGAGAAACTCATAAGAAAGACCTGCAAAAGTGTCTTACATCTGCAGCTGCCTTTTAAAAAGACACTTCTGACCTGCAGCTTATAAACAAAGCTTATAAACAAAGCTGAGAAAAGGTCTGAATATATGTAAGATCACATGGAAACCCCCATCTGTGATCAACAGATACCAAATTGGCAGGAGATGACAAACTTGACAAATTCTTGACAAAACTGACAAAGATTGACAAATTCTCAGCACTACTGTGACAAACAAACATTAATTTCTCAGGAAAGTGACCAGGACTAGCATCTGACCAGGATAATGGAGCAGGGAAACCATTGTATGGTGACTTGTATCTTGAGAACTTCTTGTACTGAGAGAGCAGGAAGGTGCTATCAAAAGATAACACATTCCCAAAAATGGAATAAGAAGTAATGGGCACAAGCAACTCTCAGCAAGGGACTTAAGGCCCAAGACACCATCTGAGATGGAAAGTCAGTTAGTTGTCAAGTTTAAGCCCAGGTAATGAGGCTACTGGAGAAGGAGGCAGCAGGAGCATCAACAGCACTGGGTTCAGGTGTTTTCTCCGGCTCACTCTGAACACACTGTGTGTGCTGGCAGCAGGGAGCAGGCAGTGACACAGGGCTGTCATCAGTGCCCCCAGGCCTCCTTAGGTACTTCAGTGTCATCTCTTACCAACAATCCTAGTTGTGGTCAGCTTCTTGTGTTTAACTGGCACTGTTTGGTAGACATTACCAGTTGATGTAAGTTTTCTATTGGAAAAAAAATGCCGAGACGTGGTGTCAATTTTCCATTTACATCCTCTGTTCTATATATACACCAGCATTAAATTTTAAGTGTAGCCACAATCTCATCAGCTCATGTTCTGTTACAGTGAAAGATGTAAGCAAGTACTTTTACTGCATCTTTTACTGAGAATACATATCTCACGGCCCCAGTTGTCTGTCGTCATTTAAATAACGACAGATGCTGATCTGCCAGGATGAGGCAGAGTCTGGAGCCACCCGCTCCGTCTGAGGCAGGTTTTTATGTTGCCAGAACATAACTCTGTCTCCTGCAAGCCTGAGTTCCTCTAGAAAAGAGCAGACAACGCCAGTGTGTAGTTATTTTAACTCCACAGTTTAGTCACCCACTTACTGCAGAAAGCAAACAGTAAGGGAACAACCTCCACTCAAACCTGCTGGCGCTGCAAGCCAGCATTGCTCAGGAAGAAATGTGTAACATGACACTGCAGACCCTGACAGCATCTCTCCTGTCTTGTCCTGTCCTCTCTTCTTGTGAATTTAGATACCACTGTAGGACTTTTGTCACTTTTAGAACTAGCTAATCTAACTACTAACTACTTTAAGTGAATTTAGGGTACCTGAAATGCTTACTTAACATGTATGCTGCATTATTTACCCTATTGCATTGTGGATTGTGATAAAAAGCAAGCAAGTAGTTGGTAGTTCTTTAGTTTGCATTTGATTTACTCTTTTAATCTGTACACCTTGGGGTATACAAGGATGGTGTCTAGCACGTTTACAAGTGGAGAAGGATAGATACTGACGACACTGCCTCTGTATGTGTAACAGCTGTGACTGCAAAGACATTCAATAAGGATGACAGAAGATCCTTTGAGATCTCAGAGGTCCAATGAAATGTTACCAAATGGTAACATTTTCTATAATAAATCTTTATTGATATCTAGTGTCATGGAGTGCATTACAGATCAGTCTGCTAAAAATGATGCAAGAAACTACCCTAACAAATCTGCCTTCCATTGGCAAGGTTATCAAGAGACTGCTGAAAGTAGATTACCTACTTGCTTTTTATGTTTTGTTCCAAATCTTCTATAGTGCCTATGTTAGCTATAACATGCAGTACAGCATCATCATGAGCTAGAAGAGCTTTGCTTGTAGGTATCATACTAGTTTCAAAAGCTACAAATCCTATTCATAAGGGAAAAAATATAAATGAAGGAATAATTACAAATCCTGCCTCCTTTGTTGAATAGATGTAGGTTCAGCTTACTTTTTTCTTTTTTTTTTAATGTACTTTGCCATACATAAACAGAAAAAATGTAAGGATTTTAATCTCCACCCTTACATATGAGTTTAGTACACAGCAAAATGCCAACTTCCAGGAAAGTTAATCCCATTTACCAAACACAAAGGCACTGTCATTCAAAATGGTTTCCCTCTTTTGTATCTAAATCCATGTGTCTAACCCGCTAGTTCTGTTTTTGTTGCTCTTCTATATTTTACTAAAAAGTATATATTAAAAAAGTCTTGTTACTTACATGCATTAGCTGTATTATATATTTTATATGTGGCACAAGACGATTCCTCTTCACTTAGTGAGGCCCGGGCGAGCCTCAAGGTTAGACACCCATGACGGATAGCCAGACACAGTGCAAACTGCATGCCAGCTTATTACTGTGAACCTGCGTTTGATGCAGTAAAAGTCTATCATTACTTCTTTAGGAATATTCACTAGACATAGGAAAGACTGCTGCTTGGGTATAAATTTCCTTTTTTGGGGGAAGGCCTTTGTGCCCTCTCAGAAGAAAGCGTAACTGAATGATGTTTACAATTAGCTTTAAAAGGCAACACGTGGTTTCAGCTGTAGTATTCATTAAGTAGGATAAATTG
This sequence comes from Centrocercus urophasianus, assembly GCF_019232065.1. NCBI lineage: Eukaryota > Metazoa > Chordata > Aves > Galliformes > Phasianidae > Centrocercus > Centrocercus urophasianus. Next base: position 6,703,336 of record NW_024884811.1, read on the forward strand.
TCTATGGAAAAAAATGTATACTAATTTTCAATGCAGTCTTCACCTGCCAAAACAATATCAGCATAAAGTTACTTCCTTGTTCTTGTGATGTTACCACAGATCATCCTTTCAGACCACCGCCTGCTTGAGTGAAGCTCCAAACCGTGAGTGAAGCTTTTCTCTTCATGCTTTTCCAGTGCTTATGAATGTGAATCATCAAGTACAGCACAAACAGACCTACTGCGGGAGTTGGAAAAAAAAACAACACAAAAAAAACCAACAACAAAAAAAACCCAGCAAAAAGGGCTGTTAGTCAACTTGCTCATTCATCCCCTCGTATCCTATTTCTGCTTACAGGAAAATTATGTAATTAGAGTGTTTTTCTATTATAAGGCCAGAAGCTGTCTCCTGGAATTGATGCTGAAGTTTCTTCCTAGTTGTAGTCCTCACTTTCCCTGCCCTAACTCTTCTTCCAGCACGCACACTTTCACCCACATCCTCCGTGTCTTCCACCCACCCCATCAGAATCAGGATTTTATACACTCATTTCCTATAACAACTATTTTAAAACTTGCATTTTTTTCTACAAGCAAAGCAATGAATAGTGTTAACAGCATGCAGTGTAAGATGTTCATGTAAGATACTCAAAGCCTGATAGAAAATGGCCTAATAATTTTGACTTACTGGGCTGTGAATGGCTATATTTAAGTATGTAACCCCTCTTAACTTCTTTACACCATGGTGCAATATAGTTCACTTAGCCTAAGAGGAGGATAATGACAGCTTTATACAGGATCTCATGTCACACCTCCAAGTTTTCTTTTTATCTCCTAGATTACACTGCACATTAAAGCAATAGTGTGGATTAATCTGACCTCTGGCATTTGGGCCATACTAACCCACCAGTGCAGGTTTATGTACCTCACACCTCAGACCCTATCAAGAAATTTGGCAGTGGCAGCTTGATAAGGACGCCATACTTTACTGAATGTGTTCTAAAAACAACATCTGCAAAACACTTCTCTGGGACACACTTCTTAATGACCTTCCTCACTTGTATCCCTCTTCTTAACTATTACCCATGTGGGTTCTCCAAGCTTCTGCAGCATCAGAAGGTGCTGTAAAGATGCAGCAGTGAGAATTCTTAAGTTTATGCAAAAATGCTAGCACCTGGAGAAAGGAGGGGGAAATCTGTGGAAAGACTATGACTTTCTGGAAACTTGTCTACAGACTGTTTATTTTAAGATGGTAAAATAATTCTTCTAAAAAGGGTTAAATTTCTAATAAGACTGATCACATTTTTCATTTCAGTACTGGACTAATTAATAAATGAACCTGAATTACCAGCTACTTCAAAGTGAAAATTCTAGCAATGGGAGGTTTTTAGTATTGCAGCAGTTTAAGCAATCACTGTAATCCATTCAAATTCTCTTTTTATTATTGTGGCACTGATAGTGAAATAACACTACCCAGATTCCTTATCCCAAGCTGGAATATGTATTGGTATTTATGTATTGGAATATATATTTCAAAAGGAGGAAAAAATAACCAATTCCTCAAATTAAACTTTCAAGAAAGATGGGGCCATTCTAAATAATCTTAATTCAATGACAGAGTAGCTCAGGAAGTCAGTGGCTACTGCTGTAATGTTTATACACCTTCTCATAAACCAATAATAATAATTATACTTTTGGAATGGTGTTTCTGTTTTCTAATTCTATCCTTACTGAAAAAAAATCTGATTCTTTATGTTGAAAACTTTTTAATTATGGTGGTGACTACTGTAATTAAAGCACAGACCAAAGTAGTCAGTTGTTTCATTAATACACACAAAGCTTTACAGAATTTGGATAATGAATGCACTGAGAGCATTTTAATGCACAACTTGAGAAACAAATGGTAGTCCAGATTCAAAACCATACAATAGCGTCCTGAGAGATTCCTTTTTACACTTGCCCAGTGATATTTTTAAGATCTACAGCTTACAAAAGAGCCAGTGCTTTATTGCAGTCACTTTTCAAAGCAGCTCTGGCTAGCATTACATTCATTTTATCTCCTTTCCTTTTTTTCTCTCATTATCTTCTTGCTTTCTTCTCTTCTCCTCTTAGTTACAGGATTCCGTGGATCATAGATCTCGAAAGTGTCTTCATCCTGCATGCTTGCATCTTTCACCTTTCTGCTCTTATCTTCAAACTGAAGTACATGTGACATCCTATGAAACAAATAAAACATGGCTCATATACAGTGACAGAAAAGTAAGTTATGATTTTTAATTATGATAAGCATGACAAAATTGTAGCACCATGTAGCAAAGAAGACTTAAGCTTTGCTATTTTTTTTTTTTTTTCCTTTTCTTATTAAACTCTGGTATAACAGGATAACCACTTCTATGAAAACACATTTTCACAAATACCAGCTGGAGTTTACTCTGCTGGATTTTATTTCAAGAATTGAGCTCTCTTGTCTTGTCTTTTTCTATTTAATGTATCTTCCCAAATGTACTGAATAATTTTCCCAGGAACAGGGAGTGTTTCTTGAGAGACTTCTCCTATTAGTCACTTTGGATTTCCTTTCACAGTTATGCAAAAGGAGAGAAGAGCTTGCATGGAAAACTAAGAAGGTGCACAGATCAACATGGGAATGCCTGAATTACTACTCTTCCACCTCAGATGGCTCAGATCATAATTTTTAATTATTTCAGTGCTAAGCTAATGTTTTTTTCAACCCCAATATTTTCTATTGTTGATTAGAAATCTCATTTTCCCTTTTCAGCAAATTCCCTTTCCGGTCTGACTGATCATATTGCCATAATCTAGTCAAAAATTTCTTGGTAGCTGTACCCAGTGCCAGGAAAGCCTTAAGCTGATCAACTGTGGCCTTATTAATAGAAACCTACAAGTTTTAGCTTGGACTAAAAACAAAGAGATAAATTATTTGCACTGTCTAACAAGAAAGGGTTGGGGGAAAAGAGAAGAAAAATACTACAGATGCTTACAATTTGATTGATTCTAAGTCTCCTGGTCTTTACTGACAATCTTGTTCCTTCTGTGAATCACAAAATGTAGTTTCAAGTATCAAAACTTGCCTGCAGGATTAGTGCTGTTCACCACAACAGTAATATTTTGAATGAGAAGCCCACATGACTACTTAATAAGACTATTGAATATAAACTCATAGTAACACTGACACTTAAGGGCCAAAGGCAGCAGAATTAGGAAAAAACACCAAAAACTAAATTAATGATTTTTCAGTGCATAGACACGTGACCAAGCAAAAAGCTCACTTAAGTCTGGACTCTGTTTTAATCAACTGTAAAAATTTCTTTAACTTTAGTGGGACAATAATAACAACGATTTAAACAATTGAACTGAATATAAGCCTATTTATCTTTACAACACTAGATATTGGTAAAGTCTTTATGAAATAGGAAGTCCATGAAAAATAAGTCAGAATCAGAATGAAAGCTCCTTTACTGATGAAAGATTACTTTATCAGTCTCTCACAACATATAAGAGATCGTGAATAAAGCAAATTTTTCAAAGAGCTCTAGTACAGATCTTCACATGTAAAGAGAGAGAGCAGCAGCAGGTCAGTAGATGTAGATTACAGTGTTGTAGTATTAAAGAAATTAGACAAAATTCAAAGCAATAGACTATATGGGTTGGAATGCTTTTGAAAAATCTTACATGCAGTAATTGAGATTTTTCAACACAATCTATTGTTGATCTGTGGGTTTTTTACATTTTTCACTGAACAGTACTGAAAGTAGGGATGCATATTACGACGTCCTCTGAAAATACTTCATAAGAATTGTTTCCAGTGTATAGCATTCAGTAGTTTATAAACCTCACAGACTAATTAAAAAAAAAATATATATTTTCTTAGTCATATCTACAATTCAGAGTAACATAATGTACCATCAGAGTGATTCATGATTGTATATTTGTAGTTTAATTATAAAAACACTGTATCACTGTGGAGAGACTGAAGTAATTTATTTTAGTTAACATGCTTTTTTACATTTGTCATTTTTTTTTTACATATTAAAGATAAGCATCAGAATATGTATGTATATATTTAAAAATATATACAAAATCACACTATCCTAGACTAAATTAAAGTACAGTCCCAAAGAGGTGGTGTTACTACTCACTAAGTGGCTTTAGAGGATGTTAAATGAATGTGTACAGTGCACTCTCAACCATTTAATCAGCTGAAGTTTCAAACTATGACATAGCGTACTTGTAGGATACAACGCACAGAAATTAAATCTCTCTCTCTCATTCTTGGGTCTGACCATAGAAATAAGATGCGACAGATATAGACCACACAGCATTTAATTTGTTTCCAAGAGCTGAAAGAAGTCACTCTCTCACATCTATCTGTAACTTTCCACTGAGGTGTTCCCAGTTATGATTAAAAATAAGCCATTACAAATTACTTTGAAACTCACTGAATGAATTTCAGATGCAGCTTCTCATAGGTAAAGTAAAAAAACCACAAAAGATTACAGTGAAGATTTTCAAAAATACCTCCTCGGTGTGAACTTCAGCTTATTTTTGCAAGGCACACATCTTCACAAGTATACCTGTTCTGCATCAGTGGAAATGCTAAATCAGACTGCATACTATTGAAAGAATAATCATTTGCTTCTTCTTTTTTTTTTTTTTTCCAAGAACATGGCAAATATCTAGTTATCTTATTATCTTATTATATCTAGTATCCAATATTATAGTATCTAACTTTTTTGAAATTAATAAATTTAGAGTAATCTTACTCAAGCCTGCACTAGCATAACTTTCCAAATGCTGATATTGGGCTACAATTCCATAAATGCATGTGGTATAAGTGTTCCTTCTTCAGTTTATAGCTCTCTTCCCTTGCTCATGCTCCTGAGTTCAGCAAAGAGCTGTCTGCCCCCTTTTGCTTTGCACTCACTGTGATGAAATCTTTAGCTTCATCTCTTCATCTCTGGAATTCCATAATCTACCACTCAACTTCTGCTTGTCACCAACTGCTGACAGTTCATCTTACACTTTGTAAGATCACAAATTTAAAGTACTTTTTTTCTTCAAAATTTAAAGGATGAAAGGTGTCAGTTCTTCTACACTAAACTCGAAACCCAAACTTTTGCAATGCAGGGTGTTTTTCTTTCCCTCCCCCTAAAAATTAGCATGAATTAAATAGCTTGCCAAAACTGATGATTCTGGGCTAAGAGTACCTCAGGGGCAGCAAACTGCTGATGATACGAAGTTGGGAGGATTGGCTGACACACCTGAAGGCCGTGCTGCCATTCAGCGAGACCTGGACAGGCTGGAGAGCTGGGCAGAAAAAAACCGGATGAGGTTTAACAAAAGCAAGTGTAGAGTCTTGCATCTGGGGAGGAATAATTGCATGCAGTGGTACAGGCTGGGGGATGAGCTGCTGGAGAGGAGCTCTGCAGAGAGGGACCTGGGTGTCCTGGTGGACGACAGGTTGGCCATGAGCCAGCAGTGTGCCCTTGTGGCCAAGAGGGCCAATGGCATCCTGGGGTGCATTAAAAAGAGCGTGGCCAGCAGGTCGAGGGAGGTGATCCTCCCCCTCTACTCTGCCCTGGTAAGACCTCATCTGGAGTACTGCGTCCAGTTCTGGGCTCCCCAGTACAAAAAAGACAGGGATCTCTTGGAAAGAGTCCAGCGGAGGGCCACAAAGATGGTGAAGGGCCTGGAGCATCTCTCCTATGAGGAAAGGCTGAGTGAACTGGGTCTGTTCAGCCTTGAGAAAAGAAGACTGAGAGGGGACCTGATCCAGGTCTATAAATATCTAAGGTGTGGGGGGCAGAATGGCGAGGCCGGACTCTTTTCAGTGGTGAGTGGAGACAGGACAAGGGGAAACGGCCGGAAACTGCAGCATAGGAAGTTCTGCACCAATGTGCACAAGAACTTCTTTACAGTGAGGTGATGGAGCACTGGAACAGGCTGCCCAGGGAGGTGGTGGAGTCTCCTTCTCTGGAGATGTTCAAGACCTGCCTGGATGCCTACCTGTGCGACCTGCTGTAGGGAACCTGCTTTGGCAGGGGGTTGGACTCAGTGATCTCTGGAGGTCCCTTCCAACCCCTACAATTCTGTGATTCTGTGAAATCGGAGTTGCTATCTTACCATGGATTTAGTGCTGGATAGTTTGAGTACTGATTTATTCCATGTGCTGGGCAGTATCTGTGCTTTTAGCTGTACCTATTTCCTGCAGTGTTAAAAAATGACATTCAGTACTCAGCTCTCTTGTGCATTCCAGAAATGAAATGTCTTGATACATAAGACTGAAATACCTGAACACATTTTAACTTGAATCAGAGACAACACAGTATTTACAAAGATAAGCAGATACACCCCTGCTAGAGTGGCATTCTCGGATGATTCATGCAACAGTTGGCAAACAAGACTTGAAGTCAATAGCAGATTATCTCCTCATTGTCCTTAAAATGCAGTAACTAACACAATACCTTACTGATCAGCTTGATTGCTTTCTAGGAGGTAACAAGTGGGAGAATGTTGGCTGCAACACTAAAAAAAATCAGTACAGCAGACTTCAAGAACTTTGCATTATGATTAAGCTGTGTCCAAAGCAGCATTTGCCAACTGGGCAGGAAAGGCCAGACCCCGCCTGCACGACTCAACCAGCTTATCTGGGAGACAGACTCTGATCTATTGAACTACTGCGGTGCAAAGGCCCTTGTAAGAAAAGATAGGATATACAGTAATTCCTGTGATTTTGGGATGTGTGAGCCATGCACTGGATCTGAAGCATGTGCCAGCTGCTGACAGCTGGCAGTCATTTTAAGTGTAGCATAAGCAGACATCAAGTATCACATCAGCTCTAGCCTTTCCTGCACTGCCCTTTGGGAAAAACCAAAGCGGCAACCAGTGAATTTAATTATTTTCAGTATCAGTGATAATGAGGAAGCAATGAAAATGCTTTTGCACTAGTGCTGAAGCTGTAAACTGCATGTACAACACAATGCCCAAATCACTCATTCTTATACTAACTGAAGTGAAAAACTGCACTGATTTCACGCTTGTTAATCAATCTGGCATAGCCGTTGGCTGTTACCAACCCACCTGTTGCTCATTCAACCTTCCTTGTCCAAGTTACTATCCATGCCATGCCCTCTAGCACTTCAGTAACTTCCGTAGAGTGCCTGGGAAATAAGTTTAGGCTAACCTATGTCAGTGTTTTAAACAGCTCAACTTTACAGTAAACCCTCAACAGGCATGGACAAATTCTGCCAACTCTGCTATAATGGCAGCAACTTTTGGCAGAGGCACTAACACCTCAAGCAGTTATAGTCAGGACTCATTTGGGGGTGTCTGCAAAAAGCATGGCAGCTGGTGACAGATCTTTTGTTTCTGCAATCAGCAGGCACTGAGGAATAAGAAATGAACAGTTCTTCACTCTCCAGATGCAGAATAATATGCTACTTAAAATGCACTACTTAATGTATGTCTAAACTGGAACAATGAACATGGGCAAAAATTATATACTTCTAAATGCAGATGAAATGAATAGAACAACTAAATACATTTCTATACAGTTTACAATACCAGAATTCTGTAAGTTATTCCTACATTTTAACATCGGTTTATTCCATCACAATGTTTAAAATGGATGAAGCAACAGTATCTTGCATTTTACAGGCTGTCTCTAATGAGAGAGAAAGTAGAGACCAATACGGACCTGCTGAAGATCTAGTGACTCCAAATGTGTAATGATAAAAGTACAATCTGGGACAGGTCAGACAGAAGCTTTCTTAAATGTGATCATAGTTACAGAACCCTGGGTAGCATCTGCTCCTCTGCTCCCCTGTTTTCTGCTGACAACAAACCTGCTGTTTCAGGGGAAGAGATGGAAAGAAGAGGAACAGCAGCTATTCTAGTTAAAAAAAAACAGGTATTGTCCCTGGAAGAGGTGTGCTCCTTAAGTAACTTAGGAGTGCTGTAGTTCTAAGAAGAGACAGTGTGGAGGTGGCTGGCTCCTGCCAGAGCCTGCAGGAGTGGCACATCCAGTGTCATCTTAGCTCCCAAGTGGGGGAGTTGGAAACAATCACAGATGGTTAGCTTTTAGTTTAAAGGAATGTTCTGTTAGAATAAAGTTCTTAGCCAGATGTCTCAAATCTTTAATATAAGTAATTTTATCACTACAGAGTGTAACAACCAATGCCACCTTTTTCTGCATTCAATATCACTTGCAAGTAACATGCTACCTACTTTTCTCAATTATGACAAATGTTATGTACACTGAAGAGAAAAAAAAAAAAAAAGCAGTATCAAGTACCTTACATTATATTCTCTTTGCAATGTAGATTTTTCCTGCAACTACTGTAAATGTGCTTATTAAACGATGAACGTGAATGTAGGAATGTTACAACGCTTCCCTCCCATCACCCTCGTGACATATAGGCAGCGGATAGATGCGTAGTTCAGGTAAACAGATGAGAAAACAGATTAGTGAATCTGCAGATCAAAGCAAATGAGATCTCATTCCCAAGGAAAAAGCATGTTAGTTGTTCTGGAAGAATGAGCTCATTGGCACTCTCTTCACTTCCAGCAGAGAAGCGGGTGGCACAGCAAGAGGAGAAACAGTTCAGAAACAGAGACAAAAAGAAAAATAAACTGAGGAAGGTAAATAATAACGAAAGGATAGGAATGAGAAACAGAGAAAAAGAGACTGACCAAAAATGAAAATTGAAAAAAAAAAAATCAATTTACAATTGAAAATAAGCAAAAAATGTAAATCAAAGCAGGAGTAGAAGAGTAAGATCAAGACAAAAAATGTCATAAAACCATAAAACAATGAGAATTTTATAAGAGGAAATAATGATAAAATTTAAACTTGTTTCCACTTTTTTTCAGATACTACAATCAAAACAAGCTTCTTGGCTCAGCCTGCTGTCACCACTTCTTGCATAACAGTGTCCAAGAACTTTGCAGATAATTTTGTAAATGCAATCCAGCAGGACAGAGAAAATACATCTACGTTTGATGAAACCTGCAACCACTATTATTTTCATTAAGCAACAGAACTCCTGCTGGGAAGGTCTTCATTTCTATCTGCCCTGTCTCACCACTGACCTTTGTTATTTTACTATATGAGATAAACCATCATCACTCTTCATGCAAAGGAATCCAGTAATGCAAATTCCTCTCTCTCAGCTAGCATGAAAAGAATCTTTTTCCCAAGTAATTCGATGTAGGTTCTGATTCTTAAAGCAGTGAGTATTAATAGTGCTAAATAATGCCACAGATACAAAATCAGACCCATCTCTTTAATTCTCAGTGTTTCACACAGCTACCACAAAAAGAGATGTGCATAGGCAACAAGCTTCCATGAGAATGTTTTGTCTTATTAGTTCATAGCATCTCTAGGCTAAATTATCTATGAAAGTTCCTATCATTTTGTAGTACTTCCACTGTATCATTGTCCCAGTTTGGACCCAGTTTATCAAACCTGTTTGATTTCTTGTCAAAAAAGCTTATTATGCCCCAAATAATATTCTCTGGTCATCAGGATTCTGCTGTCATTGTTATCGCTGTAAGATTTCACTCCTTTTTTCACTGCTCCGCTCCTCTATGAACATTTCCTTTCCTGAATAATTAGATCACTTGTCCCTTAAGCTTTCTGTGCTTTAGTAAAATCTTGTTTCTCAAATTTAAAAAGACAAAACAAACAACAATAAAAGAAAACAAAAGAAAAATCCAACTTGCTGCTTGAAAGAGAAATAAGGTTTGCTTTTCAGATCCAGGCAAATCCAAATCATTAGTTATTCCACTGAGTTTAATAATAGAAAAAATATTCAGAAAACTGTTGCTGAAACACAAATATTTGCCATACTCAAGTAAGTTTTGTGAGTATTTAATTCTACTTGTCAACTTGTCAACTTGTTTTACTTTACGAATATGGTACAGAGCACAGTTTTTGACTGAAATGTAAGAATAAGTGCAAAATCTTTTTTCAGTGTGGCTGTAAATGCCATGCACAATCTCCACCCTCCAAGCACTCTTATGGGATTAACTTGAAAGGAGTATTTTCTGAGTTTCAGATCAAGGGAGTGTTACTAGTCTCCATTCATTCAGATATTAACAATGGAGGTGACACACTATTGCTGCTGTTGAACAGAGCAAGAATATCCTCAATTCTCACCAAGGAAAAGTGATTATAAATAAATCAAAAATGCTTCTAAGTATTTTTACTCTTCTGTTAGGTTAACTGCATAAAATGACCAGAAGGGAACATTTGCAGATATTTCTAGCATGCTGTTTTCTTGAGATATTCTGTTCAAATGCTATTTACTGACTTTTGTTCCAAAATATTCACTGTGAAAATAATAAAAAAGCAGTATTTTTACTAAGTGTTACAAAAAAAAAACTTCAATACTTCCAAAGCTTCTAACGATTTAAAAAAATATTAGTATACCTTTTCATTGCTGAAAATGTTGCTAAACTTTTTTTTTTTTTTGAAAGAGGATTTAAGTAAAATTCCAAGGTAAAATCAACTTATCAATGAAAAACATTATCCAGTTCTGAAGATAATGAAATCACTGGGTGAAAATTTGGACTTTCTCTAAGTACCATAATTAGAAATATTTAGACGATGATGATTTCTGATCTCAAGCATTTTTTCTACAACAAAACCAACCCAACAACACACCACCACAGTTATCCTATTGTTATGTTCTAACAGTCACAACTAAAGAATATATTTACAGTATATCTTTATCCCCTTCAGAAAAATGTTAAGTAGTCTGATGAAAGAAGTTGGGTGCTTTAAATAGACAACTGCTCCTGGTAGAATAGCCTGGTATGGGAGACTGTAATGCAGATTCCAGATGTTGTTCCAGACAGTGTACCAGCACAGAAAAACTTTACACAGCATTTACTATGAGGACATAAGAACGGCCATACCGGAATAAACCAATGATCCATCCAGTCTAGTATCCTGCCTCTGGCATGGACTTCTACAATATCTGTTGGTCTAGAAGTCAGCAAATGCCTCCCCAGGTTAACACAGTCAGGGAATATTGTATCACCAGAGCACAGAGTAGGAGGGAGGGGAAGGAGACTGTTTCTAACATAAAAATACTGGATTTTCATAACTTAGCATTCAACATTTTCTGGATGTACTCCCTCCTCTTTTGTTATTTCCTCTTCCCATGATTACATCCAAATCCATATGATTTAATCATGATACTGAAACAGATGATGTTGGGGTGCTTAAAAAGGTGTGTAAATACTCAGGAAGCTTAAGCTAAGCTACTCAAGATTTAGAAGATTATTTCTTCATTCTTCACTAGATTTGTTGGCAATAAATAAAATGTAACATTTCCAGATAGTAACCGAAATACTAGATATCCCTTGAGTAAAGCATGGATCATCTCTGAATTTAAGTGAAACAGTAGTTGATTCCAGGCCCGGATGCCTAGTCCAAATAAACTTAGACACGGGGGAATTAACAAAAAATAAACAAACAAAAAACCCACCCCAAATGCTCTGAATTTCTCAAGCATGCCAAACAGCAAGAAGCAATAAATATATAACTTCTTCAGAAGAAAAATTTGTTAATACAATACTACTGACTGTTTAGCAGTGAGCTAGCAGCTAACATTTACATATCAAGGTCTGACTGCATTCTAGTGGTAAAGGGTTGAAGGTGGATATAAAATTGGAAAGATTTATAGCAGAATGATTTTTTTCCATTCTTCCTTTAAAATGCTGAAACCCAAACAAACACTTGTATTTTGCCAAACAGAAAAGAAACCCTTCTTTCCAATGTGTTTCTAATACAGACCTCTGGCATGCATTTATTCTTTGTAACAATCAAGTAAGTATTTTGTCTTTTTTTTTTAACTAAATGTAGTTGAGTAAATCAATGGCCTTAGCAGGAGAGCCCTAATACAGAGCCAGATTTTCCAGACTAGTGGAGGAACGTTGGCTCAAATCTGGATGGGAGGAGGGGAGCAAACATGGCTTTAATCCATCTTTGTGCCTCACTGGCATAAATTACAGCAGCACTTTTTCTTTCGTTCCCCAAGCTAGCATTGGCATGTGAAATTGACTGCTGCTTAGCTTGCAGGAACTTACTGTGTTTGTCACTGCTAAGCTTCTACAGCTGAAACTGCAGATACTGCTGCTAATCTTGAGGAAACCATATTTCATAGTCATTGATCTAAGGCATTATGGCAAAGAAAGAAATGGCATTCTAGAAAATATATACAAAAAGGTTAGGCTTATGAAAGAAATACAGCCATTTTTTAGGTGTTTATCCAGAAGGATTTCACAATGCAAAGTTTGAGAGCAGATACTTCATAAAGTAAGAAATCTTGGAAATAAAAAGTGGAAGACTTTCATGTGTAGTAAATATTAACAGTGTGCATCACAGATTTATTTCTTAATACAAATGAAATCCTGTAATTTAAAAACTGATTGGCTGAGCTCAACATTTTACTGATTCCAAAATTGCTATTTCAACGGAAAAAAAAAAAAAAAGTAACAAAACAAAAAAAATTCTAGTCTACTCTCTACAGTAGACACCAAAGTGATTGCATCTTGATGGTTTTTTTTAAGAACCATTTCTCTCTCTGTCGGACAAAAAACATCTTACTAGAAGAGTATGAAATAAATAAAATACTGTATTCCCACTCTTGATTGCACCAGATTTCTCTTTGGCATCAATGTTAAATATTCTGAACCAAACTTCTCCTTGTATTATAAACAAAAACATTTTAAAAGACAATAAATGGCCTAACTACTGAGTTGGGTAGAAAATATTTTTACTGAATGTACAGATTAATTTTTCGTTTGTGCTGGATTAAAATCTAAGCGTTTACAAATGAGCAAAACATTATACAGTTAAATTGCAGTGAATGTCCTAGCAGAAGGAAGTTAGCAATAGCACACAATGCTCTCAAAATATTTAACTGTCCTCAGTGGTTGTTTTTTGAAATTCAGGACTGGGACTAGATTACAGGATATGACATACAGAAAACAGCCTGCACTTTAAATAATTAGCATTGAACTTCACTGAGATTTTTGTCCATAGAACAAGTTAAATTACTAAAATAGACCCACTGAATTCTTATACACGAAATTTGCCACAAATAACTGATAACAGTCATGTCAGCGTTAGTAATTTTTTAAATACATTTAATGCATTTCTGTTTGAGAAAGACCCTTCCTCACATAATTTTCACAATATCCTTTTCACTGTAATTTGAAAAGGTATTTTCAGGCATTAACTTACTCACTTTGATTTACAAATAGTCCTATTTTTCCTATTCCTCAAATTAATTAAGATTTAGAATAATGATCTAGATATATTGAGATCAAGCACAGTTCAGACTCAGCAAAGGTAACTAACCATAAAAGAATTTTAAACTGAAAAATCATGTGAAAATCATAATCTCATTTCAGATACGCCTCTTGCACATTCTTTCCTGTCCCACAGTATATCTGAAAGCTGAATGTATTTGTTATTTCATATCAAAGAAAGACAGTAAGTTTCAAAGTCTAGACATCCTCCCAGAAATACTTAAGCTGACTGTCTCATTTACATTTATTGCTTCTGGTTAAGGCTATAAAAGTATTCCCTTGGGAAAGAAAAAGCCAAACATTCTGAAAGATCAAGCTTTGTAGTTTACATCCAGCACCTCAGATTTCACCCAGGAAATACTGTAGTGCTTTGTTATGAAGCAGTGGCACCACGTCCTGTACTAAGATGAACTATGTAGCATGCTGAAAGTCACACACTAATTCTAAATGGCCTGAGTGTGCGTTGCTTAGAACAGATGGAGACTACTGATCTCAAACAAGAAGAAATTATCAATCTGTAGCTGCATGCATAATGAAGGAAAAATTACCGGTCTCTGCTGTAAAACTAAACGCAACAATAATGTGAAACCACACTTACCAGGACTCAGACTAGCATTGTGGAAACTACTTTCAAGCAAGAACAGAATAGTGCCTCAATGCAATGTCCAGTATATACCTATACCTTCTGGTCCTCTTCCAGCATTTGCTGCCTCTTAGCTAATACGCACTTTAACTATGAACTTCACTTGCTTCGAATTGAATGGATGGGCATATCCATTTCAACATATTTACCCAAAAAACCCACGATTTGCAAGTTTGTGTTGCTTTCAGGACTTACAAGGTATTGTAATTTTGATTGATTTAGTGTGTGATGTATTTCTTTTTCAGCTGTATGGAATTCTGCTCCTTATGAGTTTCAGGTTACTTGACCCTGACAGCTAGGCTTTATATTCAAGTATGCTGCTGGAGCTGGACTGTAAAACTTCTTGTGCATTTTGTCTGAGAATTCACAAACAAGGAGGACCCTTTACAGTAACACAGTAAGCCCACTTGGCGATCAGGTGAACTTTAATGAAAATGGTTTGTTGTTCTCTACACAAAGTTCCATCAAGTCAAGAATTGTAAAACTTTCATGAGAACATAAATACCTAAATATGCCAATACATATATCAGCTTCAGGAAGTCTACATGTGTTTCCAAAGGTCTGAGTGAGAACACTGGAGGATACTCCAGAATTCTGATTACAGGTATGATAAATGGATTTCTATAGCAGAGACTTTGTAACTTAGAAAAAAAAAAACAGTATTCCTTCTGGAAAAGTGTAGATTTAAAATAAAATAAAATAATAAATATATACATATATATATGTTTATATATATATTTCTATATGTTTAATAAGGATATAAAGATGGTGAAAGTTCAGCTGGAAAGCCTGGTGTTTATGAATAGACAGCTATAGCTTAACGTCAAGAGTGAAAACACAAATTCAGTGGATTCACTTAGTTAGAAGAATGTATGTACACAAAGCATGCGCAATATAAACTTAATGAAGAAGGGTTTTGAAAATTTATTGGAGTATTTAGAATTTACATAATTTTAACAAGCTAGTAATAATATGAAAAATTGAGCACAATTCAGAAATATGAAGTTTGATGGCTGAATTTCAGTAAACAATACAGATATCGGGCAGAGACAGGTTAGGCAATCATTCAGTAGAAAACAATTTATGGCTTAGAATGGATTTGAAACCAGGCATGAAAGAAACAAGACAAATAAAGTAATCCTTCCATTTAACACTAAGTGTTGTATCTAGTCATGAACCACTCAGAAATCTCAGGAAGAATGAGAAATTGAGAAATAATAATATCCATGGAAAAGCTAAAAATCTTTTTGTCCTGGTTAAAAAAATGCATTTATGATTGTTTTCATATGTGTTAAAAGAGCTTCAAAAAGAGAAAGTGAACTCTTTTGCAAAGTCCATTGTGAATTGGATATTAAATATTTGATATCATATAGAATCATAGACTTTTAAGTTGGAAGGGGCTGTCAAAGGACAGTCCAACTCCCAGTCCAACTCCCCAGCAATGAACAGGGACAGATACACCAGCATCAGATCTTGTACCTCAGTGCAGAGGCCCGTCCAGCCTGACCTTGAATGTTTCCACAGGTGGAGCATCCACAGCCTCTCTGGGCAATCAGTTCCATTGCCTCACCATCTTCATTGTAAAAAACTTCTTTCTTATATCCATTCTAAATTTCCTCTCTTTATTTTGAAACCATTTCCCCTTGTCCTATCACAACACACCCTGCCAAAGAATCTGTCCTCTTCTCTTTTACAGCCCTACTTCACATACTGAAAGGCTGCTCCCAGATCTCTCCAGAGCCCTCTCCAGGCTGAACAGCCCCAGCTCTCCCAGATGGTCCTCATAGGGGAGGTGTTCCATCTCTTGGATCCTTTCTGTGCTTTCCTCTGGGCCTACACTAAATGGTCTGTATCTCTCATGTACAGGGGCTCCACATCTGGATACAGTACTCAAGCTGAGGTCTCACCTGCACAGAGGGATAGGATCACCTCCCTTGACCTGCTGACGACACATCTTTTCATGCAGTCCAGATCCAGCTAATGTTCTGGGCTGCAAGGGCACATCGCTGGCTCACATCCAGCTTCCCATTTGCCAGTACAAGAAGTTCTTCCAGGCAGGGCTGTGTTCCCTCCTTTCATCCCCAAGCTTATACAGATAGCGCAACTCAGGTGCAAGACCTTGCACTGGGATTTACTTACTCTCATGAGGTTCACCTGAGCTTGAGCCTGTCTAGGTCTCTGTGAATGGCATTCTGTCCCTTGGGTGCGTCAACTGTACCACACAGCTTGGTGTCATCTGCAAACTCACTGAGGGTTCACGCAATCCCACTGTCAGTGTCGCTGATGAACATGTTAAAAAGCACTGGTCCTACTACTGACCCCTGAGGCACACCACTTCTATTATCATAGAATAATAGAATTACAAGGTTAGAAACAACCTGTAAGATCATCTAGTCCAACTGTCTCCTCATCACCAGTGCCACCATTAGCACTAAACCATATCACGCAGTACGTCGTCCAGACACCTCTTGAACACTGCCAGGGACGGCGACTCCACCACCTCCCTGGGCAGGCCATTCAAGCCATGTCTCACACCCAGTTCCTTATTCATCGAACAGTCCACCTGTCAAATTCGTATCTTTCCAATTTGGAGAGAAGGGTGTTATGGAAGACCATGTCAAAGGCCTTACTTGAAGTCCAGATTGTATCAGTGGATCTTTCCTAATGATGCAGTTATACTATCACACCACTGACATGGTTGGTCAGACAGGACTTGCCTTAGTGAAGCCATGCTGGTTTTCCCATATCACCTTAAACTCTTCCATGTGCTCGAGCATAGCTTCCAGGATGATCTGCTCCATGATCTTCCTGGCAAAGAAGTAAGGCTGACAGGTGGGTAGTTCCCTAGGTCATCCTATCTTAAAAATGGAAAAACAGATGCCACAATGTCTTTTTTCCAGTCACTAGGAACTTCATTCACAGAATCACACAGAATCACAGAATCACCCGGGTTGGAAGGGACCTCAAAGATCATGTAGTTCCAACCCCCCTGCCAAGCAGGGCCACCAAACATACACATTTAGATCAGGTTGCCCAGGACCCCGTCCAACCTGGCCTTGAACACGTCCAAGGACGGGGCATCCACAACGTTCCTGGGCAGCCCGTTCCAGGGCCTAACCACTCTCCTTGTAAAGAACTTCCCCCTAACATCCAACCTAAATCTTCCCTCCTTCAACTTGGATCCATTTCCCCTAGTCCTGCTATTGTCAGCCCTTTTGAAGAGTTTACTCCCCTCCTGGGTGTAGGTTCCTTCAGGTATTGATAGGCTGCAATAAGGTCACCACGCAGCCTTCTCTTCTCCAGGCTGAACAAGCCCAGCTCCCTCAGCCTGTCCTCATAGGGGAGGTGCTCCAGCCCCCTGATCATCTTAGTCGCCCTCCTCTGGACCCTTTCCAAAATCTCAATGTCTTTCTTGTACTGAGGGCTCCACACCTGGACACAGTACTCCAGATGGGGACACAGTACTCCAGATGGGGAGTTCGCCCAGACATCTGCTGGAAGAGTAGCATCATGAGATGCAGGCAATCCAAGGAACACCTGGAATGCACTAAGGATAACTTCCTCAGTCAAGTAATAGAAGGCCCTACTAGGGGGAATGCAATATTGGACCTGTGCTCACCAGTGCAAATGAACTGAGAGATGACATCAGGATTGAAGGTTGCCTGGGATATAGTGACCATGGTTGAATTCATGGTCCAGAGGGATATTAAACAAAGAGTAATATTAGAAGACTAAATTTTAGGAAAGCTAACTTCCAGTTCTTCAGGGAGTTAGTAAACAAAACACTCTGGCAAAATATCCTCCTGGGCAAGGGTATAGCAGAAGTGGCAGATCTTTAAGGAAGCTTTCCTTAGTGTGCAAGAGCTCTCCATCCCCGTGTGTAGCAAATCAGGAAAGGAAGGCAGGAGACTGGCATGGCTGAACTGGGATCTGCTGGTCAAAATGAAGGGTAAGAAGAAAATGCGCAGGTAGTGGAAATAGGGACAGGTTCTGTGGGAAGACTATGAAGAAGCTGCTAGGCTGTGTAGGGATGGGTCAGGAGAGCCAAGACCCAGCTTGAACTGAACTTGCCAAGGGATGCCAAGAATAAGAAAGACTGCTACAGGTACCTCAACCAGAAGAGGAAGGTCCAGGAGGGTGTATTCCCCCTAGCAAGTGAAAAATGCAAGCTGCTAACAACAGACAAGGAGAAGGCTGAGGTACTCAACAACATCTACAGATGTCATGTACCTGGACTTCAGCAAAGCCTATGACGTGGTCCCTCACCACATTCTTCTAGACAGAAGACTTGTAGAGGTATGGATTTGAAAGATGGTCTGTTCGACAGATTAAGAACTGGTTGGCTGGTTGCAGACAAATGGTTGTGATCCGTGCTTCTATGTCTGGGTGGAGGCTGGTCACAAGCTGTATCCCCGAAGAGTCAGTCTAGAAACGGATGCTCTTCAGCATCTTTATCAGCAATACAGACAAAGAAATTGAGTGCACCCTCAGCAAGTTTGCAGATGACACTAATCTGAGTGGTGCAGTTGATACACTTGGGGGAGGGAAGCCAGAGGGACCTGGACAGGCTGGAGAAGTGAACATAATGAGGTTCAGCAAGGTGTTGCACTTGGGCTGGGGCAATCGCAAGTATTTACACAAACTGGAGGAAGATCTTCTTGAGAGCAGCCCTGCACAGAAGAACTTGGGGGTCCTGGTGGATGAGAAGCTGGACATGAGCCAGCAGTGTGTGCTTGCAGCCTGGAAGGCCAACTGTGTTGTGGGCTGCATTAAAAAAGCGGTGGCCAGCAGACAGAGGGAGGTGATTGTCCCCCTCTACTCAGCTCTTGTGAGGCCCCATCTGCAGTACTGCGTCCAGGCCTGGGGTACTGGGGTACCCAGCACCGAAAAGATGCAGAGCTCTTGGAACAGGTCTAGAGGACGGCAAGCAAGATGATCAGAGGGCTGGAGCACTTCTCCCATGAAGAAAAGTTGAGGGAACTGGGCTTGTTTAGTTTGGAGAAGAGAAGGCTACACAGAGAGCTCACTGTGGCCTTCCAGTACTTGAAGGGAGTGTACAGGAGGAGGAATGACTGTTTACATGGGTTGATAGCGACAGGACATAGGGGAATGGTTTTAAACTGAGACAGTGGAAATCTAGATCAGACATCAGAAGGAAGTCTAATCTAGAGGGTGGTGACACACTGGAACAGGTTGCCCAGACAGACTGTGCATGCCCCATCCCTGGAGGCCAGGCTGGATGTGGCTCTGGGCAGCCTGGTCTGTTGGTTGGCGACCCAGTACATAGCAGGGGGGTTGAAACTAGGTGATCTTTGAGGTCCTTTTCAACCCAGGCCATTTTATGATTCATGTAAAGGACTATCAAAAGGAAGACTATATTACGTCTAAATATTTAATACCACTAGGAATAGTTAAACAGATAGAGATTGGAATCTCTATCATTGGACTTCATGAACAAATTTGACAAACAGTAAGAAAACTGCATGTCCTGCATTCCTTTCAGACTACGGAGATGGTTTAATTATGTTACATCTGGGGGTCCTGCTCTGGCCCTTTTCTGGTGCAGCTTGAATTCAGCTTTCATGGTGGATTCAGAAATGAAAACTTATCAAATGAGCAGCAACATTATTTTCTAATAAGAATAAACAGGTCTTTGTTAGAGCGTATGTTATCTGGGAAAATGTTTCACTTCTTAGCAACAGAAGATCTAATCTCATCCTTCTTTTAAACAGATAACAAAAGAGCCCAGAATTCACCAATCCCTTTCTGTCAGGGATTAAGTATCACTGTCTGTTGGTGTAGTATTTGTAAATTAGTGACAACTACAAAAATACACAGATGAGCTTACAAACTTGCTAACATTTCTTTAGAACATAGTTGGATTGGGATATTTTTTACTACATGTATTTTTAATTTAAGAATTATGGAGAAAATGAAGAAACATGGGTGTTTCAGCATTGTAAGCATCATTCTTATTTTTTAAACAAATTAACTATAGCAATCAATCTTTGAATTGCCTATCAAACTGCAATACTTGACTGCATCTGAATTTTTTTCTCCCATGCTGGACTCTTCTCCATGAAAGATATTTTGTTATGTTCATAGGACCTGCATCATCAGTTCCACTATATGGAGTTGTGATAATATTTTTTTTTGACTGAAGCTTGCTTTTAGCTATAGGTGTAACTATTTGATATTAAAATCATTGGCCTAAAGTAGCACTGCAACTTGTCTATGTATTATATACATGCAAAGATTTATATAAAGCATTTCTAATCTTGAGTAGCTGTGCTCTGTAGAAAACAAATCTGTGCAGTAGTTTCACTTTAGAATTCAAGCATATTCACTAGTCCAGAAGAGAAGTAACATGTAAATGAATTATTCCAGCTAGGTCTTATACAGTCACATTTTAAGTCTTCACACTTTTAGTCTCCAAGCAGATGACACCTCACTGCATCTGTGATGAATGTGATATACATTTTGGGGAAAAGTCTGTCATTTGAAGATCCAGTTAAGACTTTCAGGCCAGAACAAATGACTGCACTCTGCACAAACTATATGAAAGAGAAGAAGGAAGTCCTATACCTGATCTCTTCTTAGGTAGATTGAAACCAAATAGCAAGTAAAGATCAGTAAGTACTAAAGAAGTCTGACAAATCATAAACAATAGTTTTCAATATGGAGCCATAAGACAGTAATACCAGGATGAACAAGTGTGTCCTCCTGAGGTACCTAGATGCCACAAAAATGCATCTGTCCACTTGTTTGCAGACATTTTTACTGTTATGTTTCTGGTAGTGCATACTCTGTTTATTCTGACAGTTTTGATTTCTGGGGGAAATTAGATTTTGTTTGCTGCAGACAGATAGATACAATCGTTCTCACTTAGCAGCAGAGTTTGCAGTTGAATGTCTCAGCAGAGATCTTTCTATTTCATATATATTACACATTTCAGATCTCTTCACAGCACTTCCTCAGATGGCTTCTTAGACAGTAAAATCTGGTAATAATTATCAAACATCATACACACTGTTTACAAAAGAGTCATATTTCTTTCTTCTTTTTCTCCTGCATAAAAAGTAGAATGCTGCTGAAAAGTACCCAAATGTCTGCTATGCTTCATGCCAATACAGCAGCTCAGCCAAATATGCAGAGAAAAGTTTGCCAAATAAAAGAAAACATAACAAATTCGTAATGGTTTCTATCTTGACAGAAAATGAAAATTATACCTCAATGTGTGGCCACTCATGTGGACACATAAAAATGTCACAGAGGCAATCGTTCTACCTCAGATAACACACACTGACAGTAGAGCAGCACATATTGGCTAGCTTTCACTTCCCATAAAAACAGCAGCCATGACCTACAAAACGAGCTGAAGGAATCACATAATTTGTGCATATCATACATGCATATGCCATGCACTAATTACATTTATCATAAATAATGCAAAATAGAATGTTTGTTTTTTTTTAGTAGAATAACTGTCTTTGTAAGAGCAGATTGGAATTAAGAAAGTATTTTTAAAAGTGAAGTCACCATAGTTATCTCAAATAATCCAATTCAATGAAGACAATGAAAACACAAGCCTTTATCCCCAAATGCAAAATTCAACTCTCAAAGCCATCTAAACAGTCTGAAGTTGAATGATATTTAGAAAACTTCACTGCTTTTCTAATGTTGTATATGGTTATAGCCAATTTATGTAATATGAATATTTTATAATTTATTTCGCTTTGAAGTAAATTCTTCGAAATTGTAGCAAGACTCATTTCTCTGTAAAGGCAATAAGAACCTTTACTGAACTGTGAAATTAATATTATGAGCATTGATTATTACACTATTACCTTTATATCATTCTTTATCTCATTCTTTACATCATAGCTTTATATCATTCTAAGTCTTTATTTCAGTGCAATGTTGTTTTCAGAACAATGTCATTTTTTGGAACAAAAATATAAGCAATTTCATAATCTCAAATTGCAACAGCCTTTTCGTACTGTATAGATTATATATCGGGTGAAGAATTATCACGAATTAGATATTAGTAAATACTCAACAGGAAACATGAAAGACTCTGTAAGCCCTTAAAAGTCTACACCTGGAGATAAAGATATGGCTGCATATTTTCTGGAGAGCTTAAAAGCACATCAGTACCCCAGAAGAATCTCCAAGTCCTAGTGAAATCCTCAAAACTTAGGGACTAAAAATTTACGCTGTATGCTCTTCCTTACCCTCAAAGAGCTGCATAATGTCTGAGACAGAAGACGACATAGTGATGAAAGACTATATGGTTTAAAGATCTACCAAATAGATGGTAACCAGAGAAAACTTAAAATAATAGCAAGCAGCAGGTAATGAGATTTATCCTAATATAGGAAATTCTCTACTCTCAAAGAGAATATGAAGCAAAAATCCTTTTGCTCTAATTTATCTTTTGAATAATATAATTAAAGAAAGCATAGTTCTTCATTTCAGGTAATGGAGTTAGCATGAAAACTGAAAAGAAAACTTCAGAAATTGAATCTGAACTTAGTTTGCTTAGGTTCTAAAACGAAAAGAAATCCTCAGTTCTTACGTAAAATAAAAGTATTCTAAACAAAGTATATAATCAGTAAAATAAGAAGTAAAATGATATGCTGTGACATGTTTGAATTGCTATTGTTTTAAATTATTTTAATAGCTTATATAGTAACTCAAATGCACTTTAATCACCTTTATCTGTTAAAACGAAAACAGATTAAAATAGTACTCACAAAGAAGCACTGAAAAAATAAATGCTCTCATTATGATCTACATAAGAGAATATGTTGTTTTATGATTGCAAGAACTTTATGCTAACTGCTGTACTACAAATGCCTTCCATACATTATCTTCTTTCCCACTATTTTTTATGTTCTTTTCTTACTTACCTCACATATCTTTTTTCAACTGTAGAATTACAGAAAAAATATATAACAGTCTGCATTTCTTCATAACATTACCCGTCTTATCATCTGAGAGAAAACCTTAATTAAAGTTATGGCTATCTTACTGTTTTACAAGAGTCTTCTCAAAAAGATACAGGGTACTTTAATCATGTTTAGCAAAGTAATCCATTTTCAGTTTAAAAACAGAACATCCTTTTATTCTCCTTTTTGTAGTTCAGTCTTTTCTGTGCTTAGTTATTGGTGCTATTCTAGGGATTTGGGGAAGATAGATTATTGTACTAGTTTTCTTCCAAAACAGAAGCTTTTATGAAGATCTGAAGGCTATACTTCATACATATTTTCACACACTTATTTAAAATTATCGGAGATATAGAAATACAACTGCCAAAGTCTTAGTTAAATTTTCTTTTTCAGAGCTAGTTTTGTTGTAGCATGACTGTTTACGTGTATAACTAAGGAACATTGTAGGCAGAGATATTTTATTAGACCTAAAACTTGTCTTATAAAAATTATGACCAGTTGAACATTTTTTTCTAACTATTTCATGCACGTATTGTTATTATCGTCTAGCAGCTCACACTGTAAGATTACAGGATCACAAGTCAAATCACAGTGATTTTTCTCCTTCCCTACCTACAGGTGAATTCTTTCACTGACATAAATAAACATGGTAAGGCTGCTTCTGTGACTGGAAAGTGTTGAGGTCAAAACTTCTGCAGTGCTTCATCAACTGCTTTATTGCGGTCACCCTCCCCACCCCTTAGTTGAATCTTCCTTATCTCATCCATCAGTCTTTAAAATATAACCCCCAGTATGGGTGGCAAAGCATTTCCCACTGTCCTGCTTTATTTTCCGAAGCACTAAACCTAGCAGAAACCTGCTGCATCAACTCTCTTTTAATTTAGTGTTTCAGCTGCTTTTAAATTTAAGCTTAGAAATGTAGGGTTTCAGAAACACGTAGAGAAGTTTATGTAGAAGTGATGAAATTAGTAAATTTCAAGGCAAAAGGCTGCTAACTCCTTTCAGAACTTATTTCCTGCTGGAGATAAATGGCACAGAAAGCATATCACCTTGTTTCCTAATAATGATATCCAGAAGAAATAACTAAAAGAAGCAAGCAACTAACTGACCTGTAAAAAGTAAAGTGTCAGTAAAAGAAGTCTTACAGAATAAGGATTCAATAAACCGAACAAAGAGACTGGTTTGGAAAACAAATGAAAAATGAAAACTGTTACTTCTCCTCTTTCAATCCTGACTATTAGTAAAAAGACAAATAAAAATCCATAAAACTTACCATCCTTCATCAGTATCTACTTCAAATTCAGAAACCTCAGTTTCAGGAGTTTCTTCAATTGCTTGGGTTAACTTTGATTTAAATCGGTCCAGCAGTGCCAGTGTCTGAAGTTAAATACATAGTTTTAAGGAAGTCAGATATATTTATGAACAAGTATTATACAACACCTTCAAACTATTATTTTGGGAAACAGTGTGATGAGATGGGAGAGCACTTTTCTATGACTTCAAAGAAAACTGCAGTGTCAAGCAAGTGAGAGTGAGGGGTGCCAAGAGTAACAGCATGTTGAGCAAGTGAGAGGGTGTGCAGTGCTGGGAGTACACATGCAAGAGAGCACTTGTCCAGCTGTCTAGTAAAATAAAAACACGTATTTAGGGAACAGATACTTACACTATACTTACAGAATAAAATAGGTAATAAATTAGATAATACTGGCCACTGGACAACAAATTTTACTATTTGAATCTGTTAATTTCTTCTACTAAGGCAATCCACTGCATAAATTATAGACAATTCAACTACTGAAGACACAGCTTAACTGATACTCCTTTATTTTAAATGCTGGTCCTTTAAATTTTTTTGCTGACTGTAACAAAATCAAAGCTTTTTACCTGAATACTAAGAACCATCTTAACTAATTTGACCGACACAGGTCCTAACATTACACACACCATAAACATACTGATTTATATTTGGTATTTTATTTTACAAATAACACTGCCCTGTCTTTCAGCTATAACAAAATCACTGAATCTGCAGTAACATCTGAAGATCATCCTGCAGGTCTTCTTTCTGATCATTTGAGAGGTAATGTTGATTACACAAGAATTGTATGCCTAAGCACTGTGATGGCACAAGGGTCACGGGGCTCTTCATAAAAAGGGCAAACCATAAGAAAAATCTTCACAGCCCGCAGCTTAATTCTTGCTGCTATTTGAGACATTACTGCAAAGGAAAGAGTCAGGGAATTAACTGAATTTTATGTGGCAGACTGCATTTGATCTGTAGGTGATAGGTTGGCCACCTATGTTGTAAAACACCTCTGTATAGCTGTTTAGTTTTGTTTAGTCAAGTTTTTCAAATTTAAAAGAATAAAAACTAAACAAGAATAGAAAACAGAAATTGGAAATACCAGAAGTGTTCACTGGAATCAAATTTCCTTCTGGGAGCAATCTTAACTTTAGGAGTTTCCTGGCTTTTGAATTCTTTCAAAAACACATTTTAGCACTGCCAAAGGTGGGTTTTAGGGTTTTTTTTTTTTTTTTTCTTTTATTTTTTTTTTATTTTACTGTTTAATCTTGCTTAAGCTGGGAGAGGAAATTTTCAGATATACTTGTGCCTGTGAATCATTCAAATTCTACAGCTTCTCATGCAATTGTAAACAAACTTCATGCTCACAACACCTAGGGCAGCAAATCTCTGTCCAGGACATAGATAAAAACAAATTAATCCTTTTCACGTGAAACTGTGATCAACTAAAGCCACATTTCTTATGTACTGTTTAACTTTCTATGGTGCCAGCATTATTCTAAACGGACCTGTCTTAGTCTTTCTGCTGTGAATGATTGGATGCAATGCTGTGGGCCATGTATCTTTAAAAACTGACTCATGTTGAATTCAAGGTAATTTCCATTGTCTGGTATTCAAAAAAGACATATACATTACCCTCTCCAGCTCCTGAGCAGAACTCAGGAGCTGGAAAATAATATTGTATTGTAGGATATAGTAGGAAGGATGTAAGGGTAGAAGAGGCCCTCAATAAGTAAATTGAATTCTAAAGAACTTCATTATTAATTGTTGAAATGAGTTGATGACTCCTTGCTGAATAGCTGATTAATTACTGTTGAATAGTTTTTAAAAGGGCTACATAACTAAAAATTATAATCTACTAAAATACATATTCCCATCACTTTAAAACCTATATGTCTGATGCACAGCACAAATTTTAAAATGAATGGTATTTAGCACTTCACAGTAGTTTCATGTATTCAGCAGGTTCAAGTATCCCTATTTTAGAAAAAAATATTTACATTAAACTTAAATTTGCTAATATTTGCATACTGAAGCTTACATACATTCTGACCATGGAAAATAATTTCAACTGTACTTAAAATGAGTTTTTAAAGTTCAGTTAAAAATTAGTTTTGTTCATTTCATAACACTCAAAGATATGGTTGAATTTGATCTCTATAAAACATTATTTAAAATGTGGAAAAAAGCCTCACATTTCGGACAGATACCAAATACACAAATTTCTGTCTCAGTGCTATTTTATGGGAAGTTGCAAAGCCAAGAACAGAACTGCAGAGAAATGCAAACTTGTAAATATAATCAAGGATACTTCTGTGTGGATAGCTTTTCCTTTTGGAAGATTTTAGTGACTTAACTGACAACACATTCAAATACATACTGAAACCTTGTCACACATGCACAATCACATTTATTAGTGTTTAGAAATAATAATTTACTTTTTTATGGAAAATTAACTGTAACAGATTTGTAAACTTTATTCTTTATCAAATGAAGATTAAAAATTTTTCAGAACTCTCTGAAATCCTTATTGCCCAGGATTACCTGATCTTCACGGGAAACTCCTTTCTTGGGCTGCTGCTTTCGTTTGTCTTCATATTTTCTCTTCTCCTGACGGTATTCTTCAACAACACTATTTGGTGCATGTTCCTCTTCTGAGTAAGGAAATACATTTGGTTAAACAAATTACAGTTGGCTTTTTGATTTATTACCATTTTGAAGAACGTTTGTTATTTCTGAAATACCAAACAGAAGACTTCCATAAAACGTTTCAGCTGTGTTACTTTCTGAGGAAGTAAGATGATTTGCTGCTCTATGAAATGAAATACAAAACACTGTACTAAGCAGACATGAACCCAAAATTTTTTATGTCAATTATATTATACCTGGAAAGCCAGGGAAAGCAGGGAAAAACTCTGATGTTAAGACAGAAACAAAACCTGCTGAAATTTCATTAAGAAGTTTACCTTTATTCCTGAACACTTTTCCTGGAGCAGCTGAACTGGTACACTGTATTAATGTTTTGTAGCTATTGAGAAATTGTCAGTTTTTCTGTTTTATAGGCTGAAGAAGCTACAATTCCAATCTGTGATATTTGGATGACTGCTGATGGCTACACAGGGGCAAAATCCTGACCTTAAAATAAAATTCTCTCTTACTTCATTTGATGTTTTCAAAAAAGTTTATAACATGTCATAAAAAAAGGAAGTAAATTTACAGTATGTGATCATCCTTTTAAATATATTTGTTTACATAAATCTACAAATAAAATCTCTTATTTCCGAGTTATCTTAATTTATAAGTTGCATTGCATATACTTAAAAGAATAACTAGCAAATCATCTTCAACAAATATATACAATATCATATAGAACTGCTTTTTTTCCATTTGATACATTGAGTGTAATGAAGACCAGAATGAAAAAAAATGAAATGAATGAGACAAAAGCTGCTATAAAAACATGTGCAGTGAAATACTGGATAAACTAAAAAATTAGCAAAGTACAATACTGAACTAAAAATTATAATGGCTCAGATTCATCTTTCTCTCTATTATCTCAGTCTTTTCTAGTAATTAAAAAAAACATGACTTTTTGCCTAAGTATGTGTATCCTATAAAACTTGTGTAGAAGCAACACAGTGTTTTGTTTCACTAATATTTAGTCCCTAGATAAATAACTTGAGCTACTAAATCACCAGATTTCTTACAGAAAGCAACTTTTCAGGTAACATTTACCTAAAAGGGTCCTTTGAAAAGAATCTCAGCTACTCGATGGTAAATATAATTGTTCAGATACAACAAGCAAAAGATCTGTGACACTCATTATTAAAATTTCTGTAAATGCCAGTTTCAAACGTACCATAAACACTGTGATGCTTAAATACCCTTATGTTGCAATTAAAGATGTGATCCTTAGTCACACACGTTTTTTGGCTAAGATTTAAATCTAGCATAACTCAAATATAATCTTCATACAAATAGGATGAATTCCCTTGAAGCTGTATGTTTGTGTATTTTTATCGCAGAATTTCTCTGATCAAAAATATTTCCTATTTGCAAGAACAAACACAGCTAACTAGAAAGGAAAAGAGAGCATCTGGAAAAGAGAGTTGTTGGTGGAAAGAATCCCTTTCGAAATGTAAAATGCCCTTTTAAAATGCAAGAAGACATTTAATTATTATTTCGTACTTCTTCGTCAGTATCCCACAGCTCCTCCAAATCTTTTCTAACAGGGCTGGAAAAAGAGGACCAGGTCACTATATGATGGACTTGAACTTCAAATGATGCCTGACAAACTTAGGACTAGCTTGTTGATCTGAAGCATAAAGACCATTACAATGGTATTTCTATATTCAAGCTCCAAAAATATTAGAGGATAAATTCAAATAAAAATGCCATGGGTACACTGCACTAACAATGAAATGCCTCACTCAAGTAGCATAGAATGAAGAAAATACTAGTTTAAATAACACAGAACATGCATGTGTATCCTAGAGCTATCAAATCACAAAGTGTAATTTTTTTTTTTTTAAATTCTGAGATGTATGCACATTGTATAATTAGGAAAGGTGAGGAAAAACAAAACAACAAAACATTAAATAACCTTCCTTATTGGAAATAAACTTCATTCTCACTTTAAGAAAATTTCTACTCAGCTAGCTTGAGTTACTGCCAAGACAACCTTCATCTTACTGTGACATAAACTTCAGCATCTGTGTAATTTATTTTCTTTCGGATAGATTCTTCTATCCTAAAATATTCCTTTAAGGAGTAACAGATGCCAGCATGATGGTGTAATCTAATCTAAAACTTTGGTTTTGAGACATAGTTTCCAATGATATCTTGAAACAACAGAGGAGAGTCAAGTCAGTAATCCAGAAAGGAAGAGACTGATTTTAAAAAGTACAAAAGGGTTTATTTTTTTCACACTTAAATTAGGAACAATTTAAATTATGTCAGTTTTCAAATACAAAATAGAAGAATTATAACAAACAAATGAGAACGTGATCTGAGAGTACTGTACTGAATGCCACTCTTCAAAATTTCAGATCATTTCCTAAACAGAAGATAGATCTTGCTATAAAAGTTTTAAGCTTCATTCCTACAAGTAGAATTAAATAGTGTAAACACTCAACAGTGTTGCATCAAACACCTTCCATTTCATAAACTACAACTGAATTTTACCTTCCACTTTATGAAAACCAAGAACTTATATGCCTTCAGATCAGAAAAATACAGTCCTTGTTTAAGGCTGCAACCTCATTGTAGCATTCCAGTACTTGAAGGATGTTTATACAGAGGAAGGTGTCTGAATTTTTAATATGGTCTGATAGTGATAGCACAAGGAGGAATGGATATAAATGGAAAGGGTAGATTTAGGTTAAATGTTAGGAGGTGGGTACTGAGGCACTGGCACAGGCTGCCTAGAGAAGCTGTGGATGCCTCATCCCTTGAGGTGTTCAGGACCAGGTTGCACAGGGTCCTGGATACCCCTGAGCTGGAGGCAACTGTTCCCACAGGAGTGTTTGTTTGAACTGAGTGAACTTTCAGTTCCCTTCCAACCATGCCATTCTGTGATTCTATGATTATGTCAATTTCTGTAATTAAGACCTTAGGTATTCGCTACGCAAACAAAACATTAATTTACTGCAAAGTAACATAAGATATAAAAACAATAAAATACAATATATACAGTTACTCTTCAATGAATTTATAATCTACTCTTTTTTTTATTAGAACTATCTAAATTGTTAATTTCTTCACATCTTAAAGTATCGGTCAGTTACTATTACTCTGGAACTTCTAAGTTCTCAAAGAGCCACTATTGGCTCTAATAACCAAGGCAAGATTTAAGTCATATTTATTACTAGTGAACAACCAAATACATTTTTTCACAAAATGATTTTCCAGCGTTGAGCTTATTACTGGATTATATAGTTTCCTACAGTGAAAAATAACAGTTTCAGAACAAACTTACTGGTTAATTTAGCCAACTTAAACAGAATAATCTTACAAGTGATGTTTAGAGCTTCAAAACATTTGTTTGAAAAAGGAAGCTCCGCTAATAATGGACTTCAATATGTGACAGTGGAAATTCCTAGTGAATTGTCTCTGAACTTTGGAAGCTTTTAGGCACACATTACAGACGTCGCAGGCTAAAATGTGGTTAATTCTCTAATGTCAGTTGACTTTGAAAACATGCTTAAGATTACTATTAAAATCACAGTTGGCTTACAGTGAGGCTTTTGTCATCTTTTCTTTAGCAAGCAGAGAAAGAAGAGGGAAAAGCATTTACTTTAGCAAGGAAGAGGCTGAATATGCATGCTGGGTATTACTTAAGGACAGTTTAAATGAGAAAAAATAAAAACTGAAACAGGAGAAGAAAATGAAAATTCACAAAAATGAAATATTCAGGATGCACACTTTGATACAGTGGAGCTATACTCTGTACTCCACATCCCACAAATAATCATACTTAACATGCTTTATGCTACATAATTTCAAAACAACCAAAATTTGGGTTTTGTAGTTTTCTGAAACATGCACAATTTCTCTTATGGTATCAGAAGACAAGAAAACTTCTTGACAGGATTTAAGCAAATCTGTACATGCCACTGACATTACACAGACTTAATAATAAAAACAGATATAAAACATAATCATAAACTGGCATCCTTGCTAGATTTGTAGACTTTCCTAAACACTTCAATCATTCAGTTCTCTTGCAACAAACTAGATAACAATCTGTGCCGCTGTAGGAGACTTACACTTCATGCTGATTTTTACATTAGTAGTTAGGTCATTATGTTGTGGCTTTTCTTTTTTCTCATGTAGGGTAGTTAAATTTCTTCATTCACAGAATCACAGAATCAGAGGGTTGGAAGGGACCTCAAGGATCATTAACTCCAAACCCCTTCCACAGGCAGGGCCACCAACCTCCACATTTAATATTAGACCAGGCTGCCCGGGCCCTATCCAATCTGGCCCTGAATACCTCCAGGGACAGGGCATCCACAATCTCTCTGGGCAGCCTGTTCCAGTGCCTCACCAATTTCTGTAAAGAATTTCCCCCTGACATCCAACCTAAATCTTCCCTCCCTCAACTCAAAACCATTTCCCCTTGTGCTGCAGTTATCAACCCTTTCAAAGAGTTGATTCCCCTCCTGTTTGTAGGCTCCCTTTAGGTACTGAAAGGCTACAATCAGGTCACCCCGCAGCCTTCTTTTCTCCAGGCTGAACAAGCCCAGCTCCCTCAGCCTGTCTTTGTAGGGGGAGGTGCTCCACTCCCCTGATCATCTTCATGGCTCTCCTCTGGACCCTCTCCAACAGCTCTCTTTCTTGTACTGGGGGCTCCAGACCTGGACACATTACTCCAGATGGGGCCTCATGAGGGCCGAGTAGAGAGGGACAATCACCTCCCTGTCCCTGCTGGCTGATGGAGCCCAGGATACCATTTGCTTTCCGAGCTGAGATTCAATGATTAAAAGATTATCAGATAGTTCACAAAAATGTTCTAAGAAAAATGAAAATAGCACTTGAAAACTATTTAAAACCAACATGTAATTAAGAAAACAAGATATTTCTCCAGAGCAAATTTGAAGTATATTCACAGATTTACGCAATAAAACTTTGAAGTACATCTTTTTCAAACACTTGATTTAGTACTTCAAAATGCTAAAGTAATTCAGCACTCAAATTATTATGTTTGATGTAATTCCTGGCATCACTGCAGTGAATGTCACATAAAAGAAAAACATCTTATTTAAAATAAGGTCTTGACAGCAGTCTGGCATAGTTAACAATTGTATTCACAGATTGGAAAGCTGGTTATAATCAAACTTGTAAGGAAGGAATTATTTTTTTTAATCTCTGTCCTCTTGAAACAATGTAAACACTTAAATTTTCACTCCTAATCCTCCTTAGTTTCTCGAATGTTCTGAACGTGGAAAAAATATTAAGTACGTGTAATACATAGGTCACTCTGAAAGTAATTCCTTCCATTTATTTCCATGGAAACTACAACAGTTATAAAGTGTACAATAATATTATTCAACAGAGCAAATTCTCAGCTACGAAATACTATTCTTCAATACAGTCACTATCATTAGCTATTCATTTTTGCAAGCAATGAACAAGAGCCTTCATGCCACATTCATAAAAACGAGCATCAGTGGAAGTGATCACTGTCACTGTTGCCACTGCTAAAATGCACTACCCACTGCCTCTGTGTTCACATGTGCTGTATGGTCTCCATAAATGTTCAGCAAGCATCAATGAATGTCAGTGGGTGCCATTTTTTCTACATGGAGGAATTCAGTGACACACCTTTGTTTCATATGCACTTCCATGTCAGATGCCATTCTGTCAGATTGCCCCTTTGCTGCCATCTGTCACACGGCAACAACATGGAATGGGATATTGGTGGGAAGCCTCTACTGCCATACTACCAATATCCACCTGTAATGCCATGGACCAACATAATAAAACAAGAAGCAGTACTTTTGGAGCAGCCCGCATGTATCATGAAAAGTTTGAAGCAATGATGCTGAATGTGATACCAATAATAATTTGTCAGTGGACATGAAACAGATGTGTCTTGTCATCATTCATTCATTAGCCAGTAGACTCATTTCTGATCCTGCAAAAGGGCCTATACAACTTTACTCTGATTCTCACACTATTCACTGGTGAATTTCTACAAGCTATGCTTATAATTTTAGGCTTAGATGCAGTTTTTATTAATCAAGCACAATATTGTATTAATGCTGTGTAGCTCTGAAGCAGGTGTTGTGCAAGTGTCTGCATCATGTGCACAGACATACCTGATCGAGCATGTTACAATTTACTTTCCATCTCATGCTCCCAAGAGGACAGGGAGAGAACACTGGAACAATCTCCTGCTATGGACAGTCATTGCCTGACAGCAGACAGTTTTTAATACATGCAATTTCTTGTATGCAAACTAACTCAGAAAAGGTAAACTGTTAACATTTGTCAGATGATAAATCATTAAGTGAGCTATGATATAAAAATGCTTTTAACTTCTTTAAATTTAGAATTTATTATACTCAAACTGAAGTTTGAATGTAGAATAAAGTCTTTTCTGCTATTCTTCAGTTGTAAATGGTTGCTTCACAGTAAAGGTATCTTTCTTCACTCTTCACATTTGCCATCTTAAATACTAAGGTCCCATCACCTTCCACCTAAATTGTAAATGCCTTTAACTACCTCCTAATAATAAATTCATCCAGTTCTTTGCTAGTTTTTTTTCTTCCTTTTTTTTCCTCCTTTGTATCCAATTGCTCCATGCCTCTTGGTGGTACAACACTAAGAAGCAAGTACAATAATATTACCGTGCTTTTACAGTTAACAGCTTTTGCAGTAACAATCACACAATCATACCTGAATCCCACATAACTTCATGTTCAGTTTGTTTTCTTGCACAAACTTGAAATACCTTACATCACACTGGTATGGCTTTCCCATTTTCTCATTTAGCTTCTGTAATTATTTTTCCTTTAGTGTTAAGAAGATACTAACACCCCAACATGACTCTCTATTTATTTTCAGTGACATTCTTCACATATTTTTCCTTCCCTAAATCTGGTACTTCTTGTACCAGAATCTAGTGACATTTACTTTTGCTTCTTCATGATCGTCAAATTCTTTTTTCACGTTTTTCAAACAGCATGAGATCCAACATGAACACTCAGTCCTGCTGTAATTTTCACAACATGCCCACCACGAAGTGCAGTAAATATGATGACGTTACACAAACCAAAGCTAAATCTGAGATATAACGCTACAACAATATTGTAAGATTTACAAACATCTACAACTGTCTTCACAATTAGTATCACCTCGCTAGTTTAGAGGTCTTTGCTTAGTGTTACTAAATTAATACCCCAACATCACTGCAAAATAGTAGGTTTGCAGTCAGAGAATGTTATTTATTCATTTTAATCCGCACCTTCTTTAAAATTGATAATTCAGAACTTAAATGTTTTAACAGACACTAGAGAAAAAATGTGAACATTTGGTTAAGGCGAGAAAGGCAAATTCCAGAGAACTGCTTTCAGCTCCCTACAAACCATAAAAAAATGAAAGTTTTATTCTAAATGCGGACAGACTCACCTTATTTATGTCTATGGCTACCTCGAGGTATAATGCTGAAACTCATGAAAGAGAGGAAAACTCTGGCTATTTCAATATTGGTCAATAATACTTTGAAATGGGAGAAAACTATTTGCTAATGTCCTGATCATCTCACTGTGCACTTTGGGGGCTCTTTTATTTTTGGCTACTGGTTGGAACTCAGCAGGTGCATTCCTGGAACACATCTTTTAGTGTGGCATCATCCAAAAACTCACAGCTGGTTTGCAGTAAAAACACTAATGAAGATGTATGTCATAGTTAATATTCCTATTAAATTTTCACCTCTCCAGAGAATTAGAATTTCTCTTTCTGCAAGAAGTTTCGTCCTTTACAGAACCTTGCCTGTCAACTGTACTTACTTTTTCCATACTGACAACAGACTGATAGGCATGTGAATGACAACTGAAGAACGATTTTTAAAAAGCAGTAGGTAGAAACAATAGTGAAAATAAATCATTTTAAATTCCTTTTCTCCAAGACCAAATAAAGCATGTTTAATGAGTCCTTCACATTTATTTTTTTAGTGTGCATTTTTCAGTGGCAGATTCTGTATTACAGAAAAAAATTTCATTCTTTCAATTATATGAACTGTGACAGTAGATAAAATAACTCATGAGAGTACAAGAATAAGGTAAGCGGAGAGAAAGCAAAAATCAAAGTCAGTAATACCTTACTGCAGAAGTATAAATGTTTATTTTAACTGAATGACTTAAAGACTCACAGATGGTAAATACAATACTTTCCGTAATGCTTCCATAAAGCTATCATCACTGGTAACAAGATGCTTAGTTTCTCTTTCCCCTCAAAACCTTCCTCCAGGCATATTTTATCTTTCTCTTTATTTATTGTTAAACTGTGCTTCACAGAATATTGGAGAACATACAAGCTCACCCCAACCAAAACACAGGATCAGACTTTTCTAAGCCAATCTAAAGAAATATTTGCCTAATCTGCAGCTGGGAAGTTCCACTTTGTAGGTCACTAATTCCAGAATTTTTCTCTCCTGTTTAACCTAAACCACTTTAGCTTTAATTGAAGCTTACTACCTCTTGTCCCCTCCACAGGGATTATGTAGAACAACCTACTCTCCACGGTAGTCTTTAACGCTCTTGATAATAATATAATTTTTTAATATAGGTCAATTTGGGATGTCATCTCTGCTCTAAACTGAATAACCACTGTTCCTAAAATCTTCCAACATTGTGCTTGCCACATCAATCACTGTTGTTGCTTTGCTCTGTGAACTTTTAAGAAGTCTCTCACCATTTTTTTCAGGTGCAAAATACTGAGCAAAATACTCAGGCAGAAGACCCACTCAAGTTCAACAGACACCTGTCACACATACAAACATGCCACTTTGTATGTACTATACAGTATGCTGTAATCTTTCTCTGTAGCATGGCCTTTTATTTCCTAGATTTTAAATATATCTAAATGCCCCTGAATACTGAACATCTTATGTTTCCACAATTGATTACTTTTAAAAGAGATACAAGAACATTTTTTTCCCTGGACCTCTTCCCTTTCTGACTTACGTATTCTGTTTACTATGATTTGACCTTAAACTTCTATGAACTGATTCAATCTACCAACTCAGCACAAAAGTGTTGCAAACTAAGAACGATTTTCTCCCAAGTTAGCAAACTGAATCAGATCAGTAGAAGCACTAACTCATGCTAGAGATAGTGCAAGTCAGTCACCCAACTCTTCATTTTAACATCTGCAGCTGAAAATGCAACCCTAACATTTAAATTTGCATTGTTCTTCATTTTTCCTGTTGCATTCCCCTTCGCTATTCCACAGTCATTTATTTTTTTAAGTCCACAAATAAAGGTCATCTGTCCTGAATTTACTATCACAGAATTACAAAATGGCCAAGGTTGGAAGGGACCTCAAGGATCATGAATCTCCAACCCCACTGCCATGTAGGGCCACCAACCTCCCCATTTAATACTAGACCTGGCAGCCCAGGGCCCCATCCAATCTGGCCTTGCACACCTCTAGGGACAGGGCATCCTATTCTTGGTATCACTAGTAATCAGATTATTGGGATACTTGTTTTCCAGTTTGACTGCAGTTATCTTAGAGCATTTTATTAAAGTTTTGTTAATGTCTCTGGGACTGCTTTAGCCAACCCTTCAATAAGCTTCAGTGAATTCCAACAAGTTTGAATGATTTTAATGCATCTAATAAGTAGTCTCTAGTTCATCTGTTCTGTACCTGAATGTTTCCCTTTTGTCACAGATCCTCTGTAACTAAGCAAAACTGACTGCTAAAAACTGAATTAAGCATTCAAGCTTATTTCCTTTCTGTCTAGAAAAGATGTCTTCTTGCTCATTCTTCTCCTCTTACTGCATTTTCATTAATCATTTTGCCCATCAACATTGCATCTAAGCTAACATCTTTTTAATGTCATCTTCCATTTTGGAATATGATTATTTTCAGAATTTTCAGTTAGATATCCCAATAACTTGGTGAATAGTTTCTTTCCTGCCATACATATTTCTTAACAGTGGAGTTAGACCACTTCTGCTCAAAAAGGGAAACCAGTATTATTTTTACCATTAGCTGCTACCTACAGTTTTTCAGTAGTTTTATATCCTGCCTGCAATTTAATCTAAAGAAACTTAAAAAAAACTCAAACTGATACATAAAGCTTCCTTTCCTTCCCCCCAGCATCTTGTCCTAAAATAAAAGGCATCTTTTCAAATTGTACCATAGTTTTATCTATTGTTGATGTCCAAGTACTAATTTAGTCTGTCAGTATAGAAGTGGATTACCTCCAATTATTCTTCATTAAGTCCTCTGACATAACTGGCACCCAAACAGGGCTATGCTTAAGCAATGGTATTACAACTGCCATACAAGGCATGCTTCTGTTTCATTTATCATATATGTACATAAAGATTATTCTTTTTCTACTCTACTTTTCCACTTTATTTTCACGTGTCCAATGACTGCATTTGCTGTCTTGCCAAGGAGGGCTTATATTCAGTTGGTGACTGAGTATGATTTCTAGAACCTTTTTAGGGCCACTACTTTCTATAATATGATGACAGATTTCATATACAAGTTCCAGATACTGATTTTTTTTAATTTGCCAGGCTGGTTATTGATCAAGCTCACCTGTTATTCAAGAGAATTTATGACAACATCTAACAATTATGTTACACTTTCTACCACTTTTCTAAATTACAATCTGGCACTGGTACTGTAAATGATTTTTTATATTTTCTTTCTTTCAGATTTTTTATGCTGTTGAGAGATGGATGAAGATTGTGACCCAGAAGTGTATCTAGCAACTCCAGAGTGCCAAAAAGCCTGATTTTTTTTTCATTTTTTTCAGTTCAGCTAATAATCTCTCAAATCTTTATGCATTAAAAAATTCACCTCACCTATTACATACTTGAAAATTTGTGTACATTTATTAAGAAACAGAATGTAATTTTTTTTCTGCCACAAAAGTGTGCATCTGAAGATCCATCTCCTTTTGCTAAAGTTTATGAAGGATAAACTTGGAACTATCCTCTAGATTTTAAGTTCAACTGGTATCATTGAGAAGAAGTGCAGAATCTTAAAGATAATAGCTCTGAGTTCAGTGTTTAGCATATGCATTTAAGTGCCTTTCCAATTTGAACAGTCAAGAAAACTTCCCACTTTGGAAGAGATCAGAACAGGTATGCGCTCTTCAAAGAATTCAACTCATTATTTGAAATAACTGTATTTCAAATCCAGAAGCTTGCCCAACTTCACATACGTAGCTACAGAACATTTGAAAGTATAAATGCTACCTGTACAATTTATTTATATACTGGTATCCTTTTGCTACTACCACTCCCCATTCTTACAGAAAACTAATTTTCTGGAAAAAAAAAACCAAACGCCATCTGTTTTGACAAAATATCGTCCTCAATTATGCAAATGAACGCATTTATGAAAATAAACCTACTGAAGAAACTTAAAACTGCGATGTTAACTGGAGATCTAAACAACATCTGCTGTATCTTCCTTTTCTTACCTTCCTTTTCTTTGGGTTTTAAAGTTTGCTCTTCTTTTTTCTGCTTTGCCTCCAAAAGTTCACGTTTCAGCTGTCGTGCTTCTTTCCGTAGTTCCTCACTGGAAAGGAAAAAATATTTACAAGAATTTAATCTTTTGGGAATGTAAAGCCACTCAGAAGAAGCTGAATCAAAGTTAATGGGCAGTAAATCTCTGATATAAACGAAGGGAATGTACTGACTCACGCATGCTAGGAACATGGCTTAAGAATCAATTAGAACCAAAGAAAGCTTGTATTTTCATTAGAAAAGACAACAAAAAGACATAACAGATGACTTATTTTAAGAGCCCTTTAGAAATATGTCAAGGACATGAATAATAAAACAAAGAACTCCCACTTGTATTTTTAATTTAATATCGTAATATTTAACTATAAGAACCACAAAAAAGAATTTGAAACAGAGGCAGTGCCAAACCAATTTTACACGTATTATAAAATTCAGTTTACGGAAGTAATAAATGCCAGCATTCTTGATTTCTTAGATGAACAGATAATGTAGTTGTGATGTGATTAAGATTACATCTGTATAATGATAAATTATTACATATGAAAATTAACTTAATTTTAAAATTTTACGACAACAAACAGGAATTGACAGCAGAAAAAAAATGTGCAAGTCAGTGTGCCAATATCAAGTGAAATCTCTTTC
This sequence comes from Centrocercus urophasianus, assembly GCF_019232065.1. Taxonomy (NCBI): domain Eukaryota; kingdom Metazoa; phylum Chordata; class Aves; order Galliformes; family Phasianidae; genus Centrocercus; species Centrocercus urophasianus. The sequence continues at coordinate 6,742,410 of NW_024884811.1, forward strand.
TCTGGCATCCTGGCTTGTGTCAGAAATGGTATGGTGAGCAGGTCTAGGGAAGTAGTCCTGCCCCTATACTGAGCTTTGGTGAGGCTTCACTTTGAGTACTGTTCAGTTTTGGGCACCTCCGTACAGAATGGTTGGAACAGGTCCAAAGAAGGGCAACAAGGCTTGTGAAGGGCTTGCAGAATATGCTCTGTGAGGAGCAAATGAAGGAACTGGGGCTGTTCAGTCTGGGGAAGGAGGCTGAGGGGAGGCCTTACTGCTCTCTTCCAGTATCTGAAAGGAGATGGCAGAGGGAGTGGAGTTGGTCTCTTCTCACTGGTGACAGGATGAGGGGAAACGGCCTCAAGTTGTGCCAAGGTAAGTTTAGGCTGGATATCAGGAAAAACTTCTTCACAGAAAGGGTTTTAAGCACTGGAATAAGCTCCGCAGGGAAGTGTTGAGTCACCATCCCTGGGTGTATTTAAAAACTGTTTGGATGTGGTGCTCAGGGACATGATTTAGTGGAGGGTTGTTAGGGTAGTATGGTTAGGTTGTGGTTGGACTTGGAGATCTTGGAGATCCTTCTCAACCTGAGCAATTCCATGATTCTTCACAGAATCACAAAATAGATAAGGAGGGACTGCTGAAGATCACCCATGAACCATCCCCAGTGTGAGAAAGCTTTTCCATATGTTAAAATTCAATTTATTAAATTTAATTCTACAATCATATACTACACTAGTGTGAAAGCACAATAATTGCTTTCAGTTTTTCTGGTGTTAGAATCTGTATTTTCCACTTTTTCCAAAACTTAAGTTCCTATTTCTTTTGTATGTGCCTAGAAACTACATGATTTTCTTCTTTAAGTTCCTGAAGTACACTGATAGGTACAATTAAAACTATTCTCTCCCTCTCCTCCTCCTCAAAGAAACTGAATTCTTTGCCACTCAGCAAGAGTTGGTTACAAATGCACTTAGAGTAACGCAGTCCAGCACATCAAAAAGTTTTCTTTAAGAGGGACACACTTAAAAGTTCTAAGTTATATTAAAGTAATGTGGAAGAAGAACGAACTATTCTTTAAGAATTATTCATTCTTCACATCTCCCTTTTATTTTTCCACTGGAAGGAGGTTTTTGTACAGAACATAGATGTGCCTAATTCCTTTAGAATCTAATTATAAAGTAATTTTATAAGATCCTTCTATTATCAGTAATAGATAGATGGTAAGTTGATAAAAGACTATGATACTTGGCTTGGGAACTCTAGACTCCTAGACCCTAAACTTCGTACCCTCCTAAACTATGTACCCTCCTAGGCTCACCTTAGGCTCACCAACGTTAGGCAGGGGAGACAGACAATTCAAAAAGCCTTCATGGTAATGAGGAAGCCACAAGAACTGATTAACTGAAAAGCCAAGCTATACTCAGAAGACAAACTTCCAGTTCGTCAGAAGAGAACTGGAAACAACTGTTTAACAGAAGAACATGAAACTGATGAAGTAAGGCAGAATCAGCATGAGGGCCCACAAATTGGTCTGCAACTGCATCCCTTCATATTTTAACAATAGGTCTTTGCAAGCGGTAAATTTGCACCTGTGTTTTGTGTAAATTAGCTTTTGTTGGTATGTGGTTGCACTGTTGCCTCTTTTCTCTGGAAAGCTTACGTCACATCACTGCTTTCCTGGTCCCACTATTACGCAACAGAATCTCCTCTTGCTCTTACTTTCCTTCCCCCTTTCTGTAGTTTGGAAGCTTTCCAAAGAGACTTCCAATATCCTTCTCAGCTTACTTATTCCCATTTTGAAGGTCCCAAACATACAAAAATGGAAACCAAACAAGTAACACAAAACTGGATTTTCTCTTTGTGAAGTGTATTACCAGTATTGTGTACAAAACAACAAATCATTTCCTTTCTGAATTTTGTTTTTTAAAACTAGAAGTGTAGCTAATTCTTGAAATCTTTTATTGCCACATTCTGTGAAGAGCACTTAGGTGAAACTGTTTAAGTACCAAGCTGGATTCTGGCTTGGAGATACTCCTTCTAAAAGTAGAACAACACTGACCAAATTTCCTAAACACAGTTTTATAGCTTTTGAATGTAAAGTACATTGTAACTAAATGCCACAATTTTCCAAATAAAAACTAGCATTGGCTTATTTGTAAACAACAGCTTTTAACTTTTTGTCTGAAATTGTTAGCCTGCTTATTTTTTCTACAATTACTACAATCTCTTGATTATATAACCCTTAGTAACCTTTTCTGATTGAACATCCTAAAAGATAATAACTGTTCAAAAACGTTACCAATAGGCTTACACTATTCCAGTGCCAAGCATAATTATCATCAGCTAGCTCAACCATATATTCCACATAGAAGATCAAGATAAAATAACTATGTATATGTGTATTTGTCTATATATGCATATAACAAATTGCATACTGAATGTTTCTGAGAAGAATTATAGACAATATTCTTTTTCTGTCAACATTTAAGCAAGTTAGCTCCAGGAAGCACTATGAGAAAAAAAAAAAAACGAACAAAAACCTACTTACCAAAGTAAAAAACTAAAATGGAACAACAATGTCAAAAGAATTGTTCATTTTTCTTATTTATATCAAAAATATTTGTAGTCAGAATGTTTATTCTGCAGAAGAAAAACCCAGACAATCAGTTTCAGAAGAAAATGCCTAACTCCAGGGTTTTTAGATGCATCAGTTTGACTCATGGGATCTCCACGATATAGAAGCTACAAGACACTGGTTGTCTTCAGGTTCATCTCTTACTGCATGTTAAACATGCATGGTGAAACTATCAGATTTCCTGGTAAACTATTTGAATGCATGTTCAACCGACATCTCTGCACTGTTATCTACTACTTGGATTTCTTTTCACAAATGAAATAATTTGAATTTCTCCCTGCAATATGTCTACAATCCTTATGAACACGGGCCTCAGAATCAGACATGATAGGATCAAACACTCCAGCAAACCACTGCTGATTGCATACTTGGTTCCTTTGTTTTGATTCACATAGAATACAAGGTCATCACCACCCTGAGTACTCAAATTACTTCTTGCAATGACTGTAATCCCATTTATTATCCATTTCTTTCCAAAATGTTCTTCAGCCATTGTATTACCCTGCAGCTACAACCTACATTCCAGATTTGCAATTGTATAATCTATTATTTAGTAGTATTTTAAGTTTTTCTTGTAGCATTCTGGCTAAGTGCTATTTAATTCAAATTATTTTTAATAATTTGTCCTCAGGCAAACTATATTGTTCTCATATAAAAACTTTTTAAATAAAAGCAAGTATGCCAGTGTGCTTATAAACAAATGCTTGGATCTACCTGTACTATAAGCAATAGCTATAAACTTTTTATAAATCAAAAAAGTCATCTCTTTAAACCTGTATCATCCTCTCACTTCAGTTTCTCTAAGAGGCAACACAGTTATCTACTAATTACCAGAACTGATTACAACTTTAATGGCCATCTTCTTTGCTTTTGAGTAAAACTAAGAAAGCAATCTGTTACACTTACTTACGAAAGAAGAGAGGATAAATTATGTATGTTCATTTCTTGGTACTGTACCTTTTGCCACATTTAGACTCTGAGATGGCAGTCCTACAATTCTTCGTAATTTCCTGTTTTTCACTATAAATTAACATTAGTAAAGCAGAAAGCATTCCATTTTCAAGTCCTTGCCTAATTAACTAGGCTTGTTTTCTACAAGTACTTCAGTTAAAAGATGTAGCCCCCCTGTCAGTGGATGTGAACTTTTTACCGTCCTCACATTATGCATACTGCACGTTCCACATATAGACACATACAGACCATATTTTTCTTATATAATGATTTTTGCCATCTTTATGATTGGCTGAAGATAAGCCATCAATGTGCCCAGGTGGTCAAGAAAGCCACTGGCCCCCTGGCCTGCATGAGAAATCATGTAGGCTGCAGGTCTAGGGAAGTAGCTGTCCCTCTGTACTCAGCGCACTGAGACAGAAAGCATCCCAACTATTGCGGACAGTTTTGGGCCCCTTACTACAAGAAGGATATGAAGTTGCTGGATAGGTTCCAAGAGCAATAACAAAAATGGTGAAATGACAGTGACACAAGATATGGGGAGCAGCTGACAGAAATGGAGTTGTTTATTCTGCCAAAAGGAAGCCAAGGGGAAATGTCTTGGCTCTCCACACTACCTCATAGTGGATGAATCTCTTCTTGAAGGAACGGAGGGCCCCATATGCTTCCCGACCCAAACCGTCAGGAAGTGTGCTGCCCTCCTGGGGCCCAGGTCAGGGACATAACCAGGAAACTCCCAAAGCTGGTTAGGTCCACTAATTATTTTCCTTTACTCATAGTGCAGGTGGGCAGTCATGAAATTGCTTAGAGAAGCCTATGAACTACGAAAAGAGATTTCAGGGGTTTAGGGTATTTAATTCAAGGAGTGGAAGCTCAAGTGATTTTCTATTCTATACCTTCAGGGGCAGTGAGGGACATGGAGAGGGCCTGGAAAGCACAACGAACGAATAATTGGCTCAGAAGCTGGTGTTGAGCCAGAAACTTTGGGTTCTTTGATCATGAGGCAGTTTTCTTGGCCCCTGGCCTGTTGTCCGTCCATAGAATCCACCTATCTCAAAGGGGGCAACAAATGCTAGCACAGGAGCTAGCGGAGCTTATCAAAAGAACTTTAAACTAGCAATGACGGGGGAAGGGGACAAAACAGGCCTCACAAGAGATGAGCCCAGAGGAACAATCTTAAGCTGGGGGTGAGGCAAATGAGATGACTTGGCTGAAGTGCATCTACACCAATGCACACAGCATGGGCAACAAGCAGGAGGAGTTAGAAGCGATTGTGCAGCAGGCTAACTCTGACCTAGCTGCTATTACCGAAACACGGTGGGACCACTCCCACATGGACTGCTGTGATGGATGGATACAAGCTCTTCAAAAGGAATAGATGAGGAAGGAAGGGTGGTGGTGCAGCCTTTTACATTAAAGACTATTTAAATGTTGAAGAGCTTGGGGTTGGGAATGACAGACTTGAGTGTCTGTGGGTAAGGATCAGGGGGAAGGCCTGTAGCAGTGACATCTTGGTGGGGGTCTGTTATAGACCACCTAATCAGGATGAAGAAATGGATGAAGCATTCTATAAGCAGCTTGCGGAAGTCACGCGATCGCCAACACTTGTTCTTATAGGAGACTTCAACTTCCCTGATATGTGTTGGAAATATAACACAGCACAGAGGAAGCAGTCCAAGAGGTTTCTAGAGTGTGTGGAAGATAGCTTCCTTATGCAGCTGGTAGGAGAGCCTACCAGCGGTGATGCCCTGATAGACCCGCTCTTCACTAACAGAGGACTGGTGGGAGATGTGAAGGTTGGGGACTATCTTGGGCAGAGCGACCATGAAATTGTAGAATTCTCTACACTTGGAGATGTCAGAAGGGTGACTAGCAAAACTGCTGTCTTGAACTTCAAGAAGGCAGATTTTGACCTGTTCAGGATACTTACAGCACGGGTCCCTTGGGTAAAGGGTTCTAGGAAGCCTTGACGCTCCTCAAGATGGAAATCTTAAAGGCACAAGAACAGGCTGTCCCTGAATGCCATAAGGTGAATCACTGGACAAGAAGACCAGTGTGGATGAGCTGAAAACTATTGCTGAGACTCTGGAAGAAAAAGAGAATCTATGTCCTCTGGAAGAAGGTACAGGCTACTTGGGAGATTACAAGGAAGTTGCTAAATTATGTAGAGAGGATGTTAGGGGAGCTTGAACTCTCCTAACCTGAACTCAGATTGGCCACTGCAGTCAAAGAGAATAAGAAATCCTTTTATAAATAAATCAATGGTAAATGAAAAACCAGGGAGAATTTCCATCCTTTCCTTGATGCGGCAGCAAATGTGACCCCTGAGGATAAGGAGAAGGCTGAGGTACTCAGTGCCTTCTTTAAATCTGCCTTAAGTAGCCAGACCAGTTATCCTCAGGGCATTTCATGCCCTAATCTGGAAGTCCGGGATGCTATGTAGACTACATCCCCGGTGATTCAGGTGGAGACGGTGTTAGAGAGCTCCTCCTCCATCTGGACTGTCACAAGTCCATCGGACTGGATGGCCTCCATCCTAGGGTGCTGAGGGAGCTGGTAGGGGTGATTGCTGAGCCACTCTCGGCCATCTACCAGTTCTCCTGTTATCTGGAGAGGTCCCAGAGGATTGGAGGCTTGCCGATGTGACTCCCATCTACAAGAAGGGCTGTAAGGAGGATTCGTTTGTATCAGGGAAAGTTATGGAGCAAATCATCTGGGGTGAGATCACACGACATATGTGTGGTGTCCAGGGGATCAGGCCCAGCCAGCAGGGTTCATGAAAGGCAGGTCGTGCTTGACCAACCTCATCTCCTTCTATGACTGGGTGACCAGACTGGTAGATGAGGGAAAGGCTGTTGATGTAGTTTACCTAGACTTCAGCAAAACCTTTGACATGGTCTCTCACAGTATTCTTCTGGGAAAACTGTCTGCCTGTGGCCTGGACAAGTATGTTCTTTTTGGATAAGGAACTGGCTTAGAGGGCTGTGCCCAGTGGGTAGTTGTTAATGGAGTTAAGTCCAGCTGGCGATTCGTTACAAGCAGTGTCCCCCAGGGGTCAGTACTGGGGCCCACCTTGCTTAATATTTTTATTGATGACCTAGATGAGGGGATTGAGTGTACCCTCAGTAAGTTTGCAGATGACACCAAGTTGGGAGGTCATGTCAATCTGCCTGAAGGAAGGTCCTTCAAGGGGATTTAGATAAGCTGGATTGCTGGGCTGAGGTGATTGGGATGAGGTTCAACAAGGCCAAGTGCCAGGTCCTGCACTTTGGGCACAACAACCACAGCGTTATAGGTTTGGGGATGAGTGTCTGGATGACTGTGAAGAGGAAAGGGACCTGGGGGTGTTGGTTGATGCTCAGCTGAACATGAGCCAGCAGTGTGCCCAGGTGGCCAAGAGGGCCAACAGCATCCTGGCCTGCATTAGAAATGGTGTGGCCAGCAGGAGCAGGGAGGTGATCATCCCCCTGTACTCAGTACTGGTGAGGCCACACCTTGAGTACTGTGTTCAGTTTTGGGCCCCGCACTACAGGAAAGACATCGAGGCCCTGGAATTTGTACAGAGAAGGGCAATGAAACTGGTGAGGGGACTGGAGCACAGGCCTTCTGAGAAGTGACTGAGGGAGCTGGGATTGTTCAGTCTGGAGAAGAGGAGGCTCAGGGGAGACCTCATTGCACTCTACAACTTCCTGAAGGGAGGCTATGATGAGGAAGGGTTTGGCCTCTTCTCTCAGGCAACAAACAGGACCTGGGGAAATGGCCCCAAGTTGCACCAGAGGAGGTTTAGGTTGGACATGAGGAAGAACTTTTTCTCTCCGAGAGTGGTCAGGCACTGGAATGGCTGCCCAGGGAGGTGGTGGAGTTGCTGTCCCTGGCAGTGTTCAAGAGGAGTCTGGATGAGGAGCTACGAGATATGGGTTAGTGCTTGTGGTTGCAGTGGTAATGGGAGAACGGTTGGACTACATGACCTTATAGGTTGTTTCCAACCTTGTGATTCTATGATTTTATGATTCTATGATTCTGCCTGAAAGAAGACTGTTGCAAGGTGGGTGTCAGTCTCTCTTCTCAGACGACACGTCGTAAGACACAAGGAAACAGCCTGGTACTGCACCAGAGGTGGTTTAGATTGGGTACCAAGAGGAATTTCTCCACGGAAAGAGTGGTCAGGAATTGGAACAGGCTGCCTGGAGAAGTAATGGAGTTCTCATCCCTGGAGATATTTACAAAACGTGTCGATATGGCATGTAGGAACATGATTTAATGATGGGATTCAGATTGATGGGTCAGAGTGTTTGTTAGATTTGATGATTTTGAAGATCTTTTCCTACTTCGATGATTCTATGATTCTGTACAGCAGATGACTCAATATACAGTATGTAAGAGGTTTTTTTTCCCCCTTTCTTTTTAATCTAAATTGTTGAAAAGATGCCTGTTCACTTGCTTCAAGCCTGATGGTAATTTCATCAATATTTTAGTGACTCTTGCTTCTGGTTGGTATTGGTGTTCTAATTTGAAACATTCTTTGCTATATCCTTTTTCTTTTTAATCGATTTCATATTCCTTTTAAACCAGAATATTTCCATCCCAGTGTGACTTTGTTCTACATCCACATTGGGCATCCCTGAACAATTTTTGTATTTTGAGAACTCTTCATTCTGTCTTTAATTTTCCAACTTAGTTATATAAACTAAACGAAATCAAATCCTGAATATTTGAATGCTAATCTCTAAGCCACCGGCAAAGTAGAACAACGTATCTGAAACAATTCAGCTCACATTAAGAAGTACCTTCATGATTCATCTGCAGTTTAATGTACTGCATGGCAAAGCAGGCCATGTGCATGCAGAAGTACTGGTCAGGAAAGTCTTTCATTGTTCCCCCATTTTCTATAATCCCAAAATGAAAAGATTCTTTCCACTGACTGTTTCAATATATAAACTGCATGATTTTCTTGCCTCCTAGCCTAATACAGTTTCAGAAATTCATGTCACAAGTCACAAGTCACATAAAGTAAGAAAAGCCTAGCAGCCATATGGCTGGACAGGCTCCATGCACAATCTGAGGGAGATTACTGGATCTCCTCTAATCCTTGCACTGAGTTTGAAAGAAAGCAGATTTTGGCAGATCAAGATTCCATCCTCATAAAATGAAAGAGGAAGAAAACTGAAAACCACACTAAAGATTAATAACATAACTCTTACCTTCTATAACAAAAGATCTGCCTTCTAGTGGTAAACAAACACTTGTTATACTGTGTACTTAGATTACGTGCTGTTAGCAACCCTAATGCTAACCCTAACCACAGTGAAGCAGAGGCTGAGGCTCAGAGGATGCACAGCCCATGGATACCCCCGCAGGAGCAGCTCCAGGCTGGAGCCACAGTCCATGGGGAGCAGCCTGCGGTGGGGCAGGAGGGCTGGGACAGCTACCTCCTGTGCAGACAGTGCTGGAGCAGCTCCTGAGGGTAGGCCCCATGGTACGGAGTCGTGTGGAGCAGTGCCTGCAGAGCTGCAGATGGTGGGGAACCCACACAGCATCAGGTGAGGCAGGACGGCATCCCACGGGACAGACTCACATGGAGTAGGGCACAGTGGCCATGGAGAGCAGCAGACTGGAAGTATTACTGAGTGACTGCAGTCCCGGTCTCAGTTTCACAGTATGCATTTGGTTCTCAGCATTCACATCTGTTAGGCAATAAATTACAATAATCTCCCTTACACTTCGAGTTTGTTTTGCATGTGACATTATTTTGTGAGTCATCTCCTCATGAAACTTTTTTTTCATCCCATTTTCTCCCTGTTCTCATGAGGACATGGAGTATGGGAGTGACCTGGTGGTGCTATGCTGCAAACCAGTGTAAAAGCACCATTGCAGACTCTCATAGGATGTAAAGTGGCACAGTCCTTTATCAAACTGTGATTTAGGGAAAAGGTGCATATATTCAACATTATACTCGTAATGACAAAGCCGAACAGATGTTAAAATTCATCTGATACCTATACATCAATCACAGGAATACCTTCCAGGCATGCTCCAGTTTACCCAAGCTCCAGTATAAACTCCACTCCAATGCAGAGTAGTTACTACTCTTTCTTTAAATTCCACTTAAGCCCCTAGGGAGGCCCAAATTGCTTGAGATTATCTAACATACAGTCATTCCCTGATCTTGCTATAAACAGCATCAAATAAGCTGATTTTCTTTCACAACTCAAGTACTTAGCTGATGCCAAAAAAAATACAAGCAGCCTTCACAGCCAGAGGATTCACTACAGTTAATGTGAATTTATAATGGAGAAACGACTCCATGATTGAATAACTGAAGAATATTCTCCACCACTTGACTTGGTGTTTTTCTAACAGGCTTTAGTTGAAGTAAGAATTAATCTGCAGAAATAATGTTTTCTGTAATAAGCAGTATTAGTTTAAGTGATCATTTTTGATGGTGCAGCATGTTATTTCCTTTCCTCTTTTTACGGTATTATAATCACGTTATTAACATTATTATTTTTGAGGCCATTTCTTCTCATTTCTTTGTGCTAGCTTTTCATTCAGAAGTGGCAGAGGACTATTATTACTAACTGGCTATACTTAAAATAGTAAAATTATTTACTAAGTGTTACTTGAAGTAAACATAGCCAGAGAATAAAAAGAAACACATTAATTTTACAAAGTCATTTTAAAATTATATAAATAATAAAGGAATGACAAGATGTAAGTTCTTTACAGAGAGAGTGGTGAGGTGCTGGAACAGGCTGCCCAGAGAGACTGAGAATGCCCTGTCCCTAGAGGTATTCAGGGCCAGATTGGATGGGGCCCGGGCAGCCTGGTCTACTATTGAATGGGGAGGTTGGTGGCCCTGCCTGTGGAAGGGGGTTGGAGATTCATGATCCTTGAGGTCCCTTCCAACCCTGGCCATTCTGAGATTCTGTGATTGTCATGTGAAACTATAGTCTTTAATTGAGCAGCATCCGATAACATCTTCTGTCAGTTTCAATTTTCTCTTAGACTGCTTTCAAGTGTAACCTATTCTAGAAGTTAATATGTATGCCTATATACTAAAATTAATGTGAACTAGTTTTACACCGCTCATGTGAATTTCACAGCAGAATGGACGATGTTAATTCAGTTTAAACAAAAAATCAAGATCTGGTACCATATTATCTCTTCAAAATGTAACCTAACAACTTTTAAAGAAGTCCTGGACTCGATTCTCTTTTATTATAGGAAGATATATCTCTTTTAAAAAACTCATTAATTCCATAAGAAGGATATTTTATTATCTCTTATATTTATTAATGATAATTTTCAATGTATATTATTTCAATAGCAGCCATGAAAGGTCATGCTAGAACTGACAAGCACAGATCTCAGGAACACGTAGAAGAATCCCTGTTTAGATGACTGCTTCTGATTTCTGCTAGATTCTCTTGGGAAAAAAAAAAAAAAAAAAAAAAAAAAAAAAAAAAAAAAAAAGTGCCATATCCTGTTTGGGAATTCCAATTTTAAATTAAATTTGATCTCTAATCATAAAGTAAAGTAACATAAATTATCGTATTTGTACAACTATATGCAGAATGTGAGTAAGGATCAAGGGAAATGGCTGTTCTACAATGTCACAGTTCTGGAGGCTTTTTCCAATACTCCCCTTCTGCCCCTTTATAGTACCTATAGAACATACAATTCTTGGAATGGGTAGCAAATTCCTCCATTTGGCATGCAGATCTAAGACTTTTCTAGGATTCAAGAATCTTATTTTATCTGGAATACGTTACTGTTCATCGTTGATACTGCAAGAATTTTACAACTGTAAAACTGCAAAGGCAAATCGAAAATTATGGATTTGGAATATACATTATGTCTTTTTGCCAATCTGGTTTTGCTGTAGGAAGGAGTCAGACAAATGTCTGTCTTCTGCAGACAGTACATCTCGCATAAGAAGATGATATGCAGAAGAACTTCTTTATGGTAAGGTGATTAGAGCAGGTTTCCCAGAGAGGTTGTGGAGTCTCCTTCTATGGAGATATTCAAGACCCATTTGGACACATTGTAGGGTACCTGCTTTAGCAGGGGATTGGACTTTATGTCGAGGTCCATTCCAACCCCTGCAATTCTATGATTCTGTGACATAGAAATGGTAGAAGACATTCACCATTTCTTAGAAATCTGAGCTATGTATTTTGATGTAGGTGCTAAGTGCAGTGCAGTATGGATATGCTAACAGTTCATGCTGTTTCTTGACTTTAATTTGCTATGTTACTATTTGCATTTAGTACTGTAACCCTTAGGGTTATTTTCTATATTACTGCTTGCAATTAGTACTTTAACCTGTAGTTTAAAAAAACTTCAGCATCAGAAGTGTTTATGGATGAATTACTACTATTTATATATTTTATCTAGGACTACTGAGTGATTTCAGTGCTGAAATATGATATGATTGGCATATTTATTACAGAATACTCTGGCATCCACTACTGTCTTTCCATTTCCATAAACCATTCTAATCACATGATTAGAATATCAATTATCTGATACTTTATTTTAATGTAATTATACACGCTGGAGTATAAACTGGATTTTATGCCAGCTATTACAGTACTGCGCAATGAATTCACATAGGCTGAGATTGATGAAGAATGTTACCATTTTATTCTATTGGAAGAAGTTTAGGAGAACAGCCAGACCTACAGACTGAGCATGATAAACATAGGCAAGAGGAAAGGTATTAAACGACAGCAATATCTTTTGCTAGAGCAACTAACACAACTGGAGAGGAAAAAAAAAACAAGTTTTAGGGCATATGAGCTCTTCTTCAGCTAGTTTATTTTTCTTTCACAGTTAGTCTAATAAAGGGTATTAGCTTTCCCTACAAGAGTTGTTTCATTTATATTGTTCAGCCACTGGCTATACTGCCAGAAACAACAGATGTATGCATCAGCACATGTATAGAAGCATAAATCATAGTTTTATCTTAAGGATGATTTTATGCACTATCTGTACTTCTATTTTCACAGTAGATTCTGGAACAGACAGGAGAACCTAACTTTTTCCAGAGTAAGAGAAGAACCCAACTTTGGCTAATGTAATATAGGCAACACTGTTATAAACTAAAAAGAATAACCAGAAAACCTCTGTGAGACTGCCAGCATACCTCATCCAGAACAACTGGTATGTATTTGTATCAACTGGAAACATGTAGCTTCACATGTGATAGAAGCACATTTACCTTTTTCTTTGTGGTCTTGCAGCTCAGTACATTTTTCAATCATGGTTGTTGTGGTTAACAAGTTTCCTTCCTCATCTGTCATTTCTAAGTGACAGTTTGCATTAAGAATTCTTGTTTTAGTCCCTTATCACATAATCTTATGACTCAAGCTTCATTCCATCAATCAAACTTCTATGAAGATTTAATTTTCCACTAGGATATCTCTCTCTAAGTAACTTCTATTTCCTAAACATTACTTTCCAGCTTTATACTATCTTGTAGTTTCACTTAATACAAATTGTCGGTTACCATCCTCCAAATTTAAACTGCTACTGAAAACTTGACTAAAAGCTCCTACAGCATAATTTATGTTCTCCTTTAACTAGCTTATCTATTTTACAGTTCTTCTAAATTTCAATGTCCTTCATTTTATCAATTTCCTCTTTTCAACCTTCCTTTTATCATATATTTAGCCCATAAAAAAAGGATCATTTTTGATCTACAAATAACTTGAGACAAGTTAGTTCGGCATGTTGTCCTTTAGTAAACCAATTCAGCATATTTTTCTATCAGCCATTTATCCTTGTCTTTAATTACTCTTATTGTCAAACCAAGACCACTGTATTATATTGTTCTATCATAGAAGAAACAAATCAATTTCATCAGTCATTCTGAAAATTTAGAAGGATGGTTTCTCCAGATAAGTAAGAGAAGTCTTAAAGAAAATACTAAATGCTTTGGAAGTAATCATAGCTGCTTCTTGTAAAACAAGAACTAAGATGTAATGAAAAGCTCACAAAAGAGACCAGAAGGGCAAGGAACTAGTGTGACTAAACAACAAAGTTTAATAGGTTATTCATACTAAATAGTTTTATACCTTTAAACTTTAACCTATGGCTGGCAATACAGATTGTAGAAGATGGTATGTTAAGGGCTATGACAAACTTTAAGGAGGAAACAGCTGAATGTATTAATACTAAAATGACTGAATTAAGTAAAACAAGAAAACATAAAAGAAGGTAGAGGTCACTAGGTCACACAGGATTAAAGGGAATAATAAAGCGAAACAAAACCACTGCTGATAAGATAATGATGTATTTGTTTCAGCTTTCTCAAAAGAAGATGTTAGAGAGATAACTCTAAGAATGTGATGTGATTTGGAGGTCAAGATGATGTACTATCAGAGCTAGAAGAAGAGTTATCAACGAACTGAAATATGATAAATCTCCCAAGAATATCATCTGGAAAGAACACAAGAACAACTGCTTCACTAACTCTCCTTAAAAACTATGTTGTATCAAATGCTCTGATAGTAACAAATACCATATATTTCAAACTAAAGGAATGACCAAGAAAACACAGTAAATTTCACGGCAACTTCTCATGAATAGTTTAAAATACCTAAAAAAACCCATGCCTAATGGTGAGTCTCTATGCTGTTTCAGTTACTAAGTAGTTTCATCCCAATATGTTGGTGAAGGTGTGGATGAATACAGTAATGGACAATAAAATGAAGACCTTTAGACATTCAAAAATGCTTTTAAAAGTGCTATCAGAGAAGGCAAATGGTGTGAACAAACTGAAAACAAAGTACACTGTGAAAAAAAGTATAGCTGATCTGGGACAAGAATGAGCAGTACAGTACAGCAAGAGGTAATAATTCAAGTTGAATACTCTAAAAAACTGAAGGAGATCCTTAACACTAATGTTTCTGGAATATCCAAAATCAGGAGGTTTTACAAAGAAAACGGTGATTTTACAGGGTTTTAAGTCAGGAGAATGAAAAAAATGATAACAGTAACCTTCTCAGATATTCTGATGAAATTCTCTTACAAAATTGAAGGAGACTCTGCAGAAAGAAATGTATCTTGTATGCCTTACATGGATCAGAAGTCACAGAACGAGCTAATGAAAAGATTCTGAGTTTTATTAGCAACGACTTGGTGAGTACCCTCTACTGACCTGTAGCTGTGAAAAAAAACAAATATATAACATATTGTGTTACAATTCACATTTAAGGAGGATAATATAACAAGTATTAGAGAGGCTCTAACAGAAACAATAGTGTTGCTCAATTGAGCATACTGCATACAAAACTGGATAACCCATATCAAAATGGCCAAATCATTGGGGAAGCTTCAGAAAAGATAACCATATTCTCACCACTAAAAATTTTTGAGGAAACATGAAAAAGTGTAGAAAAATACTGCAGACTTCTAACATCAAGTCAAGGATAAATTAAATGAAATCTCAGTGAATTATGTTAATAAAACGTAATATTTTTAACTCCTCAGATGAGACCACACAAATCTATTGCAAACATTTGCTTTGCATTGACAACCTACATGATTAAGAGCATCTCAAACATTTACACTGAAAACAGAAACACTTTTTTAGAATAATTAATGCCAAAATGAATTTCAGAAAAAATAGAAGACTTCATTCCTTGAGATTATGCCTATTGCTTGATGGATCCCTCTCCCACTTCTCTAAGGCAAACAGTACTGGCTACTGGCCAGCCAATTTCACTTGCCAATCATCTACATTATCAACTGAGGCAAAGCTATTTAGCACAGCAGCATATGCCTAATGGAGATTTTCCTCTCCAAGCCTCAATCTGACCCTCAATTTTATAAGTGTTATCAGTGCTCATGATTATTAAGAACCAAAACATTTATATCATCATTAGAGCCTTCAGAGGAAAATAATGCACAAAAAGATGGAAATAAATTTATATAAGCTCTGTAATACCTGTGTGCCATTGCACATTTAAAGTATCTAAGTAGATAGATTGAACTAAGAGGGACAATACATGCCAATTACATATCACTTTTTCTTGGAAATTGGATAAAACACTTGCTCTGAATTTTGCCTGCCGTTTCCCAACATCTGATAAAAATTTGTACCAGATGGAAATGATTGCAACGTGAACAGCACTCCCTTCATGTTCTCCATTCTGCTGATTTAATCACAGACACACTGAATCTGATAGTAATGAAACAATAGACTTGTTGTTGATGAGATCACCAAATGGTTCCATAAAAACCTATCAGACGCTGTAAAGCCTAGCCACCACAGACATACAGAATCATTTTTTGACCTGCCATATCACCTGTCTATACAAAGTAGTACAAGCAGCCTTAAGTAAAACAAATGGTAAACTTTACTTAATTTGAAGTTATATTGAAAAGCCAGATTCAAAAAGGAAAATCTTGCCAAAAATGCTTCACAGAGTTCGCTGGCTTAGATACTTCTAGATTTTTGCATCCTTCCGTATTATGAAATGGCAGCATGATTCCCCAGTGAGTCTGCTCTGCAATCTCCATATAACACACATTTTAAACAAACAAATCACATTCACATATTCTGCTACTGCAAATTACTACTGAAAGCTGTATTTGAGTATACAATAGCGCTGAGCCACTTTCAGGATTAATGCCAAATTGTCAGTTAAACCTACTGAATCTACCTATATTCTTCCTGAAGTAAATACAGATTCATTTTTTACTAAAATTTAAAAAGAACAGATCTCTGAAGAGAAACAAAATAACTTAATTCTTCTAAAACCTCAACATTATAAAAAAGTGCTTTTCTGTACATAAAAATGTCATCAACTTAATGTCAGTTTAAAGACTGATTTGCAGAATGTTTCAAGTCTAGAAGCAATCACTGAGCCTCACTCACAGCTAACAAAAATTGCCTCTTTCCAACAGTACTATTTTATCCTCAAAGGATCCAACAGGGTGATTCATCCAGCCTCAGGATCCTTCCTGGCTGCCCCTTCTCCTAGGGGCTCCTCTGATCCAGACAAGGGAGAGCAGACTGGAAAAAATTTTTTTGGCAGCAAGAAAAGAACCTAGCTGGAGCACTGCGTTCCCCAAGCCCTCTCTTGTCACATGAAGAGACCACATGTACATGCTGTGGTGGGAAAGGCTTGCAGGATTCTCAGGGACAGTCAGGAGTTCCATTGTCAGAACAATTTATCTGGCCCACATCATAGTTGTTTGTACAGGTATGAAGGAATCCTGAAGATTCTGAGCGCTAGGTATGAGCTAGATGAAATACTCTGGTAGCAGCAAACTGTTTCCCTTCTTCTGATTATGGCAGATAAGACAGTAAACGTAGCACTTCAGAGAATTAATTGCCAGAGATGTACTGTGCAACACAATCACACTAGGCCAAGTAATACTGCAGAAAACAATTACCTTTTATGATTATTTTCTATCCCCTAGAATTCTGCATCTCACCCCCCGGTCAAGCACTGCAGCTCAGTCTACAGCTGCTTCTGTTTCAGAAATTAATAGTGATTAGAGGATCTTTTATTAACTCCTTGCCTTACTTTTATGATCCCTCCTCTAAATACCCTGTCAGAAGGAGCAGACCACATCCAATTGGGATTTCAATGAGAAAAGGCAATTGTGCCTCTCTGGCTGTCCAGTGAAAGGGGAAATTCCTCATGTTTCACCATTTCCAAAGCTTGTTCATTACTCAGAGTCCAGAGATTACAGATGTTAGATATGAGAATTTCATATGGAAGGCAAATTATAACACAAACAAAGATTTGAAGGAGCCTGAAAACTATACCTAATCAAGTACGGGACAGAAATGTCTTCAACAGAACAAGCTGCAGGAGTTAGTCACAATTTTTCATATAAAAAGAACCTGAACGTGTAAAATGAAACTGGAAGACAGCAGACCTAAAACAAGCAAGAGGAAATATTGTCCACACTGGTTAAAATTAGACTGAGGAACTTACTGCCACATGCTATCTCAGGCCAAAAGCATGACTGGGATCAAAGCTGCTAGATATATTTATGGAAGAAAAATATACCAAAGACCATTAAGCACAACAGCCCAAATGAATTTTCTGACTAAATAAGCCTTAAACTTTACATTGTTGGAAACAGAAAAGTTTCCCAGTATTATCCTAGCCCTACTCTGTTTCTGGCCACTATCAAGAGACAGGGTATTTGACTAAACAGATCTTTGATCTAATCCAGCACAGCTTATTCTTAAATAAATTGTGACTTCTAAACACTGACATTTATTACTTTGAATTAGCAACATATAAGCGTGGAGTGACATTTTCCATTTTGGAGAGGTCTCTGTCTAAATGTGCACAACTACATTTGTTTTCTTGCTTTATTTTTGGATGAAATATCTCTCTGGTAAAAATAATATTCAGAGAAAGCAATATGTCATTTTCTGTGTTTGAATGGAGAGAAAGTAAGCATTTTTCACAGCTCTAAAAAGATCAGCTTCTTTGTATAATGGAAAAAACTTGATAAAATTTTGAAGGTAATGGCTGTGGGATATGTAAATACAAAAAGAAAAATACATTTCTAACTTTTAGGTGATGTATAAACAAATAAGGAAGGAGTTAATAAGCAAGATCTTTTCCAATATAATCAATACTTGACCCAGATTTAGGACATGTGTAAAGTGCATCCATTTTAAACAGTTATCATATGTAAATTGCCCTGGAAGTAATGCCTCCTATTCATTTCCATATCCACAACAGATACAAAAAGCACAATAACACTATTCAACAGAAAAAAATCTGAACTAGAAAACACTGCTATTCAACACAGTCACCACCATTAGCTATGCACTTTCACCAGCAATGAACAAGAGCCTGCATGCTGTGTTTGTAAAAATCAGCACCAGAAGAGGTGACCCGCTATCATTGTTGCCACTGCTGAAACGCACCACCCACCGCCTCACTGCGCTCACACCCACTGTTTGGTCTCCATAAACGTCCCACAAGCATTGATGAAAGTCACCGGTTGCCTTTTTATTTCTGTTGGAAGAATTCAGTGACACACTTTTGCTTTATCCACACTTCCATGTCAGATACCATTCTGTCAGAGTGCCCCTCTACTGCCATCTGTCATGCGCAAACAGCCTGGAATGGAATACTGATGGGAAGGTTCAAACTGCCATACCACCAGCCTGATGTTGTGGTCCAACATAATAGACTAGGAGGCATTAGTTTCAGAGTAATCCTCATAAAACAGTTATGCCATAGCTGATACAGTTATCCAGGGAATGTCTGGACTATAGAATTCATTACAATGATGTAATCATGACCAGAAAAACTCCCCCAGCTTCTCACAGTATAATCAAACATATTTGCATATGTGCCCAGTATATTCTGTGCATCTGATGTACTCCTTTCACCTATAAAACTGGTTACAAAGGTCACTATCATATCAGCTTCACAGTAATTCTAGTAGAAAAGAATTCAGCAGATTGAAGTGATTGTTCTTTTAGTGATCATTAAAATCTGTGAAGTCTGTCAAGAACAAAAAGAAAGGTTCAATGATTCAGTTATAAATGAATAAAATATATTTTACAATCTTTAATCTTAAGAAGCACAACCTGTGTGCTGTGTTATTTTACAGTAGAAAATACTAGCTGATCTTCTTACACCAGATGGATTTTACATTCTTATGAAGTAGCTCCATCTCTAATCTCTTCCTCTACCCATTCCTTTCCTCACTTGAAGGAAGAATGGCTCCAAAATGACTCTTTCATTATCATACCACATCTGTACATTCATTAAGCATGGACCATTTGTGAGCCAGAAAAAACATTTTGGGGTCTCTTTACAATGAGTAGAAAGTATTTTCAAACTGAGCTAAAGCAAGCCTTAGAGAAATTCAAATCAAATAGAAAATATGTTCTATTTTTACAGTAGATCTCAAATTGGACCTGAATCACATGATGTAATAAAACCAAATGATGTTTAGATGAACATCTTACCCCATATAATATTTAAAACACTTTTTCTGATTTGAAGAGCAAAACAGATAATTTATTAATGTGGAATATTACTTATTTCAAATCTGTTTTATAATGGTCACCATTATTTTTCGTTTTGGTCACTGCAGAAAGACCTGATTGGGATAATTAGACAAATCCACAGACACTTTTATACTTTGTTTTTCATGTAAATAATTCTACTGTTATTCAAACTAAATTTCATTCATTACATCTGAGCCTTAAAATGATGTACAGTGCTGAAAATGCTAGCAGATTTGAAACGTTTGGGCTGAAAGGCACAATTTACAAGTACACTTGTAAATAAACATTTGTAAACAGTAATGTTAAGCTAATTTAAAGCATTTAAAAAGAGATGCACAAACTCATGTTTTATTTTATCCCATGTGCAACTCTTACTACCAATCAACAAGTATTCTGCTCTCATAGTTTTTCTCTTTTTCAGGTTCTAGTCAATTAAGTTTCTGTCTTTACTAGCTTAATTCACTATAAAATAATTGCCCAAATTTTATAATCAAACTGGCATATATACTTCCATATTTAATAACATAAGAACAGTTATTTGTAGCAATGTCACCAATGTCATTAACTTGCTAAGTGCTGTAGAGGGCACTTATTTTTCCAACATTAACATTTTATTACGCAT
Organism: Centrocercus urophasianus; assembly: GCF_019232065.1. NCBI lineage: Eukaryota > Metazoa > Chordata > Aves > Galliformes > Phasianidae > Centrocercus > Centrocercus urophasianus. The sequence goes on from NW_024884811.1 coordinate 6,762,606, forward strand.
GTAATATTGTTATGTATAAGTACTCAACAAAAACAAATGTAAAAGAAAATAAAAACAATGCAACTGCTTTACTACTGCTTAAATAACAACTAATATATTAATATACAGCATAAACCAACATATTTATATTTTACAGAGTATAAAGTAATGAAATTATTCTTAGTGAGTTCTGCTGGTGGGTCCCATTTAATAGACAAGTCAGTTCAGCTGCAACAGTAATCAAATATTCCTATAAATTGCTGAAAACAGGCCATTTGGGGTAAGAAACAAGAAGTTAGGGAGTGGATCCTGTGGATCCCCACCCGTAGAACACAACAGACAATTGGCATTATATACAACCCTTTCAACATTTTCTACTTTTAAAGGTAATGTTTTGTGAGTAATTATCACACTTTGCAGGCATACTGTAATTCAAAGATCTGTCTGAAAAGCCAGTACTCAGAACTTAAAATAGCCATTATCTCTAAGCATCAGTTAGCTAAAAATCGTAAAGTTTACCAGTAAATAAGTAAAAATCAGTGCTTCAGATGTCAGACAGCTGAAATGAAGTGATCCAAACTCAAAAATCAAAGGCTGCTCTTTCTAAAAAAACCAGCATTTTCTTACTGAAATTACTGTCAAGAGAACATTTAAAGACAGGCAATACCAATGAACAAAAATAATACTACAAAGAAAAAAGACTAACAGATCATAGCAAAAATATACTTACTGTATAAATATTTACTGCAAAAATATAAAATAAAAGGCCTCTCAATACACTGTCCTAGGGTTCATCTTCTTAGTCTTTTTCTTTAAAAAAAAAATTTTTTTTTTTACACTGCACCTGTTACTCACTACTAAAATAAAGGTGACTAGAACACAGAGAATGGATCCCATAGCTTTCAACTCTACTTCTCCTTTACACAAAACGAAGGCTATTTTAATAATATTTTAATATTACTCCTTTCTAGTATGAAATAATACTCCTTTCTAGTATGAAAGGCATGCACAATAAAATAAACAAAATTAATACAAGTGCAGAATTTTTTTTTTCCTTAAAAATTCTTATCTATTAACATGATTTTATTTTATTTTTTTAAATTACTGGCAGCATTCTGGGTCTTGTTTTAATTTGTTGATTTGTCAATAAAAGCATATTTTCATTTCCACTGATCTTCCAATGATGAGAATGAATTATTCTCAAGTATTCTTTCATTAGTATTCATTCTACAGACTTAGGTGCAGAAAAAGGTAAGACTAAAGTAAGCTGAAGTCAGTCATTGAACTTGAAGAAAAAAAAAAGGATTTAAGAAATACTCACTTCAGAATTAATACACTATTGGGAAGAATGGTAGCTTATTCCTGAAGTTAGCCAGTAAGTACTGGATAATAGTAGAAAAGGGAGGTTTTTTTGTTTTAAAGAAAAAGTTAAAACATGTGGCAGAGGGCCCCAGTTAGTAGGCTGCAAAAGGAGAGTAGGGGATTCAGCACATATTTTATTAACTCAATTTTCTTTTCAGCTTTGCAGTTCACCTTTAAAATAAAAGCTTAGGTTCTGCTGAAAACAGCAAAATTTGTGGAAAATCCATGGGGAGGCTCCAAATCCTTGGGATTTGTGGATTTTCTGTTTGGACAGATTTTTATTGTTCCTGTTGATTGCCCTAACACTCACTTTCAGGCACCAGGCAGCTTGAATTATGTTATCTGTGGGCATTTAAACAGTACCAGCAGGTAACTTAACTTTCCAAACTCATTTTTTCAAGAATGTGGAATGCCAAATAGCTGCTAAGAGAGACATGAAACTGTAAAGAGAATTATCTTATCAGTTTTGTTAATTTAACTTGGTTTAATCATTGCCACTGACTTCTTAGATATATTAAGTTATAAAAATATTTTTATATACTGACACCTCTATTTTCATTCTTTTTGTTATTGCTTGGTCACATATATAATAAAAGGGCTGTGTCTGGGCTAAATGCCCAGAACATTTGAAGCATCTCACACTGAAACAATAGTGGTCTTTGTTGGACACCATCTGCTAGCAGAATTTTTTTAAAAATCATTGTGTGTCTGTTAATACAGATGCATTGCACTTCCACAAACTGAATTACGTTTATGCTCAGACTAAATACTATTCATGTAAAAGTGTTTCATTTCACATTATGACTGAGCTGGAGTTATACTCATGCAACGCACATGAGATAAGCTTGTTCCATGTGGCCAGATCACTTCAGAAGTATTTTATTTATTTATTTATTACATGCTCTGCCAAGCTTTTAGTACCACAAATCATACCTTTCAGTAATAATCTGTTTTGAATTTGTTAGAATTGCTCATCACTCTGTTTCTTAACTAACTATTACAAATTGGTCAACCGCCTTGTTTAAATTATGAATCAAACAATAAACAACACATTAACAAAACTTGCAGACACTAAAACAGTTATCTCAGAAAGAAAGCAGAAATGCTTTAGCAGACTTATAAAAATTAAAATACGAGCAGAAATGAAGTCTATCTTTAGAAGCATAAGAAAAATTGTGAAAAATAGTTAAAAGTACAGATAGTCAGTGAGAAGAACGGAGCAGTAACATGAAGCACACTGACAACACAGTCTAATTAAAGCCAGTATTGTGGCTGTATTTGCTGCTCCTTTTTTTTTAAAAAAAATAATATTATGGTCATCACAGTCCTGGCTGAAATTTCACTGTGGAGAATGATATGACAAATGCTAAATGGGTTTTTGCAATAGCTAACGAAGGTTTCTTCCAAATTTGTGAAAGCAATTTTCCGAACTTTCCAAACTTCCAAGAAAGAAGGAAGAAAGTGAAAAGATAGAAATGACTGACTTTATTTGCTTCCTAAAGTCTACTAGATATATACTGCGGACCACTGACCTGCAATCAGAACTGTGTATGTGCTCAGGATGCCACAAATATGAAACGAAGTATATTAACTTAAAGCTCATTTAGAATATAAACTATGCCAGCTTAGCAGGAATTAATCTGTAGTTGTCCCATATTAATTTACTTCACATTTCTTTTTGTAATCCAAGCCACACAAAATGGGTTTGGTTAAGACTATATTCAACTGTATCTCTAACTTCAGTGGAGGAGTAGCTTGATATCTCATGTAAGTACCTTCTAAAACACTTAAATGAATTTGTTTTTTATCCTGATCACATCCTTAAAATACTGACTTCCAAAGCACAGCAGCTGTTCATAAACTTAGGTGAGGGCACAGTATTCTGAAGTACTTTGTTAATAAAAAAATACAGCCCTATTATTGTTTCATCTGTAAAATATTATATATTTTATTATATATGTAAAGTCTAAATAAATTAAATACAAATATAAATTAAAATAACGTGTGTATATTTTCTAAATGACACATATAAAAGAATAATATATTCTCAAAAGAATAACTTCTCAAAAATGACTCAGTATGAACCACAGCATGCTGTGTTTAAACTGAGTCTTAAAAGAACAATACGTAGAAAAATAATTGATGATTTATATTACTGACATTTATATTGCAGGAAATTTCATAATTAATAAAACCGAACTCTTAAACAAAATTTCAAAGCAAGCAATATATACAGAAACTTTCCAGTAACCTATTACATTCTGAATAACTTCCCTACTTTATAATGGTGCTCAGCAAAAGGTCTGCATAACAGCCAGTACTGTTTGCAAGAGATAAAGTATTTTCTATAATAGAAGGCACTTTTAATAGGAAATGTCCAATTATTGGATTTTTCTATGTATAAAATAATCTAAACATCCCTGAGCTGTAAGAACATGGAATTAATAATTACATGCTCAGAGCAGTTCTGAGGTACACTACGTGGAAAATGTATACAGAAACTAAAAAAAAAAAAAAAAAAAAAGAAATTGTACTATTATATGGAAGCTACAGCACTGATGTGTTTATGTCCCACAGCTGCATAAATTCATCTCTTATGCAAGTTGTCTCCATCTGCTCTCTAGTAAGTTTATTCAGAAATTACATTGCAGGCTTTCCTTCTCCCAGAATCTACTGTTTCCTGATAATAGCTTGCCCTAGCCAGAGTATTAGCAAGCTACTTTCATATACTTTTTCTCTGCATGCTTATCATCAGCTTTGTGTGTTTAAATTCAGAATAAGTATACTGTTTTCCTTCCAAGTTACATTGATTGTCTGATCTTATGCAGCCACCCAACCAACTTTTCTGTCTCACTGTGTTACCAAATAGGAAAAACAACATCAAACCAGACCATCTCTGTCATCAAGAGCCTAAACAAAACCAACACCCAGAAACATTTAAAAATACAATGTTGAGACAATCTACCTCCAGCATTTATGTTCAGTATAAAAGCACTGGATATTTCATCACAGTTAAGCGTTAATGTGTTTGACAACAGTTTTGCCTTTGTAGCTAATTGAGTTTACAGTAGTTGCTCTTTCAACACTTTTTCCTATCTTTTTATTAGTTGTTTTTCTTCTTTCTTTTCAGAGTGTTCTGCTATCTGCTCTCCCTTTTTAACAATTTACCCTTAAGCAAACTGTTGCCAAACACTGTCTTCTGTATATTTGTCTTATCTCACAAGATTAAGTAAAGAAAGGTGCAGTTCTGTATTTACAAATTATTGCTTAATTTACGGTGTGCTACAATGTATTTTATAATAGAGGGAATGCATTCATCTAACATTTACAATTACTATACTTGAAACTGAAGAGTTGTATTGTTTATATTTTTATTAAATACATTAAAGGGTAAAAAGAAGGGTTAGCTCATTAAGAACTTCTTTTTCTACATCTAATTTAAGGTATGCAGAAAAATGAAAACAGCAGGATTAGTAATGAGTTCTAGTGAAGTACAGCCATGGATTTCTCTTGCCAGGCTTCACATCTGCCCTTCCCACCCACCCCTGACACTAAGCAGATATACCAGAACACCATGACAAATGAAAGTAATTTCTCTAATGTTCTAAAGAAAGTAGTAAAGCTGCTTTAGAAGTTAGGGCAAAATTAATAAATTCTTTTTATAGAGGGATATTTAAATATAATTTCTTAGCTACCTTTCACAGAGTATAATATCAGAGAAAGATGCACGCCTATTGATGACTTCTGCGTTTTCCTGCAGGTTAGAAAATTAAGTACTTTCTAGAAAAAGGTTTAATATTAACAAAGAGCGCTGCCTTAAAAATTTAGGTAGTAACTTTCTCTAGCAGATAAGGCAAGGCACTGAGGACATCAGGAAAAGATGCCTAAACAGCACTAAAGTATCAGATCTATCAAAATAAAAACAAGCAAACAAGCAAACAAAAAATAACAGAGAATGCATTTGGAAAAAAATATAAATATTTGGATAGAAATATAAATATTAAATCAACTACATTTCACAACTTTAACACTATACAATAAGATGCAGTCTTCTAGTTCACTAGACTGCCTACATATGAACTGCTGCAGAAATAGGGCCTCAATTCACAGCTCTCCAGAAACACAATCTAAAACACTCATGAAGGCAAAGATAAGAGGGTATACTCAACTTCCAATTTTTACATTTAACCGAATTTTCAGGGATGCCAAAAGTGACTACATATGGTTTTCTGAAGTATGTGCTCTGGAGAGGATTGATGCCTTCAAGTCAGAGATAGATATAAATGTTATGTCAGGTTTTAGAGAGGTAACATAATTGCAAACTAAAATTTAGGCTAAGTGTTGGCTAAAGTCTCATCTTTACGTTATGAAGGACCAAGTAAGAGATGAGAAAACAACTGTCAATTATTAGTGTTCTTCCCCAGAATGTGCCAACTCATACTGCAGAAACACGAAGACACTGCCTTGCATACAGATGATACAAACCAGTAGCACAAAATGCTGCCCTGGAAGTTTTTCTGTTTTCATTAAATATGGCAACAGCACATGTTCACTGCTGACTATATTTGTACAAGGCAAGGCTGATCCTACACAACTGCAGTGTTCTGACACCCATCAGACCATATAAACACAAGAAAGATAAAAATTTGGGCTTACAGCAGAGAATTAAAATGACATCAGGTAACTGCCTTTCATGTATTAAGTATGTTTTAAAATGATAGTTAGACCCTTTCTCACTGATTTCCTCTACTAGATGTATCTAGGTACAAACATAAATACTTGTCAACTTTTCCCTTAAATAATATTTTGCTTTCTCTTTTACTGCTTCTTTTGTCTAGGAAACTCCCTGATAAAATCCAGACAAACTAACACTTCTTCCTCAAAGTTCTCCTGTGTTACTCATCCTCTGCCAAAACATCTAAAAAACCTTTGATACCAAGGATCATCAGATGTCTGCCTATCACGATTTTCTGTCCTCTGACTTTCCCCACTGTCTTTGTCTATAGAGACTCACTAAAATAGTAAACAAGGAGAAAGGAAACTACATTGCTTTCTTCTGATGTAGTACTTATCATTGTCAATTGTATCTGTCTTCCATTATTCCTACTTTTGTGTTTGCCCAGAGTTTGTAAGTACAGTAGCAGATTGTGTCCTTTCTGTTCTAACTCTGAAATCTGGCCACACGGAGAACAAATAACATTTTTTTTATACCGCCTTTGATGAACACTTTGGATCAGCAGAACTATTTAAATATTGTTTTCCAAATAATTAACAAGAAGCCATCATACAATTTGAGTGATACCATCCAGCTTCAAGAAATGAAGCATTATCTACAGATTCAATTTTAATACATAATATACACATATAGAGTACATTTCCTTCTTCTTCAATATCTAATTGCCAAATACTTCTATATATGAGTATATATATATATATAAAGGTACGTTTCTACAGAGTTAGCAATATAAAATTAAAAAACTTTGTAGTTGAAATACACATCACAAAAGTTATAGTATTACAGGAACCAAAATAACTGCAGAGTCAAGCTCCTATCAGTGAACCTTAACACTGGGGTAACTGGCAGTCATGCTTTCTAGTTCAGATAGGTGAGGAATGGCTTTAGGACTCTGTAAAAGTATTCTAGTTGAGAAAACACATAATTAAAAATATCTACATTGCAGATTTTAAACAGCAGCACTTTTTGAGAGCATCTGCAGTACCAGGGGATCTTGAGTCACTCTTCACTTGAACCACAAGAACCAGGTTTCAAATATGGTAATTCAGGTATGTAATCACAAATAGTAATTAAGTAGCAAAAACTATAAGCACTGATTCTTGTTTTGAAATTATAACTGCTATCATATATATCATCTCAATACTTAAGAGTAGAAAGGGGAGAGGAAACCTAAGTTCTAACCCTTTTCCAGTCTTGGTGGGTTACTCTACCCATCAATCCCATGTACACCTTGCATTGCCTAAACCTTGCCAAACCAAACAGCTGGTACTCTTTCTTTAGTTATTATTTTGTGGTCTGCTATTTATATGTAGATCTGATCAGATCCATAACATTGGGCTTTTGAATAGAGGAAATGTCCTGCAAGGCAAGAATGGCAGAGACATGGTGCAAAGCTCCAACAACTTTGCTCAAAGTACTTCCTGATTTCCTTCAGAATATTTCTCTGAGCCCCTTTGAGTTAGGGGTGGAGGTACATTTGCTGTACTGAGAAATGCAGTCATCAGCTTAACTTCATTACTTGTGAAACTAGTAAATGTAAAAGCAATTTCAGCAGCTCTACATTCAGACAAGCCAATGGGCAAAAGAAAAGCAGATGGCAAATATGCTGCTTACTGTATAGTTAAGAATTGCAGATTAAATGATGGCCTGAGGGAAATCAGGCAAAAAGAGTAGAAATTCATTAAGCATTAATTCCTAACTGAACAGTCTGAATTTTAAATAGGCAGAAAAAGCAGATTCAAAAAAATATTTTGAGAATATTTCTTCACATTTTAACTCATGTTTCAATGTTTTGTTTGGGTGGAGGGGTATTTGTTTGGCTGTTGTTTTTGCCTTTCTTTTTTTTAAACATTTGGTAGCAGCATTACTGCAGTTATTAAAAATTTGTTGAATAATTCAACATCCATGACAGCACATGCAGGTGTTTTTTTTACTGTTTAATGTCCTAAGCCTAGAAAGGAATACAAACTAAATTAAATTGCCATTACCTATCTACTTTGTTTGTTTAAGTACACAAACAATCAAATAAAGTATTTGCTGTTTTGTTGGTCACTGTATTTCAAAGTCCCCCAAAGATACCTTGGGGAAAAAAAAAAAAGAAGTGATCAGTTGTCAGTTGTGAAGCTACACTACTACTGGAAAGATTAGTAATGATGTATGGAGTCCTAGGGTCAAAAAGAACAACTCATCTGCTGGATGCAAAAGTGAGTCTTTTAGTCAACAAACTCAAAGAAAAACAAATCTCTAACTCACATATATGTCTGATATCACACTGAAATGGAAATTAGTGCCATTTCAACATTTCCAACACTGTATGAGTTTGCAAAGAAAGTGCAATGGATTAAAACTGAAGAATCTGATTTTAGGCCCTGACAAAATGACATAAAAGCTTGCTGAGTCTCTGACAATAGATTTTGTCAGGACAATCAATGCTGTTGTGTCAAGTACTTACAGGAATGATTTTCAACATTATTTTCTCAGTACAACTTCTGTCAAGGTTCTGCTGTTCAGATAGTTCATTCTGTACCAAGTTTAGGTTTTACTAATATTTTCCTTATATGTGCTCCATGCATAAATTCATAAAATCACTTCTAAGTATTAGGTAAGAAAAGTCAGAAGAAAAGTAAGAGCATTGCAAAAATGTATGCCTTTGTATATAAACACTCGACTGGATGTTGCAGAGAGGACAAAGCCAGACTCTGTCAGCGGTGCCCAGAACCAGGATAAGAGGAAATGAGCATAAACTGAACACCAGGAGCACTTTGTGCTGTGTGGCTGACAGAGCACTGACAGTGGCTGCGCAGAGAGGTTGTGGGCTCTCCTTGGAGATGTCCAGGAGCCACTTGGATGTGGGCCTGGGCATGCTGCTCTGCATGTCCCTGCTGGAGCATGGGTTGGGCCAGGTGGGGCCCCCCCTAAGTCATGCGGCGATCCTTTGCTCTGTACCCCTAAACATGTAACTCCTAGCAGCTATCACTGTTCTTAAGAATAAAACGTGACAGACTGAATTTAGTGACATTTTTACATATTACTACTTGGTGATGATTTTATTCTCCAATAGAAAAGAATAATTTTACAAAGTTGAAATAGTTTGATTTAATGACAAAAATAGTGTCCATGTTTCTTCAATTAATAGTCTTGCTTCAACTCAGTACCATGTACTTTTCTATTCTATCTCTCACTAGAGATAGACAGGAATTGCATATTACTTCATATCATCTAAAACACAGCAAATCTGAACATCTGATATTTTTTTAAATGAAGAGTGAAAATGTAAAAAAAAAATAATACATTCACTGTGTGCACTGTTTAAGTAAGCCTTATGAAAAATGGTCTGGAAATGTGTGCACAGACTTGTACAGAACTGTGAATGTTCACTGTCTCAAAGCATTGCTCACTTGGTTTCACTCCCTTCAGACAGTGTTAGCAGTCTTTTCTTGACCACACCTGTCCCACAGGAGTCTCCAGTGGAGTAATGATGTTATGTTTTGGTCTCAGTTCGTGAAAAGAAAAAAAGCACCCTTTCATCTGCTTGGGGGGGGCACATAAAAGATATTTCCAGAACACATAGTGAGTTTTCATTAAAATGCATCCTTTCCCTATAACTTCATTTCCTTGAGATACCTCCAGACTCCTTCTCTCACCTCCGTACCGTGGTACATGTTTATATATTTTGCATGAAGTTGTAAGATTTGGACACTGTTTTGTCTGTCTACTGTTCCATAGTCTTAACAAGCCTTTCCTTTCACCCCATAACCCTGCCCAGCTTCTTCAATTCTATGAGTCAGCAACTTTTACCTTCCAGCAAAATGTCTGCACAGAGCATTCTAGGTCTCCACCAAAAGGAAAACTGTATGCACTACAGGTAGAATTAACTGCTAAAATAGAAAGTGCAAATAAAGCAACTACCTGCTTCCATTCAAGCTCAATAAATTTTTGGAGGGTGATTTTTTGTAATTTTCTTTTTTAGAACTTTATCACAGGCGTACTGTTGTAGATTTTTTTTTACTACTGTAAGCTAATGTTTCACAGAAACTGCAAATTTTAAGCAAACTTGATGCCTAGCTTCAAAAGAGAAAAAAAGATACCAAGCAGCTCATAAGATGCCAAGGATTTGCACTGATAATATTCATATTATTTATAATAATGAAAATTGTAATTTTTAAAGCATCACAGATATCTAAGAGCAACTTCTATTAACAGATAAAATTTTAAAAATTATGATTTGATTACAGGGAAAAGGGATAGGAAAAACCATTCCAAAGATGTGAATATGAAATAGCTTTTATTCATGTTCACATAGGGATTTAAAAGGGAAAACAATAAAACAGGGCCACTATAACCCCAACTTTGTAATGAAGTGATATTACTAACAGGCACAACATCCTCTTCTTAATCTTTAGAATTTCAGTGACACTGATGTAAAGAATCAGTTCACCTAGAAGTATCAACAATCAACAGTAAGAGATGCAATTAAATTCAATTTGCTATTCCAATGGAAGATGGTAAATAAGACATGAATGTTCACATGTGGAAGAGTTCTTCATAAGATGAAAAAAGAACTCAGAAAAAAAAAAAAGCACAGAATTTTACAAAAGATTCCTGTTTGGAAGAATCCATATAAACTAGACTTTAAGTTAGTGCATACCAATTTAAAAAAGAGTAGAGCACAGAAACACAAACAGTCCACTGCTGATACATTCCTGTTTGACCAAGAAGTCTGCTACTAACTTACTATATCTAGTAAGAAACACAAAAAAAGAGTGTTGTTGTTGCGAGAAAATATATTTGCCCATGGAGTAATTAAGAAAAGTGATGGAAATATCATTACTGTGAACATTTTCTCCTGAACATAATTTTAGAAAAGTATAAAAGAGTATAATCCTCCACCTGATGACAGACTAGCTATCTAATATATCCCGTCTGTCTTTACATTACATAAACTTTTTATAATACCTTTACTTCCAGTAGGAATGATCCCACATTCCAAGTGCTTAGTGAGAATACACAAATTGGTGTAATTGGCTAACTGATATAATTGATATTGTTGAAACCTACTAAGTCGATATGCACAACTGGAGTGTTGAAAACTTTTGGCAGACATTAGTAACTAGAATTCTAGTTAAGAAAGCTGCAGCAAAATAAATGAAGATTAGGAGACTGAAACTAGTTTAAAATACTTCTGCTCCTGAAGGAATTTTTCAGCATGCAGAATCTTCAAATAGTTAAAAATTGGAGAAGTCCTAAAAATAAATTTATAACTGTTTTCTCCCCAAAAAAGCTACCAAAAAGCCGCCACCTCCCCCCCCAAAAGCAGAAAAAAAGCTTTACTTAAAAAGTACCTCTTAATTTGATATGGAGAATAAAACTAGAAATCTCCAATGAGAGCGAAGTTTAATGAGTGCAACTCACCATTTAACATCACCGATAATGCACCTGACACAAAGTATTTTAGACTGCACAATGAAAGATGAAGGTCAGCCAGTTACCAAACTGTGTTTGATTGGTTAGAGACCTCCAACTTAAAACCAGATTTCTAAAGACAGAAGAGCCAGCTGGCCTACAAACATTTGAAAACAGCATGACATTTGAGCTAGTTTTCCAACACTGATAGAAAATTATGGGAAGATTGTCACAAAATTGTGAACACTAAAATACAATGGAGTTTCAGTGGCAACTGTAAGTCCTTGAAGGCAGTCAATCAGTATAATTTCTTAAGTAGTAGAAGAGTGAGCCAAACAACTGCTCAGTGATTGGAAAAAAATGCCTAGAATACAAAGTGATAGACTACACTTTTCTGTCTTTCCAAAAAAAAAATAAAAAAAAAAAATCTTGAGAACAGAGGCCTAAGTTTACAGTATTGAGAACTGAGGAGGATCCAGCCTTTTACAAAAAAAGAAAAAAGATGTATCTGCTGCTACCAAATTGTTCACAAATGTTTCACAGGAGACAGAACTAATCAAGAGAAGAAACTGCTGAAGGATGGAGGGAGTACACTCTGTATTCTCTTGTTTTCATATCAAGACTGGACACTTCTTCAGAAGATATGCTACAGTTGAACACAAATTCTGCCTTGATGAAACACAGATTAATGGATTTACAATAAGGGTAAATTGGACAAACCATGGTGTGCAGAAGGTCAGACTATATGATTTAATAGCTCCAAATACTCATGCTAATTTTTTCTATTCCTAGTTTACATGATGGGAAAAAAAGAAAGTTTCACGTGTTTCCACAGTCTTAGCCAAAATAAACATACTTTACTGCCAAGCATTCAAAAATCTATAATGCCCAAACTAACTAGAATTCACAGAATAGAACTCACAGAATAGAATTCCAGAGCTTCAGTGAAAAATGTAAATGTTAGATTTTTGACCCAAGTTTCCATCATATACTCTTCTTTTTGAATAATCATTGGTTTGGAGGTGGTGGAATAAAGGACCATTTACTCACTTATTCAAGGAGACAAGCAAAGTCTAATATTGTAGTTTTGGACAGTTCCCTCAAAGAATCAGAAAGAAAATATGGTGAAAATCCCTTGGAAATGCTCTACTTTCCTCAATATCCTGGCTACTTGAGTTAATGCCATAACCACGCAAACAAAGAAATACACTCCTCCAATCTCCCCAAAGAGACTTTGCAATCTGTGAAGTATGTCTAAAAAATATTTGGCTTTACAATGACGATTGATAGTAAATTTAATTTTTTTTATTTAAATAATTAGATGTTTGTATTGATATACAGATTTTATGAACACATGGTGGGCTTAAAAAAAAAGATAATCTTTTTAATAAACAGATGTAACTACTTCTACCTTCTGCATCTGACATGTTGGATGGCTGAAATCTAACTGCAAATCTGCATCAAACTGTTAAATTTTAGAAAATATTAGAAAAACAAAAATAATCTCTAGTATGTTAGTTAGTAGCAAATTAAAAAGAAAATGTAGTTGTTTATTTCTTTATTAAGATGTTAAGATGAACAATAACAACAACTGGTCTTTGTTAAGTTCATGATAGCGGCTGTACACTTTGGCAGTGGTAGGAACCTATCTTGAGAGCATTCGAAGATCCCTTTTATACCTATGTTCCTAGATGCGTAAGTGTTCCTCTGCAAGCAAAATAGAATATGCCTTTGTTTACCAAAGTATTTCCTGGCAAGAAGCATGTGTTTATTAAAACCTCTTCCCCGAGACATAAGTTGAAACTCTGCTATCTTAAGAATATAAGATTTGCCTCTGTTCTATTTTTATAACTCATTAACAAATAAATGGAGCTCCTTTCCCTGCACACACTCTAAGTCCACTGTGAAAAGACTAAGGGTTACAGGTTTTCCAATGCGCTCATGTTAATTCTGAATTAAGATAGTAACAATAATTAAATATGATACTGCACAAACCAGAACAATAAAGATTTTTATCACACACACAGAATTTGTTTGAAGTTACTTTACTTAGTGATTGAAAAAGAATGGGAACACAGAATCAGTTGGGCTACGTTTCAGGTAGTATAAAGAAGTTAATAAAAGCCTTTCTATATTGAATTGCTGGAGTACATGCAGAGGAGATCAACAAAGCTGTTTAAAAGACTTAGAGAAAAAAAACTGTGGGGAGTGACTGAGGGAAATGGAGTCGTTTAGCCTGGGGAAAAGGAGGCTGAGGGGAAACTCCATCACTCTCTACAAGTACCTGAAAGGAGGTTATCTGTGTCTTTTCTGAAGTGACAAGTCAGGACACAAGGAAACAGTCTCAAACAGCATCAAGGGTGGTTTACACTGGATCTCAGGCAGAATTTCTTCAAGCATTGGAACAGGCTGTCCAGGGAAGTGTTCGCCCTAAAAGCTATTTATGAGACATGCGGACACTGCACTCAGGGATACGATTTAATGATGGGATTCAGTAAGTCAGGTTGAGGGCTGGACTTGATGATCTTGAAAGCCTTTTTCTACATAGATTATTCTGTGATAAATCTTGAGATAAGGTCTCAAAATATCTAACTGGATATCACAAGAGAGCTCCTCCACAGGTCCAACTGACCTGGGGGGGCTGATGCTCTTATTACACACTGCAAGCTGTCTTGGGCAAATATTATTTTTGCTAGTATAATACATATTTGAGTGCTGGTAATATCTTTCACTGCTATCTCTGGTGCTGACTCATTGATACTGGAACTGATAACAGCTAGTAGTCTTGTCTGGCCTAAGCACACTCTATGCTGTTGAGCAAAACAGTTGCAGAACTCAGTATATCTCAACATATAGAAAAACAAACCAAACAACAAAATCTTTCACTAAAAGAATGCATGCATGGTTGAAAATAGTTCCTGATAACTGGTTTAACCACAGACTTCTTTTTTTAGATCTCTTTTTTAATCCTAAGGATGCAACATCTGAGATAAAGATTACAAAGTGCCACAGTTCCATGAGCAAATAGAGTTTAACATAAACATTTCATGCATGTCTTTTCAAGACAAAGCTTAGTTAAATATTATTTTTGATTAATTTTGAAGGTCTGCCATTAAAAACTTTCTTAGTTTTCAATTTATGATGTATTGGCACATGTAGACCAGGTGGGCAAGTGGGAAAGACAGAGGGATTTAAAATAAAAATGGATTAAATTTCTAAATCGTTTAATCCAACACAATTTTAACCTAGGCCCTTAATGTTATTTGTAAAGCTTAGTTCTATTCAGGAACCACAAAATCCACAGATTGTTTGCAGTATTTTAATCTATAATATTTGAAAACGGAACAGATAATAGCATTTATTAAAATAGATTCAAGTATTTGTAATCAACAACCATGTGTAAGAACTCTTCCTCTGATAAGTTTTTAAAAACTAAAGTCATAAGGTGGATTAAGAAGCTAAAGATTAGAGAAATGCAACACGAAGTGTCATAAGTCACTGTTTCTTATACCAAGAAATTCAAGTTCTCAGATACAGAAAAAAGAAAAAGCAGAATAAAAAACACAGTAAGGCGTGCTTTGAGAATTGTATCCTGATCTGAAATAGAAATTGCTATAGTTATTTCACAGCACTTTCTAAGTAACAGTATTAAAAACAAACAAACAACAACAAAGAAAAAAAAAAAAAACAAAAACACAAAACCTGACCAACAGTAAAAAAACACCTCTGTGAGGAAATGAAATAGTAAATACCTCTAGAAGAATTAAATGTTCTCACTGAGAGTTCACATGCCTAATCCTGCATGTCACTGCAGAACTGCTGCTGAGCTACTTTTCTCCACTTGCTTCCCATGGAGCTCAAAGCTGAACTTGGCAGATCAGAAAGTTCTCACTGAAAATGGTTCAAACTGTTTACCATCACATCCTCCCACACGCATGCAGAAACTCACAATGTCAAATGTCATGGATATTTTTTAAAAAACATGAAAATCATAAAATCCATAACTTATGACAGCCATGACAAAAATGTAGTTTTATTGATGGGTCAGCAAAAAGTTCATGTAACCCTAGACAATTCTGCAGACTTAGCGGGCATACTAGAGTTCATTTCACATCAGGGATTTTTCTGTTGTTGTTGTTTTACTAGTTATAACTGCTTAAAGCCTGAAAAGAGCATTGGGTGTACAAGAGTTCCCCTTCTAGCACATATTTCAAGAAATCAGTATGATACAAATTGGATTTTTAAATGCCCTGCCATTAAACAAATACGCAAAACCCTGGCTAAATTAAAACTACAAAAATATGTCAAATTTGTAGTAGCATGTATTTAGAATCTTTCATCAGACCGAGCACCAGGTAATATAATGAAGTGCAAAAAGGCACGAGGAAGGAAAAAAATAAAAATAGAAAAAACCACCCCAAACAAAACAAACAATCTGTGACAGTTCTCAATACCAGGTCAGTTCTGGAAAATTACTGAGAAATCGATAAAAATCTGCAAGAGAGAAATGAATTATGATGATAAGAAAAACAGGATAAAAAGATCATGCAACTATATCCGTAGGTACACCACAGAAAACTAATCAGTAAACGCTTTTGCGTTCTGTTCAAAATCTTTAAGAGAGAAAGGGAAATTCAGCTTGGTAGGAAATCAGCAAACATTCTTCAGTTACTTTCAGATCCAGTGAGCCCAAGAAAGGAAGTAGAATCAGGATGGAAATCCCAGAAAACACATCTCAAGGTGAGAAAGTATCTAATGCTGTATTTGAATCTGGCACGACACATTTATCAAGTAAAATAAGTTTCCCAGGGAACAGTGGGAAGAAATACAGTTATGCATTAGGCTGTCCTCTTCACTATTAGAAGAATGGTCTGAAGTTTCTTCATAACAGTTGCAAAACTTGGACCATTTAAGACTCACTACTATAGTTTCATACATATTGAAGTAGAAAATGTTGTCATCAGCAAAACTGTATGAAAGAACAGAAGGCCTCTCAGGGTGACACGCACATCCCACATGTTCTCATGACAGTAAGGATATATATATATATATATATATATTTAAAAGAATTCATGGATATTATTCTCTCAAAATTTTTTATTGAGAGACTGATAGAATCAGTCATGGAATCACAGAATGCCTTAGGTTGGAAGGGATCTCTAAGATCACCCAGTTACAAGCCCCTACCACGGGCAGGGCTGCCACCCACAAAATCAGGCTCTCCATGGCCCCATTCAGCCTGGCCCTCTGGGCAGCCTGTGCCACTTACTCAACACATGCAGTGTGAAGAATTTCCTCCTCACATTTAACCTAAGTCTCTCCTCTTCTAGTTAAAGCCGTTCCTCCTTGCCCTATCACTATCAAACCATGTAAAAGGTTGGACAGCCTCCTTTTTGCAAGCACCCTTAAGCTTATACGATAGCTTTCATCTTCCCAGAAGACACTACAATATTCTACCACGTACAGAACAGGCAGACGCAACAGGAAGAGAAAACAATACATATGATTTTAAATATGTTTAAATATGTGTAATATTTTAAATCTTGTCAGGCATTGACTTCAATTACCCAGATATTTGCTGGAAAAGCAATGTGGCCAGGCACGCGTGGTCCAGACGGTTCCTGCAATGTGTTGAAGACAACTTCCTGATGCAGGTGGTTGAGGAATCGACGAGGAGAGGAGTACTGCTGGACCTTAATCTCACTAATAGAGAAGGGCTTGTCAGGGAAGTAAAGGTCTGGGGCAGCTTGGGTTGTAGTGACCACAAGATGGTGGAGTTCAAGATCCTGAGTGGAAGAAGTAAAGCAAAAAGTAGGATTGCTACCCTGGACTTTAGGAGAGCCAACTTCGATCTCTTCCGGGACCTACTTGGAGCTATCCCGTGGGCTAGGGTGTTGGAAGGGAAGGGGGCCTGTGAGAGCTGGTCGGCATTTAAGCAGCTCTTCTTCCAAGCTCAGGATCGGTGCGTCCCTGTGAGGAAGAAATCGGGAAAGGGTGGCAGGAGACCTGTGTGGATGAGCAAGGAGCTCGTGTGCAAACTCAAAGGAAAGAAGAAGGCCCATGAAATGTGGAAAAAGGGTTTGACTACGTAGGAAGAATGCAGGAATGTTGTCAGGGCCTGCAGGGATGTGACGAGGAAGGCTAAAGCCTGCCTGGAATTAAATCTGGCAAAGGGGATAGAGGATAATAAAAAAGGTTTTTTCAAGTACATTAACAGTAAAAGGAAGACTAGGGAGAATGTGGCTCCCCTGCTAAGTGACGGGGGTGTTCTGATAATGGGGGATGCTGAGAAGGCAGAGATACTGAATGCCTTCTTTGCTTCTGTCTTCAGTGAAAAAAGTTCCCCCTAGGGAATCTGAGACCCTGGAGGTTAGTGAGAGGATCTGGGGAATGGAAGACCTCCCTTCAGTCAGGGAAGAGGTGGTCCGGGAGCGCCTAGGCAACACCAGTGTTCACAAATCCATGGGACCCGAGGGGATGCATCCACGGGAGCTGAGGGAGCTGGCAGAGGTGATTGCTGAACTGCTTTCTGTCATCTTTGAGAGGTCTTGGAGGACGGGGGAGGTGCCACAAAGATGGTGAGGGGCCTGGAGCATCTCCCCTATGAAGAAAGGCTGAGTGAACTGGGTCTGTTCAGCCTTGAGAAAAGAAGACTGAGAGGGGACCTGATCCAGGTCTATAAATATCTAAGGTGTGGGGGGCAGAATGGCGAGGCCGGACTCTTTTCAGTGGTGAGTGGAGACAGGACAAGGGGAAACAGCCGGAAACTGCAGCATAGGAAGTTCTGCACCAATGTGCACAAGAACTTCTTTACAGTGAGGTGACGGAGCACTGGAACAGGCTGCCCAGGGAGGTGGTGGAGTCTCCTTCTCTGGATATGTTCAAGGCCTGCCTGGATGCCTACCTGTGCGACCTGCTGTAGGGAACCTGCTTTGGCAGGGGGTTGGACTCGATGATCTCTGGAGGTCCTTTCCAACCCCTACAGTTCTGTGATTCTGTGATTCCTTTCCTTTTCTAAGTTGAGTAACCAGATAGAAAAAATTATACAGAAATAATACTATTTCATATTTTTGCCATGAAGATTTTCTACCGTAACATCACCAACACTCACAGTTAAATAACATATCTACTTGTAAATATAACAAGAATTAAATGGAAAGTTAAGAAAATAGGAAAATATTGAATATGCTTTAATATAATTTCACAAATGAAAAAGAAGATCATATTATAAATACTGCTTGAGATTTACCAATATGCACTGACAACGGTCTCAAGAACAGCTCAGCTGGTTACTGCTGGTAAGCTGGTCATTGAAAGTAGTTCTTGTAATACTGCTCCATTCTAACATTCTCCTTTGTCTACCAGAATTATTTCCTTTCTTGCTCCTCTAATGTTTCTTGATTCCTTTCAAAAGCATACTTTTTATGGCATTTGCTCAGTTAATTTTCTTACAGTGAAGTTAAACAAGTCAGTTGAATTCTTATAAGGGCTGAAACAGGTGCTCACGGGCAATGGTAAAAATGTGCAAGCAAAAAAAAAAGTTACAAAGAATCTTAAATTGGAAAATTAATCCTGTCTGTAAAACTCCCGACCTGCTTGTTATTTTAGAAGGAACTGCCAAATAAATTTTCATATTCACCAAGTAATCGCTTTACCAATTCACTGTACTCATTTTTGGTCATTCTTTAAATTCTCAACAGCAGGATGAATCAGCTAATTTATGGCATTAGCCAGATTTGCTTTCTGTTCTGTTTCTGTAAACATACCGTTTAGTATACAACTGCAAAACTTAGAAGTACATGTGATTAATACTTGCATAATGAATTCATGCTATTGTAAAGCTGATTTAACTGTACTGTATATTGCACCTTGAATTTTATGGTGAAAAATTATTTTTGACAATAAATGTAAATCATGCATCATACCAGTAGAAATCTTATTTTTTCTGATTTTAGATCTCTCAGAATAAGGATGTTTTACTCTTTTTTATCAGTGCTGGCATAAAATACATTTCCTGGCTGATTCATATGGGGGAAAATGACAGATTGTAGGAAGTGATCATAGCATATCAAATAGATTGTTATACTGCGAAATACGAACTAGAGAAGCTCAAAGTTTACTTTACTGAGAGTTTGTAAAGCTTTTCCAACATCAACTGTCCTCTATAACGCTATTTAAGTACTCATTTAAAAAACATGTTTTCAATTCTAACACTTTAAACTCTAAAGTAATATAATCAAGACTGAAATTAAGTCTAAAAATAAAGTGCAAGTGAGTGTACTTATGAAAGAGAGAAAGGGCCTTGGAAAGAATACTATGAAATTTCTTTTTTAGCATCAGAACAATCAATTAAAGACCTACTAACACAATTATGAATCTTTTGTCCAGGAATTGAATGGACCTTGTGTGTGGCAAAAAAAAATTTGATTAATGTGGACAATACATAATGCCTAGTTTGCAAAACTTAAGATGACTGACCCTACTTAGGAAGAGGATGCCTCTTAAAAAGAACCTCTGCTGGTATGCAAAGGCTTATACAACTGAAGTCCTTTCCTCAGTCAATGCAAGAATCTGCAGATTCGAGAAAATAAGCTCAGAGCTGCCATAAACCACAGTTTTTAAGAGAAGCTCCTTATTACAGATGGAACTGCCCTCCTCCACTCCTTGGGCAAAAAGATGGGGTAGGTGATATCATTTTCATCACACAAAGAGAGAACAGCAGAAAATATTTTCAGATTAAAGTCAGTGAAAGACTATATTAGAGTTTCTCTCTGCATAGCCAGAAAAAGGGCACTAAAAGATTATGCACAGAGTAGTCTACAATTGACCTCTGCTACTAGAGCAATAGGTATTCCCCATGCAGATGAACTTTTTTAAAAAAATATATATTTTTAAAAACTTTTAAGCAAAGTTTTGGAAAGTTTCACGGAATTTAAGCCACAAACAAAACAAGACATTTTTACTAGACTGAAAGAAACCACACAGGGAATTACAGATCCCTTTAGATTACTGCTTTACATTCACCTGTTTAGCTAGGCCCTCAATCAGAAGACTTAAGTATGACTTGAGCCATCAAATATAAGCCTGAACAATTTTTATAACTTGATTAAAGAAAATTATTCAGACCATAGATTTTAAGACTGTCTCTTAAGGTTCCAGGAAGATGTTAATGTCTTCAGGAACCAATATTTGCAAATATAAGATATAATACACAATTCACATCACACTGGTTGTGTCTCTGTTGTATATGTGGGCAAATTAACATTTTCAGCATTTGTAATAAATTTTCTAAAAGAATACTTTACTGCAAGACTGAAATATCAATTTCTGATAATTTCAACCCTCACACTTCAAAAAACCCATGGAATATTTTCTTTCCAAAGTTACGTTCCTAAGGAATGCAGTATTAATCACAAATAATATTTAGATGTTAGAAATTTATATGAAAAATATACGTATGTTATCAGAGCTTGTATCAAACAATGATGGCATCAGCATTTGTCTGCAGTTAGTTTCGATGCAATAATTGTAATGCTCAAAGATTCGGAGGTACAAGAAAGAGATAAACTTATTATTATGCCTTTTAGCATTTAGGTTTGACTATGAAGGCTAGAAATGTTCTTATTTAATAAATATTACTTAATAATAACTAAAAAAATAAGTAATTACTCCTTGCACTGTAACAATTAGCATTTGAACACTGAAAAAAAAAATATGAAAGAGAGATAGAAATGAAATCCTATGCTTTTTAATCATTCAATAGTTATTTTGTATAATACAAGATGATCTATTATGCAAGATGCATTTATGGCTCATACTTCCAAATATGTACTGATGGACTGATTAATTAGCTTGTAAATAAGCATGCTTGAACTTTAGAAGTGGGAGAACCCAATATCTATGCACAGAACAGTTTGCCACAATTCCTCTTTCACCTGGCTACTGGAAATTTCACAGGAGAAGCCTCTAACCCTACAGATTATGTACAGGGTTTGAAGGAACCTATAAGATGGTGTTTCATTTTTGCTTTAAAATCCTGATAGAATTCAATCCACTTTTTTTGAGGGAGGAGAATGGAGGTGGGAAGGGACAGCACAAGGGGGAAGATAGACAGTTGTTAAAAAACAATAACAACAAGCATTTCAATCAAAAAGAATGTTTTCATTAAATCATTCACTTTTTTTTTTTTTTAACTAAAAATTTACTTTTAATTCAATTATACATTTGTATAGTATTTGAAGATCAGTGGAACATCTCATTCAATGGCATCTTCCTTTAAAAATATTTATCATAAATTCAGTTACATCAGCATGAAATGCTGGAGAGACAATGGTAAAAAATACAACTATTTTAAGTTATCAAAGACTTATTTATCTTTTAAGCAGTTGCTTCTGGAAATGAAAAAAAACATACAGGTCAGGCTTAAAGGGTTACAAATAAATGGGTTACATTGGATGGTGACCTGTCACTAGCAGGTATCCTCAGTGCTCCAGTTTAAGGACAGTTCTCCTTAATATTTCCATAAACGATTTGGATGCAGAACTCAAATGCATGCTAGGTTTGCACACAACACTAAATTAGGAGTTCTGGATATTCCATACCTGAAGACATTCAAGACCAGGTTGGATGGCAACCCTATGCAGCAGAAGCCATATATGACCAAGGCAGTGGGTAGGAAAGAGAAGATCTATAAAGTTACTTCCAACTGAAAACCATTCCATGATTCCATTCTCTATGTTGCAGAGACATAGGAACATGTGTTGCTTATGTCTGTTTTACCTCAGATAGCAAAAGTATCTGAAAGCTGCATATGCAGTCACTGTTACTAGTGATAGTGGTATGGCTCATAGCTTGATCAGGATGCTCAGATCCTGAGTGATGTTACATACATGCAACAGTTGCGCTCTGTTCCGAACCACACCAGCTGATTTTATTACTGCAATACATTCAGAAACCGAGGGAAAAAAGGAATGATAATGTAAGCAGGAGTCACCTACTTTCCAATGTGAGTTAGATAACCTGTGTGTAACAATATATACTATGTTGTTATGGGTCACATCAAGAATTTCAGGGAGAATATTCTTCTTTGGTAAAGAATTTAACAAGAAAATCAGTCAAGTAACACAAAATATCACTTACTTTGTTAGTGACAGCCATCAATACCAAAACCCTGTTTTATGACATCTTCTGTTTATCTTCTGTTTTACTGGAACTTACAGATAGAATAAAAAGCAAAATATTTACAACAAAATTTTATGAAATTTCTAAACTTCAAAATTTTCTGAATTTCTTGTTTTCATCTAATGGTTCAAAAATTCTTCCACTGAAATAAAAAGATTATGATGCACCATTGTTCTGCAGTCAGTCTGAGCTCAGTCAGTTTGTCTAAATAAATGAGCAAACTTGTTTGTTATAGAATGTATGAAAATTGAAAAGTATTTAAGTTACCTCAAGCTCTAATGTCCCAAAGACCTAGATGCCCTTCCAAAATGCACATACAGTATAAACATGACTAGAATCAAGTATTTTTGAGATGCACTGAAGAACTTGCCAGCTGAAAAACATACCAGAGACTTTCAGTATAGATATGTATATCAGATAATACTAACATAATTACTTGTATACAATGCTTGAAGTGAAAATTAAATTCCCCAAGGAAGATTATGTGATAAAAAAGCAGCACAGTGTGTGAGACAGCTGTGGAATTGAACTTTGATATGTAATAAACACCTAAATACTAATAAATATACATGTATATCTATATACACATACAAACACACTCACATATAAAACAGATAAATGGTTTCCCTGTCTATATATGAATTTTGTACTCATTTTCTATTACACTGTTTTTAAAGAAGTAGAAAATTTAAAGTTTTTATTACAAAAGAAGCCTACAAATTAATACATTATGTAAAAAAGCTAATTAAACATTGCCTGGAATAAAAAGAACCATGTACTTTAAACTTACTTGCCAGTATTCCTTCCCATTTAGAGAAAGTCACATCATAAACTGAGAAGTGACAATTTGAATTTTACAAGCACAACAGGTTGCCAAACTAAGATTACATCTAACAATGTTTCCAGTGCACCAGGCACTTTCCTTCTCCTGCTGACCTTTCAACACGTGGTTCAGAGACTACTGGATTAGAGCTGTTAACAAGTGGCAGGTGCAGCCAATTAACCAAGCAATGACGTAACTGTGACTTCCAGCATTAAGCATAACGCTTGTTCAACAAACTCTGCTTATCCACCAATGAGCTCAGTATGGCTGCTTATCAGCCAAACTTAAGAACTTCAAAAGCTCTGTACTGCTGACATACTTCTCATTAAAGAGTGATTTTGCTGTGAAATTATCCAACTGTGACTATGGTATGCTTCACCGTTCTCCAGCTTGGGAAGCTGTGAAACAATGTGCATTAACCCTTTTGATCACGTGGATCATACATTTTCAAGTACACAATGAGAAATGAGAGAAATGGTGAGGAATACGTATAATTTAAATAGACCAAAAAAGTGGTATGACAAATGACGTTGAAATGACTACAAAAAAGTATTTTAATATTACAATTTAGAAAACGATGTTTGGTCAACTTCAGTTCTTTTCCATGACAGACCAAATCGGTGCAAGACACTGCTCAAAACTGAATCAATCCATAACCCTATCAATATGCATCTCCTGGTGCTTCTTAACATGTAATATACAGTAATTAAAATTTTTCTGGTTTTATTTTTCCTATTACAATTTGAGACAGAACATGCTGGAAAACAATAAACATCCGCTTATCTGAGGATGTGTATCACTATCAAATTGGCCCATCAACATTATCAAGATGTGTAGTGTAGCTGACATGCCAAAGGGACATCTCTCCAACTGGAGAGACTCAGACAACCTTGAGCAGTGAGCCCAGGAGAACTTTATGAGGTTCAACAAAGCCAACTGCAAGGTCTAGCACCTGGGTCATGGCAACCCTCACTATCAATACAAGCTGCTGGATAACAAGATCGATTGCAGCCCTGCCGAATAAGACTCAGAGGTACAGGTGGATGGCAAGATGGACATGAGCCAGCATGAGCCCAGTAGGTCAACTGGATCTTGAGCTGCATCAAATGAAGTGTGGTCATCAGACTGACGGAGGTGATCCTGATGGGGTGGAAAATCTACTCAGTGCTGGTGAGACCTCACCTGGAGTACTGAGAGCAAATGAGAAGTCCTCAGTACAGGAAAGACATGGACTTGTTGGATCACATCCGGATGAGGGCCACAGAAATGACCCAAGGGATGGGATGGAATACCTCTCCTATGAGGACAGGCTGAGAGAGCTGGGCCTGTTCAGCCAGGAGAAGAGAAGGTTCAGGGAGACCTGATAGCAGCCTTTCAGTATCTAAAGAGGGACTATAAGAAAGAAGTGGACAGACAAGGGGAAATAATTTCAAACTAAAAGAGAGGAAATTTATATTGGATACAAGGTGGTAGCTTTTTACAATAAGGATGTTGAGGCACTGGAACACGTTGTTCCAGAGATAGTGGAAGCCCAATCCCTGAAGACATTCAAGGCCAGGGTGGACCAGGCTCTGAGCAACCTGATGTGGCTGTAGGTGTTCCTGTTCACAGCAGGGAAGTTGGACTAGATTACCTTTAATGGTCCCTTGCATTCTGTGATCACTACTGCTTCATGTTCTTGAAGTTTATTTTGCGATTATTCTTTCAATGCAGACTTGCTGTTGCCTTGCATTAATCTCCATGTCTGATGTCTTTTTGGTGGATTTATATAAATTGAACTGAAGCAGAAAACCATTTCTGTATTTTCTTTTCCAGACGGAGATAGAGATTGAAAATGCAGAAGAGATTTAACAGTGTAGAAATGAACAGATTCATTAGCTCTTTCTGTTGTCTGAGTAAGCCAGATACGGTATCTGAAGACAATATATTTTTCTTTCCCCTTTATTAAGTTACCCCATACACAACAGCAGGAACAGCTTCTCAAATTAAGCAGTAAAAAAAACCAAGCAGCTCAGGCAATTTGCATCCATTAAAAAAAATAATAAATAAAACAAGAAGCTAAAGGAGATTTCTGAACCATGGGGAATACTGGTGGTAAGTAACAGAACATAACAGAACAAGGTGAAAATTCTAGAAAAGTGAGGGAAGGGGGGAAGAGAGGGAAGAAGGAAAAAACCTGTAACAGCATACTGTTTTCAAACAGAAAACACAGCCTAGACAGTTATAAGCCTGATTTCAATAACCTATTCTTAGGCAAAAATAACAGCATCATTAACATGGAACCACAATAAATAAACAAACTACCTCTTATGAACAGATGGAAAAAAGAGACTGTCAAACTATCTGATGAGAAGGAACAAAACACAGAATAATTTCTGACCAAGTTTAAACATGGCAAAGAATAGGGAGAAGTAAAATGCCACAAAAGGAAAGGTAAATGTTCAATCTACTCAATTTATCAAAGTTCAGGGTGGCTTGTTCACAATTTGCAAGCAAAGATGGATGTGCTAACAGAAAGTTAGCAGACAAGTGAAAGATGAAGATAATGCCTACAAGATGAAGCAAGTCTGAAAGCAGATAGAAAAAAAAAAACCCACAGTATTTTTATTTATTTAATGAGAACAGCAATTAAACGAATTTTAGTGGTATATTTGAACTTAAAAAAAGGGATATTTTTCCCTCCAAAAGATAAGACTGAGATAAAATTTTTTTCACAAATTCCTGTGTGCTCTGTTAGGTGAAATTCTCACTTAAACGATCATGGCAGTTTTTTCTGCCTTATCCTCTGAAAGTCCAGGCTTTTTGGATGTTTTCCATTTTCATTAGATAAACAGCTTCTTCTCATTAGAAGTAGATATACCCTTATAAGGACTCAAGTTGTGTTTTCTTTACTCCTGCTGATTCTGCTCCAAATCTTGTTTAATACATCTTAGACCTTATTGCAGAACTAATCAATACGAATATTTTCAATGATAATTTCAATAAAAGCATTTAAAATAGCTTATATTGCTTACAATTATTATGAAACTCTACTATGCTCTCCATGCTTAAACCTTCTTTAAAGTCAAGTGATCCCAGAGAAGAGGAATCAGTTATATACACTCTCTGTGGAAGACAAGCACTGAAGCTCATTAAAGTTACAGCTGTTAAATAAAGCAACAGTGCTTTTTGTCAAAAACAATCCATTTTATTTACATAGCATTGCCATAATTATGTGCAAGGGATTCTGATCAAAAAAGGGAGTACTTCAGTCTGTACATATTCTTAACTCTTGACCTATTAAAAGTCTGCCCAGCTATGAATCTCAGAAATTCATTCCTCAAAACACAACTCCTAAAACTTATTGTAGTGCTTATTACCATGTTTAGTCAGTTTCACTGAATTTAGTCAGTGACCTAGTAAGACTATTAATTACAGAAATTCTGACACAGCAAAAGGTTGGAGGATCTAGCTTGAAAGTGCCAGGTTTTACTGTTGCTCTCAAATAAACTCCTATATTCTCAAAAACCCATAACAATCCAAGCTGGAAGAAACTATGCAACTAACCACTCATTTCAAGCAAGTAACTCTCACAGAGAAGAAACAGAGGGAAAGAAAACATAAATCCAAATTCTCTGCCAAAATGTAATCACAGAACAAAAGCAAAGATATCTTCTCAAAAAGAATATAAAACTTAACATTGTTGATACACTTTTAAGGGACTATTTGACATTAATTTTGCATAAATACTTATGATATATGTAGATGGACGCCAAATTTCATTTATGAACCTCTAATTCTTAAATATATGATAACCTGCTAAAACTATAGAAGAATATCAGTCATCCTTAACATCTTATAAAAATTCTAAATATTTTGCCTCTCAGTACAATTTAGGTAAGTTTTCAAATATATATCAGAGGGTTTTTTTTTTGTCTGTATGGCCATAAACTCCATATACAGTGCTGTGTATTGAGATCTAACAGTATTTACAGTATATCTTTTCAATAAAAAGTTTAAGACAGCCAGGACTAATAGATATTAACTATCATCACTAGTTGCATGTCTAGGTTGAAAACAGCTGATCAACTAATTAAAAAACAGAAGAGTTATCTAATGTTTAGCAAGTAAAATACTTCACTGCTAAGTAAAATGGACATAATCTTAATTGGGACAGCACGCAACCAAAGAGTTGCCATTTATAGCAAAAATAAGTTTGAATCAGTAAAGTTTAAAATAATATTCTGTGTATTATTAAAAATATTATTATCTACTTATATTAAGTTTTCAACCATTCAAATGGAATAGAAATGCTTAGGGTTTTGTCGTTGTTTTTGTAAAAATAAATCATGAAGATTAGATTTTCATAAGTAAAAATCCATGTTTACAAAGCATCTGCTTTGAAAAGTGAATGTTCATATTATATATTCTCTCCTTCAGTTCTAGAAAATATCACTACTTCTTTATTTTAAATATAAAGTTTCTACTAAGTTAGAAGAATAAATACCATTAACAAATACATCCATTTAATTGATAGAAACAACTAAGAAGAATCATTTAAAGTTCAAATGGCATTCTGGAAATCAAATCTGCAAGATTTGATTTAATTTCACCAGAAGTATGCAGGCAGCTATCAAAAATTAATATAAATGTATCTATGAAAAAAAAAAAACAACTTGAAACTAGCCTCTTTAAATAGAAGTAGACTAAATGCAACTGCTATCATTAGCAGTTGATCTTAATTTCCTTTACTATTGTCAAAGACAATTAAACATGAGCATACTGGCAAAAGATCTTCAAAATTTCTTCAAATATTCTATCTGCACATTCAAAAGAAATATGAGAAAAACATAAAACTAAGGTAGACTGAAGGCAAATTACACAGATATAAACGAATTCACAAACAATAAAGACGCTTTTATACAAAATTTGAAATGATCATTCTACTTCAGGACTGACACAATTTAAATCAAAATTTTCAAAGTGATTTAGAAGTCCTGATGTATTACCATCATTTCACTAACAAAAATTTCTTTAATCAGGGTAAATATTTGGTAGTAGATTTTAATTATGGTTTAATAATTGCCAGCTGCTATCACTCCCCAGAATAATGTAAAATTCCTTGCAGGAATAGCTAGTAAAAAAATAAAAAATTGAAATCCAAAAATTTACAAAGGAAATGAGAATTTAAGTGCTATTCAGTATGTCCAGCTGTTAAAACAGAATGACACTAGACTGAAAACCGAGTAGAAACCTAACAACATCTGGAAATGGGAGTAAAAATTTTGTTAATTACAGTTTAGCTACCAGCAAAACAATTTTAAAAATGCTATTACTGATCATCAGTAAATGAAATGTCCTCTTTCCAGGTGGCTTATTTCTGAAAAGTTGTCTACATATGTATGGAAGAAGAATGCAGAAAAGGGGAAGAGTGCTTCCAGCAACAGCCGACAAAGATAGAAGATGGAAAAGAAAGTTAATCACGCTGCACTGTATTGCTTCAAGTGAAAGAAAGCTGAGCTCCTATCTTGACCCAACAGGTAGAAAAATGAAACCTTGCTAAGACAGCTGAGTAACTCTGCTAATCTCATTATTAATTTGTATCGCTCTCATCACTATGGTAAGGTCTAAATGCTCCTTACGCTATGATTTGAAGATAAAATGGGCTTAAAAAAGAAACAACTTCTTAAGATTTATTATCCCACTTGACAACAAAAAATGAATGGACTTGAATACAACTTATTGAAGACTCGCACTCAGAAAATCTGAGTGTTAAATATTACAAAACAGAATACAGAAGAATATCAAACACATCTGTCTACTAAGACAGTGTAGTAGCTATGATGGGGTGGATGACCTGTGAAATGGTGATCAGCTTAGCAGTAGTTATTTCTACTATCTAAAAGATTTCCCAAACACATCTGCTTGTCCCGAAGATGATAATTTTACTTTCTTTTGCTATTACTAACTACTGCAGTCAAGTAATATGAACTATTACTGTAGCTAAATTTCACTTCCTTTTATTCATTAAACGTTATTAAAGATTCAAAACTCTGAATATGATGACCAAGATTATTTGTTCTACTCTATTTTAAAAATAGCTATTACTTATTTTGCCCCACAGTACAGCACGTAAAATGGCATGACTTGTATGTTTAGATACAAACAGAAGTGAAGAATAAAGAAAAATATTTCAACATACTGTAGACATCCTTCACTGCAGTACCACTTTAAGATGTACTGATCATATTTATAAAAAATGTATTCTGTAACAGAAACAAAAACTCAAACTGTCCCTTCCCATGCTTCTCAACTCCATTGAAACAAAGAAAGGAAATGGAGCATGAACATTCAGCAATTAAAAAGTACATGGATATACCACCGTTAAATCTGTCTTGCTATGTTACAAAAAAAATTAAAAAATCACATGTGCAGCTGAACAATTGAGAGCACTCCAGCACTTTGAAATGCTATCCCGCCCATGATATGGTACTAACAATTCACTTTATAATAAGTATTACACATTCTCACCTTCCATCGTGCTAACTGCATTTTCATGGGTCATCTATGCATCCTTTTTTCCAGGTGATTAGACAAATGCACACACAAACTTCACCTAAAAATACATGGATTCTTGCCAAGTAGCAGCAGGATGAAATATACCAGAGTAACAATCCAGTCTTTGTCCCAGGCTAACACTATACCTATTAACACACTTTGATGCTTAGCCAAGAAAAATCTCAGTGCTGGGATTCTGGTTTTTGTGCCCAAACAATCTGTGTTTGTGTTTAATATAGTATAGACTGCTTTTAAGTTACTGCCAATCATTAACTCTACAAGAGCAAGTCTGAGTTATTTTTTCTTTAAAATGAATATTAAGGTAAAGAATACAGAAGAACCTACATTATTCCAAAAAGAAGAATCATGCAATTCTTAGCTCTAAGTGAGTGATCTTACTGAGAAAAACACGGTATTTCTAAAACCAATTCTGAAGTAATCTTTCTTTCCTGTATGTCATTTACACATTACTGAAATACTCAATTTCTTTAACCAAATACAAAAATACAGATGAAAAGGAACAAACCAGCCTCTTAGCCTTACAGAAACTTTAAGAACTGATTTTTACTAAAGGAAAAGAAGATAGCTTCTTCAGGTTTTGTTTTTTTTTCAAAGGATCTTGTCAATGAAAAAGTAACTGATCAATTGTTTTAGAGAGAATGGATAAAATTTAAAACATGAAATTGAAGTAAAATATGTGATAAAGATTAATATAAACAAAGCAATATAAAACAAGCAGCACTCAAAGTTCTAATTCCAGCAAGATGCGTTCTGTGATTCTTTCTAACATCGATGCCTATGTATTTATGCCTTGGGCATAAAGTCATGAATACTTTCTACAGCACTGAAATTTGCTTCAAAGTCAACTCGGACAGCTGGCCCTGCCTTTGTAGTTCCCTTTTTTGATGTTTTACCAAGGATTGTATCAGAGATCTGTATTACAAGGAACTCCTCAAGTAATTATAAAGCCCTAATTGAGGCAAAATGACAACAGTAAGGGCCAAGAGGACAGAAAGGCAATAATTTTGTAAGACAGACTTAGGAAAAAGAAAAGTTTTTCAGTCTGAAGAGTAAGGACTTCCTTTGTCATTTTAACCAAAATAATATTCCCTCTGTTTTATCCTTCATGTTGCATGATGATTGTCAAATTCTAGTCAAAAGGAATTTCATTTCAATTAACTTTTAATTGCAAGAGTATTTTCACTGGAATCACTCAACCATTTGCAGAACTGAGCAATTTCCATACGACTGTGGATAAATGGCATTTTATAAATTAGCACTTTGGTTTCAAATCCATTTTGAATTTATCTGCCATGATAAGTCATTCAAAGCATACTAAACACACACAGATTAATGTGGAAGCATTAACAAAACATTTGGCAGACAGATAAATACACTATAAGGTATTGTAAGGCCTGCAGGTGAGTCTGTGTATGGTATCAATACGAAATCAGAATGCTGATTTCAGAACAGAAGATTCAGAAACCATTTCCCTTCTTTCAGACACTCCTGAAATATACAGGAGTAAACCTACTTCCTCTTCTTCTCCTTTAAATTCTAAAGTGAATTTTTATGCCTACGGTTTGCTAGTTTTACATTTATTATAGTCAATATCAAGCAAAGTACCTTTAAAATCTAACACTCCTTTTCTGGGAATCTAATTTGTAAAGACATCTCAACAAACAGAAAGCAAATAAAAACCAACAAAAAAAAAAAAACAAACAACCCCGAATGCTCTGTTTATATATTAAAATACTAGTTGTGTGGAAGAGTGCATGTTTATGTTTTTCAAGAGTCAGAACTTTAAAACAGATACCACATTAATCAGACACATTCACCCATGGAAATGGAAAGAAGTGCACTCATTTAAAAGGATACATCAAAATGCACTTCCATTTCTTATTTTTTCATGAAAGTCACATTTACATTTAGCATTTATCAACATCACCTGCAATATTTTGTGTTATTTAGACAATTAATTCCTGCCAACTTTTTCTCAAGGCCATATGGATTAAAAAAATCTGTAATTCTGTAACAGTAGCTCCAGCTCAGACACATCTGCTTACCATAGCAGGGGCAATATGGCACAACAGATGTAGTCTCTCAGGTAACAGAGACGCAAAGAATTTAGGATTCAGAAGTTTTCCACCTGCAAAGCCATAGGAGGCATGCATAAATCAGAACCAGTATAACACACTTTCAGTGCGAACTAGGTATTGTGCTGCATAATATTTCACAGGATGTTATTCCTTATGTATGACATAGGCTCTACATTCTCCCAAAGCATGTCACAACTATCAGACTGATTTGGGTATGTGTAGCAAAAACTGTGGTTAGAAGTACAATCTACACTTAGGAAGCACAAACAGAAAAATGCATTCATCTTGAAATGTGGCAAAAGCTTTCTATATTCTGCTTTAAAGCCACTTTATAAGTTATGGAATACCCTACTCTTCCTCATAGCTGATACTTCAAGCTCTTTACATCTTTTTCCACAATAAGCATTGTCCTTATCCCTGCCAACCTCTAGTGAAAGAACATCATCCTCATGTATGTTGAAAATATTCAGGCAGATATTACATGCATAACATACAGAGATTGCTCCAAAATAATGCTTCCTATTTCATTTTGGCCCAAGATATCAGAAGTGAATGTTGGTGTATGGAACCAGAGGCTGAACCTTCCCATCAATATTTTGTTACATGTTGCTGCCATGCAATGAAATGGCATCTGATGTAGAAGGGTGTATGAAGCAAAGGTGTGCCATGAACTCCTCCATGCACAAAAACTGGCACCTAGTGACATTCACTGACGCTTGTTGAACATTAATGGAGACCAAACTGTGGATGTGAACAAAGTGAGGTGGTAGTTGGTGTGTCCCTGCAGTTGTGACAGCAATGTGAAAAACTGCCATGCTCAGGACATTCATGCACAGCTGTCATATAAACAAAGAGTGTCTCAATCAGCTCATATGTGTGAATAGGCACATTACAACTGGGGAATTGTATATGGAGCTGAATTTTGTCTTCAGCGAATTGGAAACAGCAGTGACAATGTTGGAATATCACAGGTGGTGCCAGGCGGACCCCTGCTGCTCACACAGCAGCAGAAAGAACATCACAGGCAAGTTTGTCAGGATCTATTGAATCTGTGTGAGGCAAAAAGTGACAGCTGCCTGGATTGCATCATTTCTGGTGCTAATACATGGTGTCACCACTCTGAGCCAGAGTCAAAACACCAGTCGATCGAGTGGCAAAAAAGTTCATGATGCAGACTTCATTGGGTAAAGTGACATGCACTGTTATTTGAAATAGGAAGGGGGCAATCCTGGATTTCCTGGAACATGGACAACATATCAACTCTGACTATTGCAACACAGTGCTGACCAAGCCGAAGGCTCAATTTCCAGAGTCAGGCTAAGGAAAAAAAGACCTTTCTCTTGCATCATGGTAACACTATGGCCCATACCAGTTTGAAGACACTTTGAGGACATGTGCATGGACTGTTATACCACACACACCATACAGTGCAGATTTCACATCCTCTGACCTTCATCTACCAGGGACAAAGAAAGATGACTGCATGGGCAATATTTTCATAGCAATTACACTGTTGAAGCAGCTTGTTGCAGCAGCTATGAAACAGTAGGTCACCTCTGCTGGTGCAGATTTTTGTGAGCATGGCATGCAGGCTCTTGTTCATCACAAGATGAACAATGTGAAGCATAGCTAATGATGGCAATGTGAAGAATAAGAAGGCAATGTGAAGCATAGCTAATGATGGTGACTGTCGATAAATAGTGTTTTCTAGCTGACAGTTTGCTCTGTCAAATTGTGTTTTTGTGCTCTTTGTATCTGTTGTAGTTGGAAACAAATAGGAGGCATTACTTTCAGAGAGACCTACAAAGAAACGTTATATACACAGAAATGAAACCTGCATGATAATGTCCGATGTCACTGTCAAGTCTTCACAGCCAATTCCACATGTTTGAATTAGTACATTCTCAAGAATTCCTATGACATACAATCAAACTGTGATTTAACTGATTTGTGTATGTATTGTATCTAAAGGAAATGACTAATCTAATTAAATTCTCCCTGGATACAGGTTAATTAATATGCAGAACAACAGGGAAACTGAAATACTGCCATACTATTCCATACTTTCCCGAAGTAAGCACTTCCACAATATAAATCTGAAATAAGAACAGAGAAGTACCTCTACCACCACAAAAATTGATGAACAAAGAACAAAAAAATGAACAAAGAAAAGAAAAACTTCATCACATACAGCTTTACAATATGATTTTCCAAATGCAATCTTCATCAGCATTTAGCATTTACTTAAGCACTTAACAGATATGGTCTGATACTCTCCATCTGAATAAGAATAGTAGGAAGGACCTGATGTTTACACAATCCCTTGAAGTTCAGCACTGTATGAACTTCTGTACTTTCACAGCAATACTGGTCATAATTTCATTGGTTACAATATGGTGCTACATTTTACTCAACAAAAGATAAGAGGTAGTTCTGAAGAACAAAATAATTTCCATGGGAAGTTTCAAAGTTCTGTTTTTCAGGTGATAATTTGAGATCTTTTCTGTTAGCATGAGATGGTACGAGGCTCAAAAAAGGAGGTGAGATTGTAGAACTCCTTCAATGACTTTGAATGACAAAAAAACCCATCCATTATAAAGGATTCTTCCATTTCAGTCTCATGCAAGCCACATGAGCTATAATCACAGACTGCCTTAAATTGGAAGGGACCTTAAAAATAATCCAGTTCCAACTCTCCTGCTGTGGGCAGTCTGCCATCCACCTGTTCAGGCAGCCTGGGACCCCCTCCAACCTTGCCTTGAGTGCCTCCAGGTACGGGGCATCTACAGCTTGTCTGGGCAGCCTCATCACCTCCCAGTAAAAATGTTAAACATTTTAAAAATATATTAATATATATTATATTAAAACTATAAGATCAAAGATTACGAGTGGCCTTTCAGTACATAATATATGGTACACTAACAGGCGGAGCTCTAGAGATGGTTGCTTGTAACTTTTGCATAATTATCCAGAACAACCTTAAAAAAATATGTTTTGCTGATTGTATACTATACCTAAAATTGAGAATTGGAGTCCACCCAGTGGAAACTTTATGTTAACCACAGTTTTACAGCACATCTTAATGCAAGGAAACAAAGAAACAAATTCTCAGAAGGAAAGTTAGGAATTGTTTTGTCCTAAAATACTTTTTTCTTCTTTTCCCCAAAAAGTAAAGATTACACATCTGTTTACGATCCTATCTGAACTGCAGGCTGCACAGAACATAATGAATTCACGTGAAAATTGTTTTAACACTGTATCTGCCATTTGGTAGCACTATATTACACAGACCATATATTTATCATATTTATTACACAGTCACCATTACTCTATCTGTTCTCAAACCAAGACAATGTATTTTAAACACACTCCTTTTTACATAGCAAAGCAGAGATGAAGTTTAATTCCATGCCACCATTGACTTTTCTAAGACGGTATGTGATTTTCTAAGACGGTATGTGATGAGATAGCTACTTTTGCACAACATTGGAATTTCTCAATTTGATCTGTTAAAGTGTTTAAAATAGCTTTGAACATTTATTTCAGGGTAGAACACAAAGTGGTTCACTGCAAAAACCTGAAATGAAAAAACAAACTTGTTTGCTAGTCTACAAATTTTGACTGTTTCTTGTTGTAATGGAATATCCGTACAGGTGGAGCATAATAATCACACAATGAATACATAATACATATTTTTTTAAGGCAAGAGGTCATTATAAAAAGGCAATATGTTTGTCTGTATTATAATTGGGTGCAGCCAAAACTAATTATTTTTTAATTATATATCCAAAAATGAAACTAATCATTTTACACACATAGTTTATCTCATACTGTCCTTTGGCTTATAATACTATTAACAGAATGCCTGAATTTACTATCACAGAATGGCCAGAGTTGGAAGGGACTTCAAGGATCATGAATCTCCAACTCCCTTGCCACAGTCAGGACCACCAACCTCCACATTTAATAGTAGACCAGGCTGCCCAGGACCCCATCCAATCTGACTTCAAACACCTCCATAGAATCATAGAATCATCAAGGATGGAAAAGACCTAAAAGATCACCCAGTCCAACCGTTCACCTATTCCCAATAGCTCCTACTAAACCATGTCCCTCAACACAACATCCAGTCTTTCCTTGAACACCCCCAGGATCGGTGACTCCACCACCTCCCTGGGCAGTCCATTCCAGTGCCTGACCACCCTTTCTGAAAAGTAATACTTCCTAATGTCCAGCCTGAATCTCCCCTGCCATAGCTTGAAGCCATTCCCCCTGGTCCTATCACCAGTTACACGAGAGAAGAGGCCGACCCCCAGCTCACTACAGCCTCCCTTCAGGAAGTTATAGAGAGCAATGAGGTCTCCCCTGAGCCTCCTCTTCTCCAGGCTGAACATTCCCAGCTCCTTCAGCCTCTCCTCATATGGCCTGTGTTCCAGACCCCTCACAGCTTTGTTGCCCTCCTTTGAACACGTTCCAGGGCCTCAATATCTTTCTTGCAGTGAGGGGCCCAAAACTGGACACAGTACTCGAGGTGCGGCCTCACCAGTGCTGAATACAAGGGAACAATCACCTCTCTGCTCCTGCTTGCAACACTGTTTCTGATGCAAGCCAGGAAGCCATTGGCCTTCTTGGCCACCTGGGCACACTGTCTGCTCATGTTCAGCCGAGCGTCAATCAATACCCCCAGGTCCATTTCCTCTATGCAGTCCTCCAGCCACACCGCCCCAAGCCTGTAGCGTCGCCTGGGGTTGTTGTGGCCGAAGTGCAGGACCCAGCATTTGGCCTTGTTGAAACTCATCCCATTGGCTTCAGCCCAGCTCTCCAGCCTGTCCAGATCCCTCTGTAGGGCCTCGCTACCCCCAGGCAGATCCACACTTCCAGCCAATTTGGTGTCATCTGCAAACTTACTGAGGGTGCACTCGATGCCCTCATCGAGGTCATCAATAAAGATATTGAAGAGGACAGGCCCCAGCACCGACCCCTGGGAAACACCACTCACAAACGGTCGCCAGCTGGATTTGACTCCATTTACCACCACTCTCTGTGCCCGGCCCTCCAACCAGCTCCTTACCCAGCCAAGAGTGTATCCATCCAAGCCTTGGGCTGCCAGCTTCTGCAGGAGAATGCTGTGGGAGACAGTGTCAAAGGCTTTGCTGAAGTCTAGGTAGACCACATCAACAGCCTTTCCCTCATCCACCAGATGGGTCACTAGATCATAGAAGGAGATCAGGTTGGTCAAGCAGGACCTGCCCTTCATGAACCCATGCTGGCTAGGCCTGATCCCCCGGTCACCCTGCACATGCCGCATGATCTCCCTCAAGACGATCTGCTCCATAACCTTCCCTGGCACCGAGGTCAGGCTAACAGGCCTGCAGTTCCCCGGATCCTCATTACGACCTTTCTTATAAATGGGAGTCACATTGGCAAGCCTCCAGTCTTCTGGGACCTCACCAGTCAACAAGGAGCGTTGACAGATGATGGAAAGCGGCTCGGCTATCACCTCCGCCAGTTCCCTCAGCACTCTTGGGTGGATCTCATCTGGCCCCATCGACTTGTGGCAGTCCAGTTGGAGCAGTAGGTCTCTGACTGTTTCCTCCAGAATCACAGGGGGGTTAGTGTGCTCCCCAGCCGAGATTACCAGGTCAGAGAGAGGAGTATCCTGAGGATAACTGGTCTGACTTTTAAAGACAGACGTAAAGAAGGCATTCAGAACCTCTGCCTTTTCCTTATCCTCAGTGGTCACATTCCCAGCCTCATCCAGCAAAGAGTGGATATTCTCCTTTGTCCTCCTCTTACTGTTAATGTATTTATAAAAGAGTTTTTTATTCCTTTTCACGCCAGTGGCTAGGTTAAATTCAAGCTGGGCTTTTGCCTTTCTGATTTCACCTCTACACATCCTAACAACTTCCTTGTATTCATTTTGAGTGGCCTGTCCCTCTTTCCACAGGCGGTAGATTCTCTTTTTCTCCCGGAGCCTCAGGAATAGTTCCCTATTCATCCACGCCGGTCTTCTTCCCCGCCGGCTCATTTTGCAGCTCAGGGGGACTGCCTGCTCCTGCGCCCTTAAGACTTCCTTCTTGAAGAGCAACCAGCTCTCTTGGACCCCTTTACTCGCTAAGACTGAATGCCAGGGGACTCCCCCTATTAGTCCCTTGAACAATTCAAAGTCCGCCCTCCTGAAGTCCAAGGTAGCAATTTTACTATTCCCCCTCCAGGCTCCACCATGAATCACGAAGTCTATCATTTCATGATCACTCTGCCCAAGACAGCCTCCAACCTCCACATCTCCCACCAAACCTTCCCTGTTTGTGAACAGCAGGTCTAGTGGGGCAGTTCCTTTCGTGGGCTCTCTGACCAGCTGTATCAGGAAGTTGTCCTCTACGCATTCCAGAAACCTCCTAGACTGCTTCCTCTGTGCTGTGCTGTACTCCCAGCATATGTCAGGGAAGTTAAAGTCCCCCATGAGGACAAGGGCAGGCGACTGTGCAGCTTGTGCCAGCTGCTTGTAGAATACCTCATCTGTCTCTTCATCCTGATTTGGAGGTCTATAACAGATGCCCACCAGGGTGCCTGTCTTGTCAGCCCTTCCTCTGATCTTTACCCATAGGGATTCAACGTTATCGTCCCCAGTCATAACCTCAGTAGCATAAAAGCATAAAAGCATTCCCTAACATAGAGAGCCACACCGCCACCCCGCCTTCCTTGCCTATCTTTCCTGAAGAGTTTGTAGCCATCCATTGCAGCACTCCAATCGTGGGAGCAATCCCACCACGTTTCCAGGGACGGGGCATCCACAACCTCTCTGGGCAGCCTGGTCCAGCACCTCACCACTCTCTGTAAAGAATTTCCCCCTGACATCCATCCTAAATCTTCCCTCCCTCAACTCAAAACCATTTCCCCTTGTGCTGCAGTTATCAACCCTTTCAAAGAGTTGATTCCCCTCCTGTTTGTAGGCTCCCTTTAGGTACTGAAAGGCTGCAATGAAGTCATTCCACAGCCTTCTTTTCTCCAGGTTGAACAAGCCCAGCTCCTCAGCCTGTCTTCATACGGGAGGTGCTCCAGTCCCCTGATATACTATGTGTATTTAAAAAATAAAAACAAAAAAAGGTACTTCATTAAATATAGTGAGGTCTGAAATCAGTTGCAAAGAAGGTTTGTACTCCAGAACTCAAAAGCCATTCACATCAACACACTATTTCTATTTCCTGGTACCAACCTGAAAAGCAGGGAGACAGACAGTATTCCTGGACAGATCCTAACAGAAGCAGTTACATCTGGTTTAAAGGAGCACTACTATAAAACATTAATATCATTCAGTAGTTAATAAATTCAAAATTGTAATTACTGTGAAGAAAGAATATTACAGTTATATATACATGGAAATAGATAAGCTTCATATTTCAAAGTGATTCTTTTTCCTTCATATGCCTGGGAATATTCCCAAGAAAATCTGTCTCGTGATTTTTCCAAGAGCCAAGATGATGCTGACTGCATAGCTATTGCTTTTTTTGAAAATGGGTGCAGCAAGTTCACTAAATGGGTGCAGTATTTGCAACAACCTCCAGTCAGAGGATTTCTTCAGTGTTTCAGATATAGGCAGCAACCTCACAATGACATCAACCAGCTCTCTCAGTATCCTCAAATGCATCCCATCTGGTCGAACAGACTTTTTTGGGTCAAGATTTCTTAGCAATTTCTGACACAACTGTTTATCACTGTTAGCGGCTCCTCTTTCTTTGAAACACATCTGCAGACACAAAACCCTGGAAGATCTTGTTGGTGATGATACTTGATAATCAAGTATCTCTGTCATTCCTGCATGCACTGTTACCATATCACAGGAGGCCATAAACACATATGTTACCCATATACAATCTTTTATTGTTTATGGAGTCAAAGAAGTTCTTTCAGTTGGCCTTTACTCTCCCTGCCCATTGCAACTTCAGCAAAGCTTTGGCTTTCCTAGCAAAATCACTGCATGCCTGTCATGGTTTTATGATTTTTGGCTATCAGTATTCCACACCATAACATCATGTAATGCACTGCGGGGGGAGGGGAGGGGAGGGTTGACTTCTGCTGAACGTTCGTCCGATGGAGAAGAACTACATTTCCCCAGGAGGCTTTGCGGACAGCAAGGAGATATAACTCTGTGCAAGGTCACCTGAGTTCCTCTTCTTCGCCTGCTCTTCGCTGTCTGCGCTTCACCGTCTGCTTTTCTTCAGTCACTCAGCTGGACTGCACTTCTCACCTCAGCATTGTGGTGAGGTCTATCTACCATCCAGACAGACTCTCTCTCTCTCTCTCATTATATTTTTGCTAATACTATATTTAGTAAATCATTTGTTCCACCCCAGATTATTGCTGTTGTTTTCAAGTATTTTGGGGTCCCCTGTTTGCCCTTTCCCAGAGGCATGGATCCGCAGATCCCTCCGCCCTGCTGGTCACGGAACCGGGCCGAACCAGCCTGTAAACTGCTGACAATGCCCTGATAGCAATTCTTTAGTCCTCCTTTGCAGATAATTTTCACTTTCATCTCCAGTATATATGATTTTTATATCAGACATCACACATGAATTCCCTGTTCAGTCACATATCTATCCTCTACTTTTTTTTCAAAATCTCTGACTACTAGGCTGTGCCACACCTGTATCTGAAGACCTGTCTGCTCTGCCTTCACAGTATTCCACCTACCAATTCTACAAATACATCACATCTAGATGTCCAAGGTCTGAATTCTGGTACTTGCCTTCATCACTTCACCCAGGAACCACTGATGTAACCACTGAGATTGAGGGATGCATTGCTGACTTAATTCGCTACTCTTCAACATCTTTATCAGTGATACAGATGAAGGAATTGAGTGCGCCCTCAGCAAGTCTGCAGATGACACCAAGCTGAGCGGTGCTGAGTGGTGCAGTTGATATACTGGAGGGAAGGGAAGCCATCCAGAGGGACCTGGACAGCCTGGAGAAGTGGGCCCATGTGAACATAATGAGATTCAGCAGGGTATTGCCCTTGGGCTGGGGCAGTCCCAGGTATTTATACAAACTGGAGGAAGATCTCCTTGAGAGCTGCCCTGTGGAGGAGGACTTGGGGGTCCTGGACATGAGCCAGCAGTGTGTGCTTGCAGCCCGGAAGGCCAACTGTGTTCTGGGCTGCATTAAAAAAGGGGTGGTCAGCAGGGAGAGGGAGGTGATTGTCCCCCACTACTCAGCTCTTGTGAGGCCCCCTCTGCAGTACTGCATCCAGGACTGGGGCACCCAGCACACGAAAGATGCAGAGCTCTTGGAGTGGGTCCATAGGAGGGCCGCTAAGATGAACAGAGGGCTGGAGTACCTCTACTTTGAAGAAAGGTTGAGGGAACTGGGCTTCTTTAGCTTGGAAAAGAGAAGGCTACAGAGAGACCTCATTGTGGCCTTCCAGCATTTGTAGGGAGCATAAAAACAAGAGGGGGAATGATTGTTTACATGGGTTAATAGTGATAGGATATTGGGGAATGGTTTTAAACTAAGATAGGGGAGATTCAGATTAAGTATTAGGAGGAAGTTTTTCACCCAGAGTGTGGTGACACACTGGAACACGTTGCCCAAGGAGGTTGTGGATGCCCCATCCCTGAAGGCATTCAAGGCCAGGCTGGATGTGGCACTGGACAGCCTGGTCTGGTGGTTGGTGACCCTGCACATAGCGGGGGGGTTGAAACTAGATGATCGCTGTGGTTGTTTTCAACCCAACCCATTCTATGATTCTATGATAATAAAATATCTGCTTTAAGAATACCATTGTTAAAATATGGACATCTGACAGAACTATCTGATTTTTTGGTAAGCTACAATTACAGAACTTAATTTCTGAAGAGGAACACACCAGAAAATTTGTTTTTTGGGGGAAAATATTAAATAAATGTATTTATATCAGAATACTTTATTAGTCCACAAACTTGGAAAAAAAAGTCTCTTTAATCCCACATCTGTGAAGAAAATTGTTAGTATGAATTCACAGAACAATAATCAGTATGTGATGAATGGAACTATATATACAAATGACCAAGACAGGGATCATAAAAAACAATCTATCCAACACAACTTTCACAGTTGCAAAATAACTGTTTCTTATACTTCAACTCATGCATTTGATAAAACATATAAAACCATTAAAAGTCTGTATTCTACAGACATTTGCTTTTACAGTAAAACATAGGAGCTGGAAACTCAGACACTGTAGGATAGAGAAACTAAGAGTGTTGATGACTGATACATAAAACACAGCAACACTTGTTTGTACCTGCCAATCAAGAACACGGTGATACATAACCTATTGGATGCCCTCCCTGGGAAGGGAGACATGCTAAAAAAGTTACTTTTCTATGCCACTGTTACAAACAACAAAGAGAGTAGAGATTTTCAACAATTACAAAGATTAAAAGATTTCTTTCAATCCAGAATTGTGGCAGTTTCCTAAATGATTTTACTTCCTTTCATATGTATGCCAGCATCATAAACGCAAGGTAAGAAGTGCACAGTAAACGTATTAGATCAAAATATTCTACCATTTACTATTAATGTATGGAAAAAATATCAAATAATTCTTTTAGAGCAACTATGGATTCAGATAGAAAAGAAAAGCCTCTATTTAAAGGCTTTTAAAAAGTTTTTCATGGGATCACATACAAAGTTAACTTCGGCTATTCTGCACCACAGAACTATGAAGAACTTCAGGAAATCAATCTTGCAAACTCAGTGTGTCAATATTTATTCAAATGGTAAAAATTGTTATGATGCCTTAACTGTACGTACTTTCATTTAGTCTAGGTTACTTTCAAAGAACTTGTATTGCATGGTCTGAAATGATCTTAGTATGAACTTGAGCATGTCTATTGAGCATGTTGTGCCTAGACATCAAGATTACAGTCAGTATGCAGTCATTTAAGCAAGTGCAGACACATTTAAAAAGAAATAGCCATTCCATCCTGTTACAACAAATGGAGAAAAAAAAACCACTAAACATCTCAGATAATTATACCTCAACAAGTGTTCTGTTCATTTATGCTATGATGAACAATGGCATTGGTGTACAAGGGAAACGTGACCGATGTCATTCATCTGGACTTGAGCAAGGCCTTCGACATGGTCCCTCACCACATCCTTATCTCCAAATTGGAGGGATGTGGATTTGATGGGTGGACCACCCAATGGATAGGAAACTGGTTGAAAGGCCACAGACAGAGGGTGGTCATCAATGGCTCCATGTCCAGGTGGAGGCCGGTAACGAGCGGCGTCCCCCAGGGTACTGTCCTGGGATCAGTGCTCTTTAGCATCTTTATCAACGACACCGATGACAGAATCGAGTGCACCCTCAGCAAGTTTGCTGGTGACACCAAGCTGAATGGTGTGGTCGACACGGTTGATAGATGAGAAACTTAACATGATCCAGCAGTGTGCTCAGAAAGCTCAGAATGCAAAT
This sequence comes from Centrocercus urophasianus, assembly GCF_019232065.1. NCBI lineage: Eukaryota > Metazoa > Chordata > Aves > Galliformes > Phasianidae > Centrocercus > Centrocercus urophasianus. The sequence continues at coordinate 6,806,185 of NW_024884811.1, forward strand.
GGTACCCTGGGCTCCATCAGAAGAGGGGTGGCCAGAAGGGACAGGGAGGTGATTGTCCCCCTTTACTCTGCTTTTGTGAAGCCCCATCTGCAGTACTGTGTCCAGGTCTGGAGCCCCCAGTACAAGAAAGACAGGGAGCTGCTGGAGAGGGTCAAGAGGAGAGCCATGAAGATGATCAGGGTACTGGAGCACCTTCCCTACGAAGACAGACTGAGGGAGCTGGGCTTGTTCAGCCTGGAGAAAAGAAGGCTGCGGAATGACTTCATTGCAGCCTTTCAGTACCTAAAGGGAGCCTACAAACAGGAGGGGAATCAACTCTTTGAAAGGGTTGATAACTGCAGCACAAGGGGAAATGGTTTTAAGTTGAGGGAGGGAAGATTTAGGATGGATGTCAGGGGGAAATTCTTTACAGAGAGTGGTGAGGTGCTGGACCAGGCTGCCCAGAGAGGTTGTGGATGCCCTGTCCCTGGAGGTGTTTGAAGTCAGATTGGATGGGGTCCTGGGCAGCCTGGTCTACTATTAAATGTGGAGGTTGGTGGTCCTGACTGTGGCAAGGGAGTTGGAGATTCGTGATCTTTGAGGTCTCTCCCAACCCTGCCGTTCTGTGATTCTGTGTTGAACCAAGTAATTTCTTACATATACACAGTATATATCTGAAGCTTCATGAGATTATTTTTATGAAACCTATGGTGACATGAACTTTAACTAGGAATGTGCAATGTGTATACAAGAAAATATAAGGAATGTAATAGCAACTATATTTCTACTCCTTTATTATATATGTAGATAACTCATCTCCTTATGTTGGTGACTTACAAACCAAAAGAAAAGGACATTACTTAGTTTAGCTGCACTCTATAGTCTATTTGGAGTAAAATACATGAGAGAAACAGTTAAATTCAAGTGACTCAATTCCATTTCTTCCTCAGTTCAGTTATTCCAGTTATTATTATATTATTAGTTATTCATATTGCTGTTTAATAGCACATCTGTGTTAGGTATGTAATTGACATTGTACTCTATTTGCATGCTGTGTTTTGCAAACAAGAAGCAATGAAAATTTTTAAAAGCCCGTAACTAGAAATGTGTAGCATCTGAGCTCCACCTACAGGATAAGAACAAACATAAAACCCGTTTCAATCTGCCAAAGTGAAAGAGTAGTATATACTATGAAGCCTTCAGCTGATCTACTCAAGACACTAACATTTTTAAAACTTCATGTAATGTTATCTGTATATATTTTCATTTACACAGCTGTTCTGTATTTTCAAGTTTAAGTTCAATCTTTCTATAAAAACAACAGATATTTGGAATTTGTCTAATGAGCTGCCAGAATGAACAAGATCTTTTTTCCTTAAGTTTTTTATCTAGTATAAAATTGGAAAGTGCCTTCAAATTATTTTTTTATGTAAACAAAAGTCTCAAAAGGATGTTGAAATTACTAAAACTAACATCACCATCTGAGCACCCCAAGAACAACTGCATTTGAAGAAACAGTTGTGGATCTCAGTACCATGAATTTGAGAAGGTGTCTATTATTTCCGTATTGTTTCTCCAAAACAGATGTGCATACTTCTGATTTCACAAAAGGATTTGTGTGAAAAACAGGATGACTAATAAAAATGAATAAAGATTTGTAAAACAAGTCATGCATGTTAAAATTCATTACTCAGAAAAAAAATATTTTTAGAAATTCTCTTATTCTATTAGCACATTTAAGTATCTGATGAGGTGAACAATACCTGATATAAGAATTTCCTTGTCCCCCTGATATTTGACTAGACATGCCTCTTCAAGATAAGTAAGGTGGGTTGAAGCTTTTGTTTGACAGTCACACCTCATCCATTTCTCCTGTCAGCACACACTTGGACAATAGTGGCTGGTGAAGTCCCACAAGAATATTATCAATCATCCCTACTATACTTACAAAAAGGCCACTACTCTAGACAGGGAAACTTGATAACCGGCTGATTATCTCATCAAAACCAATGTCACTAGCACCTCATTTACATCAAACAACCCACACTTTTCATTTTCATACAGGATGCCTTACCATTTGGAAAATAACAGATTCTAGAAACTGATGTTACCTGTATTACTAAGCAGTGTCTCCCAGGGCTATTGCTCTCAATCACTAAAAAAGCATCCAATAAAACTCACTTAAAAGACAAGATAGTCCATTTGGCTATGATACTACTACAACTTCCCTGAAAGAGTGGAATAATCACGGACTAAACACATTGTACTTGCATAGGAAGAGCCAGCAGCTTACAGACTGTTTGTACAAATATTTATGAAATCTGAAAAAATATAATGCAAGCACTCCTAAGGGTATGCACAATCTTTATGTCAACCTCATGCTGAGAACCTGCAACTACATGTTAGACAAGTTTGTATCTAGTAGCCCTTGCTGCAAAACCCAGCAAGTAGTTAAGTAGATTGGTTGGAAGACCACTGAACACACAGGCAATGTAAATCCTAGAATCATTAAGGTTGGAAAGACCATTAAGATCCTCTAGTCCAACCATCAGTCCATGCCTGTGACCACTCTACACCATGTTCTCCAGTGCAACACCTACTCTTCTGAAAATCTCCTGGGATGGTGACTCAACCACCTTCCTGGGCAGCAACCTGGTATAACTTAAAGCCATTATTTCTCGTCCTACCACATGTTCCCCAGGAAAAGTGGCTAACTGTCACTTTGCCAAAAATTTAGTTGTTTTTTTTTTTTTAGAGAGCAACAAGGTCCCCCCTCTCCTCTCCAAACCAAACAATCCCAGTTTTCTTAGCTACTCATCTTGTGCTCCAAATCCCTCACCACCTTTATTGCCCCTTCTCTGGACATGCTCCGGGGCCTTAATGTCTTTCTTGTAGAGAAACTGAACACTGTACTCATGGTGTATGGCATCACCAATGCTGTACAGAGCACATGAAGAGCACAATGTCTTTTGCTATTCTAGAGATGTTTGGCCTCCTAAATATACCTAAAGACCCTTTCTCAAGAAAGCTTTCCTTGGATATCTCCTTTACTTCTGACCCCTCCCTTCCATTCTACAATAAGGCCATTTAACACTGATCTTTTTTTGTCCAGTCCAGAGGTATTCTTTCCCATTTTTCTCAAAAACTAGATTCAAGTTTAAACTACCAAATTAAACTAAGAACTGAGAAACCAACTGGCAGTTTCATCTTTCGTAGTCGAGGGAGGCTGACAAACTTAATGCAGTACTAAAACAAAAATGCAGTAAATACGAAACTGGAATTGAACAGCAAATAACTGAAAATAAGTTGGAGAAAAATAATATATGATTTATATGACTTCTGTATGACTTTTACATGACTTACCTGCGACTGGTGATTTTCTTTTCCATCTTAGTTTCTTCCTCTTGAAGTTGCAGTTTAGCAGTTTCACTTGTATCCATTTTCAACTTTTTTGCAATGCGTTCTTTCATTTGAAATCTCTCATTGCTAGCAGCTTCACCTTCTACACTGTCAACATCTTCACCATTTTCATCTTCCTCCTTTATTGATAGAACATTAAAAAAAAATTCCTTAGCTTTTTCTACTTTTTAACTACAGATTCTTGAATACATAAACTTTTTCTTACAAAGATGATTCTTTACCACAATAGACAAAGAAACCAACAAGCAAAAATCCACAATTTTTAAAATTACTTCAAAGAATAATTTCAAGAATGTCTCTGTATCATTTAAAAAACAGAAATAGTGAGACTTCAATCCCTGGAAGGTATGCAGAAGGTTTCATGGCAATATGCTATTAGTTTGATTATTACTTATGGATCCAAAAGTCGATCAAGGCAATATATTAACACTTCATTAATTTTCCCTTAAAAGAAAACCAGAAACGCAGAGGGCCAACTGTATCAACTGATGGGTGGCCAGAAAGAAGAGGGAAGTGACTGTTCTCCTTTTGCTCTGCCCTCATGAGGTCCCACCTGCCATATGCACACATGCAGGTTGGGCAGAGAATGGCCTGAAAGCAGCTCTGATGAGAAGTATCTAGAGGTGCTGGTTGATGAAAGGTTCAACATGAGCTGGCATTAGGCGCTTGAAGCCCAGAAAGCCAATGGGATCCTGCATTGCATCAACAGAAGCGTGATCAGCAAGTGGAGGGAGGAGATTCTGCACCTCTACTCTGCTCTCATTAGATCCCACCAGGTGTACTGCACCCAGTTCTGAGGTCTCCACCACAAGAAGGACATGCAGTTGTTGGAGTGGGTCCAGAGAAGGGCCATGAAGATGATCAGAGGGCTGGAGCACCTTCCCTGTGACAACAGGCTGAGAGAGTTGGAGCTTTTCAGCCTGGAGAAGAGAAGGCTACGAGGAGACTTTATAGAGGGCTTCCAATACTTGAAGGGGGCCTAAAGAAAAGTTGGAGAAGAATTTTTGTAAGGCATGTAGTGACAGGATGAAGGGAAGTGGCTTAAAACAGGAAGAGGATAGATTTAGACTAGATACTAAGAAGAAATTCTTTACTATGAGGGTGGTGAGACACTGGAACAGGCTACCCAGCAAAGTTGTGAATGCCCCTTCCCAGAAAGCATCCAAGGCCAGGCTGGATGGGGCTGTGAGCAACCTGGACTAGAGGGAGGTGTCCCTGCCTATAGAAGGGGGGTTAGAATGAGATGATCTTAAAGGCCCCTTCCAAGACAAACCACTCTATGAAATGACCAGGCTTGCTGTGTCAAAATACTGCATGACAGCCAATCAGCAGAGAATCACAGCTTAAACAAGAGTGTGATCATGCACATGGCTCGAAGAAAGGCAGAATTTGAGTTTATGTGTCCAAGAAGCTGAGCACCTACTGTGTTTTGCAAAAGAGGTAACAGCACATACAATGGAAATAAGCTGCTTTCTTTTTGTGTAGGTGCAAGGATGAGGGAGACTGCATCTGTCCTTCACTCTCATTGAATACCAGCTAACAGATGATAGCTACTGACCTATGCATAGCAGACAGATATGAAAAACAAAGTACTTCTGAGGATTCAATTTATGGAACACAGGATTATATTCCCAGTCATTCATGTTTTGATAGCAACTCAAAGATCTAGCCCATCATCCATGGCTGTAGGTAAATATGCACTTCAACTTGCAATTTTATTCCGTAATATCAATAAAAAATTCCTTGTATATAAAATATCCTCCATGTTTGAACATCCAACTTATTACTGCTTGCTTACTTAAATTTCCCACCTTTCAGACATAACAGTCTTCATCAATGCTATTTTTAGTGATAGACATTCATCTTCTTCCCTTGAAGAAATCTTCCCAATAGCATTCTCACTCATACAGAGCCTTCCCCTTAGATTAGTGTTCCATCATCATTCATGACAAATATAATCTTAATTCCTTTCCCATCCCTGAAGCAATTTCAGGGCTTGTATTAAAGGTTTGTGACTCTGTGGTAATCAACCTCATTTACTGACTGAAATATCTGCTAAGAAGTTTTCATAAAATGCAGTAGGTGGCATGCAGCAGCAAGTTTACCCTGACACAAAAGCACACAACTGCCAACCCTCAGAGCTCTGAAAGGGTTACAGGTTTTTGCTGGAAATCTGACTTGAGCTAGCTTTAAAAATCCTCAAAAGCAGCACTTATTTCCCACAGGAAAATGTTAAATCACATACAATAAGGAAAAAAAGACTTATTTGTAAAAATAAATAATAATTCAAAAAATTACTTACCTCACTCAAATAACTCTCTTCATTTGCTGCATCACTAAAAAAGAATAATTAATACTTTAAAATAGCAGAGAAGACTTAAAATACTGTTCAAAACACAGCTCTTTAATAAAAATTTTAACTAATTGAAATTTTAGGTAACTTAGTCATTTACACCATCCTCACATTCATTCTAACATTACCAATTAATAGTATTTTCTGTCATTTGTCGTCATCTTCTCTAAAAAAAAAGATTAATATCATAGGATAAAACTGTAATCTGCCACAGACACATTCTATTACTAACCATATTCAGACAAAATGCTGAAGTATACAGTTGCTTCAAAGATGAGGAACTATACTAATTATTACAATTATTTTTTAAATTTAAGTCAAAATATCTATTGATCAAGAAAATATTATGATTAGGCAAGCGAATAGAATACTATAGAACAGCCTTGGAAATCAATCTGGACCAATCAATAACGAATTAATGGACACAATCTAGGTGTAATATCTTACAAGCATAAGCAAAAATCCTAAATAACATATAATAATTTAGTCAGACAATATACATAAGCGGGCATGCCATCATGTTTTCTGACTACTGTTCGCACTGTACTGCTGAAAAGAAAAAGAAACAACAAAAGTCACTTTTAAGATAGTTGATTTTTATCTCATTTATACATTCCTAGCATTTCATGGCAAATATTCTGTATTTAAGAAAGCCTTTTTTATATAGGTGTGTTTTATTTGCATTATACTGATGTGAATTTAACATCAAAAACTTTCTGTGGAAGTAATTTTTTCTTAATAAAACTTAAAAAAAAAAATCATCTGAAAGTATTAAAGAAAATATTTTGAATTAATACAATTCTGTTCTGACGTCAGTACCAAACAAGCAGACGCACAGTATGAGGTAATTTGTGGGTTTTATAGCAGTAGAGGAAACTGTCTTATTAACCTCTGGCAGAAAGGGCTACATGTGGCTGCAGATGAGCTGTCTGCTTTATTACATTTGCACTCACACATTCTCTAGTCAAATGTTTTTAAGGAAACTAAGTAGCTCTGAGATGACAGAGAAAAGGCCTCTGCACTAATAAATTCAATGTTATAAGACAGGAAACAAAAGTCAGGAGCAAACCAACACTTCATGCAGTGAAGATTACTAACTTATATCCACTATTGCGTACTAGGTCTTGAGTTGTTCATCAAACTCAATAACAAAGTAGGCAAGCAACTGCACTACTGATTTTTTTAATAATACTACATCATGCAGAACAGTACAGACAAGAGTAGACTAATGAACAGCAGAAGAAACAGAAAGATAAGACAGTAAAATGTGAGATGAAATTTGAAGTGTATACAGGTAGAAAGACGTGTAAAAAGAATTCCACAAACAGGACAAGGAGCTTGAAGTTGACCAGCACTAATCATGAATTCTTTGAATATTGTGCTGAGATAATTCCATTGAAAAGTGTATAAACAATGGCTTAAAAAGCAAATCAGAAGTTTAGAAGGACTAAAAAAATAGAGGACAAACTGAAGACTGTCTTTATGCAAGTATATGTCTTTAAATGTCATCTTTAATTTGCTTAGATTCAAATAAAAACTAGCAAAATGATATTTCAGAACAGAAATGGTGTCAGAGAAGAGAAACAAGAATAACTTGCTTATTATAACGGATACTGAATTCTTCTGTGAAGAAAACCTGAGAAGGTTTTAAGGAATCCAGATGGAAAAGAAATGGCCTAAGAAAGGAATATAGTAAAAACAGGTATATAAAGACTGGCTGCTCATTGTCTCTTCCAAACAAGAATTAGAAATTACCAAACAAGGCCAGTAACATGATGTTTCAGAAAAAAAACACAGAACAGACAAAAAAGAAAACACAACAAAAAAAGAGATACTTCCTTCTGCAAAAGTAGGATAGTAAGATGCAAATGTAAAAAAACATTATAAGAGGTCACTGCATACTTTGAAGAGAGCCCGTGTAAGGGTTACTAATTAGACGAACCATATCAAAATCTGCTAGCTCTGTGACCTGAAAGTAGTTTGAGGTTGTAAGGCTATTCAGCAAAACGATACGTTTGCCCTATTTTTCATCTTTCTTGGGCACCCATTGCTGGATATCCACTGCTGGCAACTGCATAGTGAGTTAGAGGAACATTTGGTCCAATCCAGCAAAACGTTTCATACTTAAACAGTGACAGACATAAAATGAGTATCTTTGCATCAGGTCTAACATCTTTAAAGTAGATCTGCTCTGGAATGTGGAAAACTTGTATTAACCTTTTGACAGCAGGAACTGAGCTCAAATGTGGATCATCCTTCAGTAGGTCATGACTACTTTTACTCCTTCCCTTCATGTTCTGTTAAAAAAAAAAAAGGTTACAAATTTCAGTGTTTAAGGGAATACAGAAAAAGGCAATGGTAAGGAAAAAATTATTTATTTCCAGTTAGTTTTAACCTAAGTAGTAAGCATAAACACTTCTAATTACAAAAGAACATAATCCTTGCAGGAAGACAGTAGTAGTGTGGATAATAACATCACCTTCTGATTTATCAACACCTTCTTTATGTGTTATATTTGACACTGTCTTCTTTGTCATTCTCCTAGAGATGCTGGCAACTGGGGGCTTGAGTAGATACACTCTTTGCTGGGTAAAAAACTGGCTGGATGATCACTCCCAAAGAGTGGCGGTAAATGGAGTTAAATCCAGCTGGCAACCCATCATGAATGGTGCTCCCCAGGAGTTGATATTGTAGCCTTTCCTGTTCAATATCTTTACTGATGACCTGGACAAGAGGATTGAGTGCACCCTCACTAAGTTTGCAAACGACACCAAGCTGGGAGGAAGTGTTGATCTGTCTGATTCTATTTGAAGGCCGTTCAGAGGGATCTGGACAGGCTGGATAGCTGGGCTGAGGCCAATGAGATGAAGTTCAACAGGACCAAGGGTGGGTCATGCATTTTGGCCACAGCAACCTTAGGCAGTCCTACAGGCTTGGGGCAGAGTCGCTGGGAGACTGTGTGGAAGAAATGGACCTGGGGGTGTTGGTCAATGCTCAGCTAAACATGAGCCAGGAATGTGCCCAGGTAGCCAAAAAAGCCAATAGCATCCTGGCGAGCAGAAGCAGAGAAGTGATCATCCCTCTGGAGTAAGCACCGGTGAGGCCTTACTTCAAATACTGTGTTCAGTTTTGTGCTTCTCACTACAAGAAAAACATGGAAGCCCTGGTGCATGTCCAGAGAAGATCAACAAAACTGGTGAGGGGTCTGGAGCACAAGACTTACGAGGAGAAGCTAAAAGAACTACAACTGTTAAGTCCAGAGAAGAGTGGGTTCAGGAGATCTTGCATCTCTCTACAATGACCTGAAAGGAGGTTGTAGCGAGGTAGGGGTCAGACTCTTCTCCCACATAACTAGCAATGGGAATGGAAGGAATGGCTTCAATTTGCATCAGGAGAGATTCAAGTTGGATGTTAAGAAACACTTCTTTTCTGAAAGTGTGGACAGGCACTGGAGGTGCCCCAGTCACTGTCCCTGGAGATGTTCAAGAAACATATAAAAGTTATGCTAAGGGACTCAGTTTAGTGGGGAAATATTGATGGTATGAGGATGATCAGAAAGGTTGATCTTGGAAGTCTTTTCCAACCTTGGCGATTCTATGATTCTACGAAACACGACAAGCGCTTAGCACCTTTGTAAACTGCTCCAAACAAGTACAGACAACTAAATGCAGTTTGGACAGTGAAAGCTTCAGCCTAAACATTAGGTGACAATCAGTGGGGGTCACACTGTCAGGTCCCAAAGCACACTGATATACTACAGTGTGTCTTCAGGAGTCTTACCTGGACCTGCTCTGCCCATGAGCACTGTTTCCTCTTAGGCCTGTGAATTCAGACACTGCCTGAACTGTAACAGATGTATGCTTGAGCCTAGCATTCTGGATGGACTTCTTGGACAGACACTGTAGCTTTGCTTAATTAGTTACTTTTTCAGACTTTTCTAAATTGGCAATTTTACCGCATTTGGCAACTCCTAAAAAGTTGACAGAAGAATTTCACAGCATGACAACACTGAAACTGAACTTGTCATGAAAGAGATGTTTTATCTAGATCATTTTAAAATGAAGCGCAAGTATTTGGAGTAAAAGAGAAGGACACAGCAAACAAATTGAATGCAATACTGAAAAACAGACACATATAGCAAAATGTCAGACAAACATGCTCTTAAGGAAAGTAAGCATAGTTAGTTGGACAGGCTAAGTCAAAACAAGGAAGCATCAGAGTTAAAATACTGTGATAAACCTCTGCTACTAACCTAACTGCCACCATCTTACTGTAACACTGTGCATTACTGTACTCATTGCTGTCCTCTGTACTTCACTGTAGGATTGGGGATAATTTTCATTACGACAGCACAGAACTTAGCATAATGTAGTCTCATCACTAATAAAAATTGGTACCTGAGCTGTACAAATCAGTTATAATGTCTTGAGCTCTCAAGAAATAATTTGGTCAATAGTAGAAACATGGATGGCAACCTGCAATTTTTTAAAGTAATTTGGCAAAGTCCGTTCAGGAGATATTAGATTAAAGAATACCTATACCATCCAAGTTCTGTGAATTTGGACAATTTGTAACAGTGTAACTGTTTTTATTTTTTATTTAACTTTTTAAAATTAATTACAACAACATATTAATTACAATGACATGATGATTTTCCCACAATAATACTGCCTTATTCTTTGTACAAAATATACTCGCATAAGAAAACAGAGCCGAGAATTCCCTGGTAATGAAGAAGTTGACATATTTCAACTCTCAAGTTTTTTACTTGTAATTAAGGAAGTGAAAAAGAAAAAAGTACCTATTACCTTGTTAGACAGCAGAAATAGCTTTACACAGCCACACTATGAGAAATGGAACCATTTTTATATTTCTGTAAATACTATCATGCAATAACTGAAGGCACCTTCTAAACTAGAAAAAATTCAAGGTTTTTTTCTAGAAATCAAAATAGTAGGATTATAAAAACAAAGATAATTTCTAATATTATTGTTTAAAACTCAAAAGTAAAAAGAATACAAAGGACTTTAAAATATTTCATTAGCATGTAAAAAAGATAATTTTAAGTTGAAAATAAAAATGAGGATGATTTAGTATAATACCTGACTAACTCTGCTGACTTCCTCCTCTTCTTCTTCAGCTTCTTCCCCAAATGAAAGCAAGTTAAAATTTCTTTAAGAGAGAAAACACATTTCCTATTAAAACTTTAATTTTAATTATCATTTGATAAACTTCAAACATGCAACTTCCATTTTGTACGTCCCTATTCTATGCCTGAGACAGAACAAACAGGACAGTTACAAACTAACATACTTTAAAGTCACTTTAAAGTCACACAGAATTTAAAATTCTGCCTTGACTAGCTTCCAGAGACTTATAAATGCCAACAGCTCTTTATTATTTTTTTTTAATACAGCAACGCTCCAGCAGTAAACACAAAATTCTCAAGATGCAACAGCTCAGGAAAGCAGCAACCACAAATATAATTTCACAAATGTATTTAGAATAGATAATGATCTTTAAGGGTTTTTCTTCAAAATTATTTATGCACTGTATTAGAAAAAGCTAGTTGCAATACAGTCTGCTTCTGTCCAACAGAACCAAAAGCATGCACATAGTACCGAATTCCTATTACTTCTCATATATAAGTAAATCTACCAAATTTTGTTCATAAATGAATGCATTTAAAAAGTATTTGAAATTTGAAAGCATTTTAATGGGAGCAAGTGTTAGCTGATAAAATAAATTAAAAATTTAAAAGAACTGTGCCCAAGTTACTAGCACGCATTAACTTCTGCATCAGTTACAAACGATTGCATATTCTTCTTGCCCATGGCTTACACTACTGTATTCTCTCTCCTCTGCAACAAACTATCGCACAAAAGAGCTATAGCTTAGCAGATGCACAATAACTACTGAAAAAAAACTAGGGTTTTTTGCTAACATTACAGCAGTTTCTTCTTGCATTTTTGTTAAGCCTTTGTTTCAAATAAAAAACAACCAAGCTGCTATTTCAAGGTAAAAGAAAATTAACTACTGCTCATGTTGCATGTATTTACTTTGTGCCTTTTACTTTGGGCTTCTTATCTTCTTCTTCTGGTTTGTCCTTCTTCAGCTTTCTATTTGGTCTTGGAACAATATCATCAAATGGATTAAACAAAACCTTTAAAAAAAAAGAATATTTTAGTCACATCCCTAGTAAGCACTGTTAATAAATGTCTCAATATTTTAAAAGCAATACATAAAAGACATGCCAGATTTTCATACTAGATCACAGCTCTCTTAGTAATACAAATGAAATAATTAAAAAACTACGAGTTGTAAAGAACAACATCCCTACCTCACTACTTCTTATTTTATGTGGACTGAGTGGTCTTTCCTCTTTGTCAACTTCCACTTCAGCTAGCCGCAGCATGTTATATATAGTATCTCCAGTAACCTACCAAATGCACAGGAAAGGTTTGAAAGTACTTAAGTACTTCTGCAAAACACAAGGCAATTATTACGTAAAGAATTTGAAAATACAAGTGATACAGGAAATACTGTAGGCATATAAATCACTTAAAAGAGAGTAAGTACAGCGTACCAATGGTTTTGGCTTTTCATCTTTAAATTAACAGCGAAGTTGAAAGAACATAAGAAAGAGCAAATTGTGCATTTCTGAGAGCAGAGGAAGACGTCAAAATTTTTCTGGGACTTGTAAAGCAGGAAAATAAGATACTGAAATACAAAAATTGTAGCTTTACTTTCTTTTGAATGAACTATGAAAGTGGTAAGTTCATCTTAGGCTTTTTAATTTCCTGACTTTCCTTAAGTTATTACAGCTTACAAATAAATGTAAACAAATAAACAAATAATGTTATTAGCATTAGACTAGTAAAGCAGTTATCATATTTCTAGTAAGGGATGATTTAAAAGGAAGCATAACACTTCTTTTCAGAAGACAAACAGTAAAAAGTAGATAATGATGTCAACAACCCATAGAAACATTTCCAAGAGATGCAGACAGAATGCAGGCAGCTCAGAATGAAGCAAAATAATTTCATACATATCTAACACAAACAACACTACAAGAACCTTCAATGATAGAGAAACATATACATGCTTCTAGCAAGCTCAAACTGAGACTACTCTGTGTAGCAGACCTTTCCAAAGATCGTGTGCTTGTTATTAAGTTCATCTGCACGGCCCAGTGTAAAGAAAAACTGACTGCCATTATCATGGGGTCCAGCATTTGCCATTGCAACAAGTCCTCTTCGATTAAATCGCAATCGTGAATGGAACTCATCCTGGAAAAGATAAAAAGAAGTATTTAACTACTATATATTTATATTAACATACACTGACAAAAAATAAACTGTTAGTTCAAATAAATTAGAAATTCAAGCATTAATAAAACTGGTCATTTATACCTTAGTAACAAGATTATATTTAAAACTTCTGCTCAAAACAGAAACAATTTTTAGTCTATCTTTTCTTCTCAGTTTCTATATCATCACAAATAAGCAAACAAAATTATTTCAAAACAAAACAAAAACAAAATCAAAACAGAAACAAAATCAATTAACAAAATCTGAAGAAAAAGTTTAGAAGCTACTATGCCAATAATAGAAAAACAAGATACACAATAGAAGATACACAATACACAGCAGAAACACAATTCAAGATAAACTAAGTTTTGCTAAGATAACTTTCCCCTTTTCTAAGTATTGCCTAATATTAATCATTATTTCTGTTGAAATTAGTGCTCTATAGAACAGTAAAAGAAAAAAGAAAAAGAAAAAAAGAAAAAGAAAGCATTTCTTAATGTAACTGCATCACAGGTATTTCCTGTAAAACCATTATTCTAGTCAACTGTTTCATTTAGCAGAAATTCTAATCCATGTAAAATAACGAGAAGTTCAGAAGCTTTGCAATAGTACAGTATTACTCAAATCCAAAGGAAGAACATCTTCAGGACCATGAGAAGACAGAAGAGGGCATCAAATAAAGATGACAGTGATGAGTAACACACAGTATGAGTAAAACACAATAGTATAAAACTTCTTTAACACTTAACAAAAATATTAAATAAGTGTTATTACTACACTATTAGAAGTATTTGTTTTGATATTTGCTCACGTAGCAACCTCTCCCACAAACTGCAGATATGCATTAATGCAGGATTTGCATTACAACTGCAGCAGGTGGACTGATGGCCCAGAAAGGTCACATAGTTTCAGTCACCAGCTAAAGATGTTTACCCTATCTGAAAGACTCAACCAGAACTAGAGCACAGCTTCTGTGCATGTGAAACTTCACTCAGGATCTGAAGGTCCTAACCAAGAGAAGTGATGTGCCATTATCAATAATACTAGTGACTACATATACATTCAGATACCTTTGACTATTCAGACAAAATGTACATGAACAACTCACATTTCTGCTCCTCAGTTTTCCACAAAGATCCATAGAATGCTTTGGGACCTTATATATCACCCAGTTCCAATCCCCTGTCATGGGCAGGGTTACCCCTCACTAGACTGGGTTGTCCAAAGCCCCATCCAAGCCTTAAGCACTCAATATGGATGATGCATCCGCAGCTCTTCCAGGCCATCTGTTCCATTGCCCCACCACTTTCTGAGTTAAGAGTTTCTTTTTAATGTCTAATCTAAATCTACTGCACAAAATATTCCTTTCTTCTGTCATTCTCAGACAAAGAGTCTTTCTGCAGCTTTCCTGTAAGTCCCCTTTAGGTACTGGAAGGCCTCTGTACTGCCTCTGCAGATTCCTCTCTTCTCCAAGCTGAACAAGCTCAACTCCCTTAACCATTCTTCACAAAGATGTGCTCCTGCCCTCTGATCACCTTTGTGGTCTCCTCTGGACCTGCTTCAACAGATCTATATTCTTTCTTGTGCTGGGGGCCCCAGATTTGGATGAAGTAGTTCAGATGGGGCCACACAAGGACAGAGCAGAGAACAATCACATCTGTCTTTTGATGTAGCCCAAGATACAACTGGCCTTCTTGGCTGCATTTCCCATTGTAGGCTCACGATGAGTTTCTCATCAACCAGCACCCTAAGTTCTTCTCACATCTGCTCTCAATCCATTCTCTGCCCAGCCTGTACTTGTGCTTAGCATTGCCCCAGCCTATGACCAGGACCCTGCACTTGATCTTGTTGAATTTCACGAAGTTAAAACACATAAGCACTTGCTCTGAACAATTTTCTCTCCTATTTTTATTTTGTTGAAGTGAATGTTAATAAGGTTATACACTTACCACAGAATTAGAACAGGCATATTTAAGAACACTCAATTCTAAAATACACATTCAAGAATGTTGAAGCATGTGCAAATTCAGAATATGAATAAACTTCAGCATTCCTTATAGAAGAAACTGCATTCCTTCTACAATTTTTTTTTTTTCTCACAACCTAACACAGTAGGAAGGGCAACTGACAGAGAGTAACCAAACATCAATATGCACAAGATACACAGATACATAGCTACATACCTTGAAGGGTGCTCCGTAGATTGAATCTCCACCTGAGCCGGTACCAGTGGGATCACCTCCCTGCACTATAAAACCCGGCACTACTCTGTGAAATATTGTATTATTGTAATACTCTAAAAAAGAAAAAGAAAATATATTAAACATACTTAAGCTATCTAAAGATCACACTTCCAGAGAGATTATGCAGACATATCAGTTACTGGAGTTCTATAAAACAAAACCTACAACAGCATTCTGCCATTTCCACCAAGCTGCCTGATCATATATTGACTTGCTCAGCGTGACTGTACCTTACCTAATCTACAAAGCATTACTGATGATATTTATGAAAAAAAAAAAAAAGAGGAGTCTTAAGCTTCTGCCACAGAAGATACTGCATACCACTGACAAAATTGTATTAATGAGTAATTTTATTTTCAGGACTACAAATGATAGTACCAGTATATATCACTTTAAAAGGAGAGTTAAATCTACTACGCCCTGTCCCAGCCAGTACCTCACATACATACTTGTTTATATCCATGCACCAAATGGTTATCACTTCCACTCAATGGCACAGAACACAGGTGTCATCCCTTTCCCCTACACTGTACTGTCTTTTGCTCCCCAGGTTATCTTGTTACTGTGCGCTATACACACACACATATACTCCAGATAAGCATTAAGACACTGTAAGAAAACATAAGTATGAAAAGTTCAACTCGACATATATTTACTTTATTTTTTCCTTTTTTCAATCTGCATTATGCTGTAAGACAAAGCAGGACCTGACAGTGTTGCAGCATAGCTCTGTATGTTCAAGGATAGTTATATTATACAGTACTCACTAGAGAAATACTATAGCATACAATACAAAGCATAGGATCCAACAGAGTAGCCATGCAAGTTCAGAAAGGAAATATGGCATAGTTTTTTAAAACCGAGGATAACTTAAGGTAATTCCCTGGGCTGAGAAGCAGACTTAATGCTACAAAAAATATTTTTGAAAATCCACATCTTCACATAATCAGTAAGAGCACAGAGTAGACCTTATATATGTCTGGGATACACAAATTCCACACTGCTATTTTTCTTTATCAGAGAGCTAAAAGAACTCTCACCAAATCTTATTAATGGTATATAAGTAGGAGTAGGAAGCATAAATTAAGAGGGTCTTTTGCACATTTTTTGTACAGTTTTCCCAATATGGAACTTCTCATTTAGGTGCATTATTTCAGCAAAAGGCTTTACAAGGTTCTAGTCAATAAAACACCACTGCAAATGAAACATTAAAAGCACTCATGAAGAAATGAACAGGGAGTAACAACAGTGAAGCAGGAATGAACAGGGGATGTCCAAGCATTGCATCACTGACATTTCCTATGTGCATTAAAGCTGCTATACTTTGTAGAGACTTCCTGAAAATAGGCCTTCCTAAACATCTGACACCAACTACTACATTCAAGAAAACCACCTAAAAATTGTTGTTCATTTTCCTTCCATTGGGTTCCTTAATGACCTTGAAAAATGTTTTTGATCTGGGTAGCAAGTAACAAAAATAATTAGTTAACATATTAAAACTTACTTATGACTTATCTTTTCCAAAACTGTCATCAAAATACCAATAGTACACATTAAATAATTCTAACAAATCCTACCACATCTTGTCCTTACCTTCCATACAAAGCTGGATGAAATTTCGACATGCTTTTGGTGCTTCTTTAGACCACAATTCTATATCAATATCTCCTGCTGTAGTTCTCAGCAAAACCTACAAAATTTTTATAAACATACCATTAGTTTTATTGCAACTTAGACACTAATAAACAAATATTACTACTGAGTTAAAAGGCACAGTTAACTTCATAACATTAACAACAGTAGTAGATAAGTAGTAAGCAGTTAAGTCTGGTGATGAGTAGCGTCCCCCAGAGGTCCAACCTAATCACCTTTATCGCTGACATACATAGTGAGCTTGAATACACCCTCAAGTTTGCTGATGACACCAAGATGAGTAGTGTAGTTGATATGAAAGAAGGAAGGGATGTCGTTCAGAGGGACCTGGACAGGCTTGAAAAGTGGGGCCCATACGAGGTTCAACTAGGCCAAGTGCAAGGTGCTGTATGTGAGTTGGGGCATTCCCAGATAAACATACAGACTGGGAGAAAAACTCCTTGAAGGCAGCCCTTCTGCAAAGAATTTAGGGGTTCTGTGTGTGAACATCTGGGAATGTTCACATTTCATCTGGGTGTGGATGAAAAGCTGGACATCAGCCAGCAGTGTGCAAACCCTAAGTCCAAGTGTATTCTGGGCTGTGCCAATAGAAGAGCAGCCAGCAGGGAAAGAGGGGATTGTACCCCTCTGTTCTGCCCTCTTGAAGCCCCACCTGGAGTACTGTGTCCAGACCTGGGGCTCCCAACAAGATAAAGATGTGGAGTTGTTGGAGCAGGTCCAGAGGAGGGCCATGAAAATGATCAGAAGGCTGCAGCACCTCTCCTGTGAAGAAAGGTTGAAGTAACAGATCTTGTTCAGGCTGGAAAAGAGAAGGCTCCTGGGACCTCACTGTAGCCTTCCAGTACTTGAAGTAAGGATATAAACAAGAAGGAAACCAACTTTTATGTGAGTAGTCAGTGACAGGACAAGGGCAGATCGTTTTAAATTGAAAGAGAGCAGATTTAGGCTGCACGTATGGGGAAAATTCTTTACTCAGAAGGTGGAGAGCCACTGTCCATAGAAGCCGTGGTGCTCCATCCATGGAGGTGTCAAGGTCAGGCTGGATGGGGCACTGAGCAACTGAGCTGGAGGGAGGATGGAGCAGCACTTCCCATGGCTGGAGATTGGAAATGGGTGACCTTTGATCCAAACCATTCTGTGATTCTGTGATATCCCAATGTAGTTTTGCAGCACTTAAGATATGGTTCTGAAGTAACTCAGATGAAAAGACTACTGATAACACAGTAACTACCAGAGGGTAGAATATTAAACACTTTAATATTTCCACAATGAGACAACGCAGAAAAAGAATATGCCTTAAATCTCCAGTGGCACGCTCTATTTATTACAGGTAACACCACTAAAGACAATGCCGATTCATAACAAAGCGGTAAACATAACAAGCGGCCGAAAGCGACAGAATCAGCCGCCTGCCCCTCGCCCGCGCTGCCAGCAGCTCCCGCCCTCCCCTCCCTCGCAGCTCCTCCGAGGGCAGCGCGCGCACCGCCGCGCGGCAAGGCGAGCACGGCGCCGGCTGCCCGCAGGGAGCCTCACCTTGCCGTTGGTGGGGGGCTCCTGGATGTAGATGTTGCTCATGCTGGGGAAGGGGTGTTGTGGCAGACCCACGCAGTCCCAGACCGATGCACATCAACGCTTCTCCCCTACCCGCGCTACTGCCCGCAGTCCGCCACCATCTTGGGCGCCTCTACACAGCACAGTGGAGCGGGGGAAGTGTGTGACTGCCCAGAACAGGGGAAAGGAGAAAGGAGCGCTCCGCCGATCAGGGTCTGCACGGCGATCACGGAGCGAATTATTTCTGGAAGGATCTGAAGGCTTTTCCGGACCTCCGGTCCCTCCTCGTCTCCCCGGCCCGGTACTGAGGTCCCCCGTCCTCCCCGGGAGTGGCGCGGCCCGAGAGCTCCGGGCTAAGCCTTCCGGCGGGAAGAAGCTCCGCGGCGTTTCCGGGCCGGGCTGCGTGGAGGACGCTGCTCGCAATGGCTCTGCCGGGTGAGGAAGAGTCCCGAGGCTGCGGGGCGGCGTGCTGAGATGGGAGCGATGGGGTCAGCGGCACCGTTCGTGGGGAGGCGAGGCGCGAGGAGCGGCTGGCGGTGCGTTTGCCAGCCTGCGGAGCTGAAGTGCCGCCGCCATGGCCGAGCCAGCAGCTGAGCGGGGCTGTGGGCTCCAGCAGCCCTCCTGCGCTCAGTACGCGACCCTCGCCTGCAGTCTTGTGGGTGCGCGAGGGTACGGCTGGCTCCTGCCGTCTGCAGGTGGTCACTGCCTTCCTTAGAAGTCCCGAGAATGGCATCGTCCCGCATGGTTTTTCCTCCTCGTGCCCCAGATTAACGCCTGTCTGCATCTAGGTTGTTTAAGTAAAGGCTTTAAGAGCGGAGGTGCAGTCAGCATGGGCAGCAATGGTCGTGTTACCCACGAGGTATTCAGCCTGTGTGATCCTGTGGTGTGAGGAGTATTTGGCTGGAGAAAATTGAGTCAGACTGAACCTTGCTATGAGTTAAACAACAACAACAAAAACCTAACAAAAACAATTCTTTAATAAAGCTGCTCTTGCTCTCATCTTAGGGGATAGTTTCTGAAGGAAGAGGTCTTATGTTTGTGTTCAAAGATTTGCAAAACCTCTTTTGCAATATTGTTGTCTGCTAAATGAGTGAGGCCCTTAGTTTTTTTTGGAGAACTGGCAGTTGGAAAAGAGGGGAAGTGGGTGGAGAGAAGGAAGCCTTTACTTGTTTGCTTTTAATTGCCTGAAACTTACTCTATTCTAAAACCCTGTTTATAACATCATTATTTAAATCCCAAACAATAATGATTTATTATCATCTCAAGAATTTGATGGGTGCGGGGATGATAATCAAGATCGAGTAAACCTGTCGTTAGGTCATTAGAGAGCCATTAACTTCTTCAGACACTATCATCAAGCCCTAGCAAGATTCCATTCTCAGTTGGGATTCCTAATTTTGCTGCTATGTAAAATTTCTTTTATACACTTTTTTTCCATATTTTTCAGTCACACGCTTTTTGTGTCTTAATTGCTGCTCATTTCTCTGCTGTTTCTCTTAAAAACGTGTGTTTTCTTTACAGAAATCTACATCTCACAAGTTGCACCTGAATAGGTAGTCCATAGGTAGTCCAATGCCTTTCTTATCAAGTACTGGGTGATTATTGGAAAGCATTGCACAAAGCATTTGCACGTATAGTAGATTCTGTAGCGTGTGCTCGCTTCCTTTCCATTGAGCACTGAGTCCTTCTGTACTGCTTTGATTACATTGATAGAGATGGAGTTTATTGAGTATGTCAGAATGATGAAAGATGAAATCTTGCTTATGAGTCCAGATGTGAACTCAATCAGCAGATGCTGTTGAGTATTTCTGTGATACGACATTGCAAGATAGAGATACATTTTTTTACTCTTCCCTTTACACTTTGTTTTATTTTTATGTTGCCTGTCCCCTTATTTCTCATGGTTTTCTCATGGTTTAAAGATAGATACTTATGAAATAGACACATAATGACTGCAGAGTTTATAAACCACTGAGAAGATACGTAACACTGAGGTTTGGGATCTGCAGAAAACCATGGGATTTCAAGGCTCCTCTGTTTCTTTTAGTAGGATTTACTGAAGATGATACTTCTCTCAGTAAATCAAAGTTTGAACTCTTGAAGCTGATATACCCCATTTCTGGTTCTGTAATTTCATAGTTTTTTTCTTATGTTAGGTTAATTATTTAAATAAAGGAACTAGTTGTACAGAAAACTGTGTATACAACTGTTTAATTTTCCATATTTTTCATACTGGATAGAAAGACACTCTTTGATTTTTGGAAATGCTGTTTTGCTTAGAATTATGAATTGACTCAGCTGACTTAAAAATTGCACTGATCCTTTGGTGGGTAACAGGATCCACATTTTGTCTTCTGAGTTAGATCTTGATGATCTACTTAACTGGGGGCACAAGTAGGCATAGAAAGCGACTTTGCCAAAATTCAGAAGAGTGATCATTCTGGTCTGTCTACTGGTGTTACCAAGCCAGATTTAAAAGTAGCAAGTAATTGATGAAATGTTCTGTTTCAGGTGCAAATAAGGATAACATCAGAGCAGGATGCAAGAAATGTGGCTACCGTAAGTCTATATAGTAAGCAATATGGTAGTGCAGTATTGGTTTTGGGTTTTGTTTTTTTTGTTTTTTTTTGTTTTTTTTTGTTTTTTTTCCGATTTATAATGATGGGACTACTTTTGGGGGAGAAAAAGAGGGGAAAAAAAAAGGATCTCCACCCTTGCGGCTGTTCTAGTCCCTCACTGCTCTCATTATAAAAGACTTTCTCCATATATCCTTGAGTATTTTTGAAGACCTGAGTTTCTTAGCCAAAAAAATCACCTGTATGCTGATGTATTCACATGTACTAAATTTGCTGTGCAATTGCTTGAGAAACCTTGAATTCCAAGCACTGTCTTTGACATCTGTTGTACTTGTGAGGTAAGCATTTGTGTTCTTTTTGAATCTCATTGCAAGCTTAAGCAGGGCTTTCTGCTCAAGATATGTCCAGTGTGTTTTGAAAAAAAATAAAAATAAAATCTGCATGATCTTCTACACAAAGAAAGTATCCTTTGTAAGATGTGCTTTGAGTTATGAAAGCCTGCCCTCCTCCTGATGCCCTATCAGGGGTTGATGCTGTGCAAGACCAGCCCTTTTCATCACAAGCTGCCTGATGCTGCTGTTACTTGCAAGAGCTAAATGCTGATTTACGGAACAGGTTTTTCATTATGTTGTGTTAGGGAAAGTACATCTGTGACTATTTTCCTGATGAATATAGATGTGTTCTAGTGAAAATATTAGTTTATTAATCACTCAGTCACATTTTTAGAACAGTGGAGAAGTGGACACTGCTCCATAGTGAACTGCAGTGAAGTAGGATGAAGGAAAAAAGCTTTGTTCTTTCACTGCAGACTTTGCTTCCAACAAATTTTATCAATGAATTGCCTTATGTATCCAGTCTTTCAGAGAAATAGGGATATCAATATAGATTCAGTGGTTTATTTGTAGATGCAATGTCAAAGGCTTTCTGGAAGAGAAGGAAACTTATGGTTAAATTGCACAGCCTACATTTTTTTTTTCTGTATTCAAGGTCTTTAATAGAGAGAAGCTGAGTTTGTTGCTACTTGAATTCTTTCACAGACCATATCTTCAATTTGTTTTATTTTTATTGTTATTCCAGTAGAAATATTCAACTTCAAGGCGTCTAACTCATGGTAGTGATTATAACAATCTAACTTAGAGAAGTAAAAATACTAGTCCTGTGTTAGTGAGGATTAGTATTATGTACTGATTATTAAAAATGATTTATATTTCATAAGGAAATAATGTTCTTCTATTTCACTGAAGAGAGATGGAAAAAACAGTATACAGAAGAACTTGCTATAGTTTTCCAAATATTTCTCTTCATGCTTTTAAATTGTTATTTTAAGTAGTTTCTTCTGAAAGGATATGAGACTATTAAAGAAATATTAAGTATTTCTTTAATAAGAAATATGAAGAAGAAGAATATAAAATATTAAAGAAATAGAAAATCTTTAACAAAAATATGCACCGTTAGAATACCATTGCACAGCCTCTCAAGGAGAAATTTACAGTTTGTTCTCCTTCTTCATTCATTGATTGTAGTCTATCCTAGCTTTCTTTCTCTTATTAAAATGGAATAATACTCTTAGCTTTTGATAATATTTGCTAGTTTTTAATGTGCTTCTAAATTTTTGTTTTCTTTAGCTGGTCATTTGACATTTGAATGCCGAAACTTTCTTCGAGTGGATCCTCAAAGAGATATTGTTTTAGATGTTAGCAGCACAAGCAGTGAAGATAGCGAGGAAGAGGAGTTACAGAGACTGCAAGCCCTGCGTGAAAAGAAAAGTAAGTTAGATCTTCTAAAAAAAAAATTCAGTTAGCTATTTATTTTAGTAGTAAGTTGGACAGTGGTCTTCTGATGTGCTGGACCTGTCATTTCATTCTTTCCTATAAATAGGACTTGTCTCTACCGTAAACAGTACATCTTTTACGTCAAATGTTCAGACTTAAGATATTTGATACGTTCATACATTTTTTTATTGATTCCTTTCATTGGAAATTAACAGTTTACACATTTAGAACATCTCAAAAAGGTCTTATTGCAAAAGACTATAAAACTATTAATAAGCAGCTACTTTGAAGAAAATGAAATTGATATTCTGAGTTGATTCTGTGATTATGTGTATTTTAAATATCTTAAAGTCAACAGCAACTCTTAAAACCAATGACAAATATGGCAGTTGAGTTCTTTTCAAATTTCTATATAGTAGCTGACCAATTGAATTTCAACATTAATACTTGGAGAAACACTTACCTCTGTGAAATTTGAGAATCGTGCCATCAGAAGGAAAGTAGATGTGTTAGTTACTTAACAGTTATGTGGATTCATTTCAATTTGGACTCTGAAAAGGCTGTTCCCCTAAAAAAAATGGGAAGGTTGTTCTACTGTGTTAAATTGTCAAAATTCTCTCAAGGGTATATGACCAGTTTTGTGGTTCAACCTGATGGACAGCTAAGCACCACCAGTGAGCTGTTTGCTCAATCCCCTCAAATCTCCCTTCCAATGGAAAAGAGAGAGAATTGAGGGCAAAGAGAGGATGGAAGTAGAGCACTAGGTTCATGTAAAAACTATTTACTGAGACAGAAAAGGAAGAGAAGTATTACTAATGATTACCTATCTATCTATTACATATTTTCAAAAGAAGTGATGCACAACACAATTGTTCACCACCCACTGGCTGGTGGTCAGCATTTCCCCAAGAGGCAGCTGTGGGGGGGGGGGGGGGGGGGGGGGGGGGGGGG
>NW_024884811.1:6891483-6907128 GCF_019232065.1 Centrocercus urophasianus
GGGGGGGGGGAGAGGGGGGAGAGCGAGGGGGCGGGGGGGCCAGCGCGGCCGTGCCCGGCGGAGGAGTGCTTCTTCCATCCAGCGCCCGCCGGAACCCGCGCCCGCCCCGCCCCGCAACCGGGAGCCGCTGGTGGGGGCCGAGCCGGGGGCGGGGGTCCGCGTGTGCGGGCGGTGTCAGCGTCGCGCCGGCTTCGTAGGGTGGGAGCCAGAGAGGGGCCGCAGCCCCCCTCCCGCGCCTCGAGCCCTCGGCGATCTCCCGTGCGGCTCTCGGCGGAGCCGGTGCCGATCCCCCGGAGGCGGCCTAGAACGTGCCTGGCGGGGTCGCCGGCTGTGCGCATCGCTGGCGGGTCGTGGCAGGTCCAGCAGCTCTGTCTCCTGGGGGCACTGCCTACCCTCTGGAACAACGTTCGTTCTTCCGAACGCGAAGTCGCTGTGTTTTATCTGTCAGCGTAACACTTCGTGTCGGTGCTTTCCGATAGCAGAACACTACATTCATCCCATGCATAGGAGATGGCACAGGGGTGGGCAGATGCCCCTCCGAGGGCAGCGCGGAGAGTGTCCTCCCACCCTCCAGATCAACACCTTTTCTGATTTGAAGCCCCTGTCAGATATTTCTCACCATCCTCTCTATGCAGAGGGCTCATGGGCGTTAGTGCTCAGCAAAGCCGAACTGACTTTGTGAGTATAGTGCTACATTGAAAGTGCGCTGCTGAATCCTTGGGCCCCCAAGCAGCAGCAGATTGCTGTGTGCAAGCACTGTTTAAGGACACCACATTTCATTTCCGTAGTAAACTTAATTCTGTTACTCACAGGAAATAAATGCCTGGATTCAACACTGCGTGAACACAGTTCTTAGCCAGATGCCACACTGATTCCACACACAGACCATTACCTCATGACAGAAAAATAGTTAAACTCAAGCACACAGCATTTCCTTCTCACGTTGTCTGTGTGCAACGTAACACATGCTTGTAAAAAGAAATTAAAGCAGTGCAATGCTGCATTAATGTTAATGTTTCAGTCCTTGCTCATATATCATTTCAGTCATATGTCTTATTCCATGTGTCTAAGAGTACTGGAACATCAGTAAGGAGATGATACTACAGTTAAAATAATCATCAACAGCAATGAATCTACCATACAGCAATGAGTCTGCCTTCGCATTCCCTGTCTCAGCAGTGGTTCGGTCCCTTGAAGTCAGTGGCGTAAGTCCCTCCAACTTCTGCAAAATAATCACTGATTACAAACATGTACTGAGCAAACTCTGCTGGGTTCTGTCCTGCAGCCACACTCAGAGCAGTCCTGATGTCCCAGACCAATTCAGGGTGCTCATCCTCTTTTCAGAGTGTCCACATTTGAGGTGGATCTAGTGATTCTTTGGTAATTTGTAAGACCACCTGCTTACAGAACTCTTCCAGTTGATATTCAAGTAAGGTCACAGAGCAGATCATTTTGAGTGCAATCATCCAGCATGTGTGAGACAGCCTGGGCACTGGCACCAGACAATATGGTTTCATGACAAGCAGATCCTGAGCGACCAACCTCATCTCCTTCTATGACCAGGTGACCCATCTGGTGGATGAAGGAAAGGCTGTGAATGTGATCTGCCTAGACTTGAGCAAAGTCTTTGACTCTGACTCCCATGGCATTCTCCTGGAGAAGCTGGCAGCCTATGGCCTGGACAAGTGTACTCTTCACTGGGGAAAGAACTGGCTGGATGGCTGGGCCCCAGAGAGTGGTGGCGAATGAAGTTAAATCCAGCTGGTGACTGGTCATGAGTGGTGTTCCTCAGGGGCAAGTACTGGGCCTGGCCGTGTTTAGTATCTTTACTGATGATCTGGATGAGAGGACTGAGTACATCCTCAGTAAGCTCGCTTACTGGCAGGAAGTGTCTATCTGTTTGGATGGTAGGAAGCCCTGCAGAAGAGTCTGGACAGACTAGTTCACTGGGCTGAAGTCAATGGGTTAAAATTCAACAAGATGAAGTGACTGCACTTCAGTCACAACAGCCCCAGGCAACACTACAGGGCAACACTACAGGCTTGGGGCAGAGTGGCTGGAAAGAAGAATGGGAGGAAAAACGACCTGGGAGTCTTAGTGAACAGCCAGCTGAATATGAGCCAGCAGTGTGCCCAGGTGGCCAAGAATATAAATTGCATCCTGGTTTGTATCAGAAATAGCACTGCCAGCAGGAGCAGGGAAGTGATCCTCCTACTGTACTCAGCTCTGGTGAGACCGCACCTCGAGTTCTGTGTTCAGCTTTTGGCCCCTCACTGAAAGAAAGACATTGAGGCCTTGGAGACCATTTAGAGAAGGGCAATGAAGCTGTGAGGGGTCTGGAGCACAGGTCTTATGAGGAGAGCTGAGGGAGCTGGTATTGTTCAGTGTGGAGAAGAGGAGGCTCAGGGGAAACTTTATTGCCCTTTACAATGACCTGAAAGGAGGTTGTGGTGAGGTGGGAATTGGGATCGTCTCCAAGGTAACAGCGACAGGACAAGATTTGGTGGCTTTAAGATGTGCCAGGTGAGGTTCAGCTTGGGTAATAGCAAACACTTCTTCGCAGAAATAGTGGTAATGCACTGGAACAAGCTGTCCGGGGAGGTGATGGATTTTCTGTCCCTGGAAGTATTCAAGAAAACTGTTGATGTATCACTGAGGGACATGGTTAGTCTAGATGATCTTAGAGGTCTTTCCCATCCTTGATCCTTCCATGATTCTATGATCTCTGAAAGCCTGAATGTTGTGCCCCTGATAGGCCATGGGACTGTGCCTGAGGGGTGTCGGGGCAGCTTTTTCTGGGTGCAAAAGGAGCAAGGCTTTGCTTTTCCCTAGTTAAATTCTTAGGTAATTTGTAAGGAAAAACAAGTAAATATGTAGGTTTTTCTATACACACCCTGCATTTTAATTCCAGAACAATGATTGGAGATTGATTTTTAATTTTTTTTTCCTATATTGTAATCGTTGCCTAATCCATTTATTTTTCTCTGGTCATTGGTTTCTGGTAACATCTTCCAAGGGTGAGTAGAATGAAATAAACCAGGAAATTATGAGAAAAACACTGAATTACTGGGAAATGTGAAGAGATGACACTGGAGAAAGCAGGAAAGTGAAGAAGAGAAGGCCAAAAAAAAAAAAAAAAGAAAAAAAAGAAAAAAAAAGGAAGCCATTTCTGTAGAATGAAGGGATACAAGAGAAAATCGAGAAAATCAACAAGTACTGAAGAAAATAAGGAAGTTGTTCTGCATGACCTCAACTGAGCCAAAAAATGAATGAATTTTGAAGTGAGATTGAAAATGAAAAATTAAGAATAAGAACAGAAACTTTTCCCCCATATTTCTCTAAAATACAATTTGAAGAAAGTGAGTGCAGTGTCTGCCTGAGTAAGCATGGTATATTTTGGTCAGAGAGTGAATCTCATGCCATGAAAATGCAGGGTGAGACCAGAGACCAGATTTTCAATATTTGATTTTTGTACCAGGCTTCTTGTGGAGTAAAACTGTTTAACACT
Organism: Centrocercus urophasianus; assembly: GCF_019232065.1. Classification (NCBI taxonomy): domain Eukaryota; kingdom Metazoa; phylum Chordata; class Aves; order Galliformes; family Phasianidae; genus Centrocercus; species Centrocercus urophasianus. Next base: position 6,894,992 of record NW_024884811.1, read on the forward strand.
CATAAATGACAGTGCAGTGGTGCATTTGAGAATCATAGCTATTTGCTTTTTATTCATTGCTTCCTCCATCTTGAGAAATGAGGGGAAGGTTAGCTGCAGAAGGCTCCAACCTGGCTGGGCTCAACAAGTACTGCATGGACCCACTGCTGGGCCCGCTGGAGTCAAAGAACCCCCAGTTCCTGCACACATCTCTTCAGCATGAGCCCTGAGCAGCATTGACCAAATCACATTGTTTTGTGGCATGGATTGCACATCCATCTGTTTTTAGTGTCTATTAGTCTAATAACAAGACACAGAAAAGATGTTACGTTTAGTCTCTTTAGAAGTCAGTACAGTGCTTTTGACCCTAAATCCAGTAACTGAGTCTTTTTAAAATGCTTAATAATATGATGGCTGCACTGAAAGTCATAGAATCACAGTCATAGAATCATTTAAATTGGAAGGGATTCTTAAAGATCATGTAGTCCAACTTCCCTGCAATGGACAGGGACACTTAAAGCTACACCAGGCTGCTCAGAGAGAGCCTCGTCCAGCCTGGCCTTGGATTTCTTCAGGGACAAGGCAGCTACAATTTCTCTGGGCAACCTGCTCCAGTGCTTCACGACCCTTATTGTGAACAACTTCCTTATACCTAATCTAAATCTCCCCTCTTTTAGCTTACATTATTTCCCTTTGCTTTGTCCCCACAGAACCTGACAAAGCAATGCCCACTATGTTATTATACTGGCTTACAATGTCAGACATGGATGCTGGTGATATGGCAGGAGAGTTTGAACCGTCCCACCAATATTCAGTTACATTTTGTTACTGTGTGACAGGTGGCAGCAGAGGGGCACTCTGACAAAAAGTTATCTGACACAGAAACATGTATGAAACAAAGATGTGTTACTGAATTCCTCCATGTGGAAAATATGGCACCCACTGACATTCATGTACATTTGCTGAGCATTTATGGAGACCAAACAGTGGATGTGAGCACAGTGAGGTGGAGGGTAGTGCATTTCAGCAGTGGTGACAGTGATGTGAAAGATGATCCATGTTCTGGATGACCATGCACAGCAGTCTCACCACAAAGTGAAGAGTGCCTAGATCAGCTCATTTGCACACACTGGATAATGATGGTGACTATGCTGAAAAAGAGTGTTCTGTAGCTGAGAATTTGCTCTGTCAAACAGTGTTACTGTGCCCTATGTATCTGTTGTAGCTTCCGTGGACATCAATAGGAGGCATTACTTTTTTTGTAATTTAAGTAGGTACAAACCAAAGTAGCCAAAGGCTTCTGTGTCCTGTGAAATTTATAGTCACAGGGCGATGAATACTGGCACTGCATTACATTATATTATAAAGAAAATACCAGTATTTTTCCAGGTTCTCTTACATTGGTTCCAACAGATTTACAAGGGTTCTCAGGAAGATTATGCCCACTCAGTATGTAGCAATGGGAATACTGAGGAAAGACTTATTTTGATTGCAGAAATTAAAGCAAAATAATAAATATGGTCATTAGTGAGCCTACAGCTGCCAGTCCCGTACAGGCAGGATGCTCCCCATTATGAAGGTGTGAACCAATATGCTTAAGCTACAAGATGTCAACATGCCTTTGGTCTGCTTCTGCTTACCTTTTCTGTAAGCACTGCAAAACACCACATGTGATGCTTCATTTGTGCCCTGAGGATGAAAGATCATTGTGCTGATATTTTTGGCACTTAACTCAGAGAATGAAAGAAATTCTAAATGAGGCAATCCTGGATGTCTTCCCACCTTTTCTTTTGCCTTCACAACATTACATACGTAATTTCAATATGAATTTACACAGAAACACTCTAAGGAGCACCCAGGTACCAGACAACTGCCTAGTCCAAATTTATCTGGATTTTGGTTTTAACGATGAGGAAAGCTATGATGGCCCAAGACATTGAATATTTCTTTGCATCCACTTCCATAATTCTTTGAAATGTAGGATCAGTAATAAAATAATGCTAATGTAGTCAGCACTTCTGTTATTTTGAGAAAAAGTACACAAAATGCTTGTTTTTAAAAAATTAGAATTAGCCTTACAAATCTTAGAACTCCAGAAATTAGCCATTATTTCTGAAGTTATTCTGCAAAGAATTAATCTAATACCATTTTCTCATTACTGACGTATCAGTGAGATAATTTATCTTTAGCACAGTCAAGAAAACAAAAATTTGTAACAATTTTATCTTTTTATATGTAGAAATTATGGTATAAAACCAAAGCTGAAACTGAATGGAAGACAAAATGTCCTATAGGTGTGTGTAAAATAACTAAGAAAAAATATGTCTGAGGTCATAAAGCTCAAGAACCTAAGTAATTAAAAAACGCATTGAAGAACTAGTTGTTACTATTTTTTTTAATGATATTGTTTGAATTTCTAATGCCTAAAATGCCCCATGAACATTTTCACAAATGACTGGATAGTAAAATATTAGAAGAAATTCTTACACTTAATAAATCTGTACATTATTTATGAAGTTACGAAGGTTAACCTCTTGAAGAGAAGCATTGCTACTAATAAAAGCAGAATAGGAGCAGGTTTGCTCCTGTTGAGCTCCATGAATTTGCAAGGAGCTGTAAGACAGAGGAGTGTCAGTGTACAGCTCTCACCAAATGAATGTTTAAGAAATTAATACTGTAAGCGTACCAGTGCTTTGCTGCTTCCAAAATGCAATGTTTGGCATATGCTCTTGTGGCAGACATGTTGATGGATGCATAGGAGAAACGCGCAGGGTTTGTGGTTTTATATCACATGTAGAAACTGCAGTCCTTCTTCTACAGAGGGAAAATTAATTTTATTCAGAAAAACAAGTGTAATCCTTTGAGAATCTATGAATAATATTGAAGTACCAAAACCAAATAACCTTCATCCCCTTTACTCCTTTGGGAGAAACACCTGGACCAACACAGAGGCCTTCCTCTGTATCTTCCTGTAATGCCATGTGCATTGCAGGAGTGCCACAGATGACAAAATACATAGCTATAGTGTCTGTTCATGGTTGTTCTGTAGACTCACATAACTATTAGAAATAGGTACATACGAAGTCCTGTATAAAACTTCTGGTTCAGTCAGTATGAGAAATGGTTTGTCACTATGTCTGCTCGTCATGGATCAGGTGCTCAGGCATGGAATAGCAACAAGCATAAGCTGTTCACACAGGAAGGTCCTTGCTATTAGGTTATATGTACTCATCCATACATGTTTTAGGAAAGATATATTTTTTCTAATATTTCTGTGGTTTGAGATTAAACACCAAAGTTCCGATTACATTTAAAGAAAGACAAATGTTTTCAAATTCAAAAGCACATCAAGAAAACTAAAATTTTACTGCCATGTCTGATGTGAATGCAACACAAGAAATGTGCTGTTATGAGGAATGATTCCAATAAAACTTCTAGAGCTATACCCTGATGAAGTGCTGCAAAATGAATCAGACTGACAAACAGGCTCGTCACTTTGAGGAAACTGTTTGTATTATAAGATGGTGAGGACATGGCTCAAAATTGGTGAATTCACTGGGGACACAAGTACTCAGAGACCCCTTTGTCTGCTGTGAGAGTCTGGCATTCGTGAAATGCCTTTATGGACTCCTCGATTACTGCAGTGTTCTGCCCACCATGACTACTCACTGACTGCCTGTCTGACAGAGATGCTGTAGCCCTACAAAGTCCACTTCTGTCTGCAGTTTCTGTTATTCTCTTTTTAAATGGCCAGAAAAGATGGAACATTAATTTAAAAGATGATATTTCTGTACAGTAAAATTAATATTTAATTGAAATGAACAGAAATAAATCATATCCTCTCAAGAGCCTGGATTGTTATTCTGCAAATTCAGTGAATTTTCATGCTTAGAAAACTATTTCCATAACCACATGTTCATGTTTTCTTTAAATGAAAGCTTAAATTGCACAGAAAATAATGTGCTTTCCATCTAGGAATCATTGCAGTATACCACAAACACTGCCTTATCTACTTGTGGTATGCAGCAAGTGTGGCACAGCTCATTTCTACATGAAAATGCAATATGAACTGAGGAAATCAGACAGCAATTTTAGTAGGAACCTTCAGATCTTTTTTTGCCTTGCAAGTTTATTTGCTGTTCTGACTAACTGCACCAAAATCATACCATTCTTAACAAACACATGCTGCAAGTGCCTATATTGTGCTTATCCCTAATCAGGTGTTATCCGTCTGCTTCCCAACCTCTTAAATGCCCATTATATTTCCATTTAATGAACACACTTTTCAAGTCAAAGCAGAGCAAACAAAAAACTGTTCTTGAGGAACTTTGTGTACTTCTTAGAATTCAGCTGTGCATGTATGACTTATGATGACAGCAAAAAGAAATTTCGTTTTTCTTTCACAGCACGTATTTAAAGATATTCAACTAACTTTAAATAATTCTGGGAAAGGATTAGCAATGATGGTGCTGCCTGAGCTAATTTCAAAACAGTTCACTGAAAACAAGAAGTTTTATGGAAACAGAGAAATGAATTAAAGGAATTGATTAATTAATTATTTTAAGGATTTAAAGAATATAGAAAGTAGAATATCAACATCAACAATTAAAAGCATTTGGTTGTAAGTATGAAATCAAATGGAAGAGTGTTTCTTCCCCTGGTATTCTTTTGATGATAGAATAATGACTTCATAGAAAGATACTGACCAGGATTTCTACTTACCTATTTTATTATTTGCATTATTGTGCAAACTGAATTGAGCTGATCATTGCTTTGATTTTCTCTCTTTCTCTGTAATCCTTGTTGTGGTGTGGCTGTGCTGTTTTTCTGCTGTAGGCCTGTACTCTTACCTTTTGAAAGTTGTTGGTTGTGTATTGAGGACATGGAAGGATTTATAAAGGAGACAAGTGGCCTTCTCTGGGAAGGAAAGGAGAGTTAGGCAGAAAAACTTGTAAGGGGAATTGGAAAACATGAACTCAGTAGAGACTGAATGTATTGGAAGTGGAGGGGGAAAATTACAGCTCTTCTCAAGTACGCAAAGTGCTGCTGCCAAAGGAAAAATAACCCAGAATCACAGAAATACATAATAAATTTCAGCAAAAGTATTCAGGTGAGATGGAAGAGTCTTCACGATGGCAAGGACAGTGAAGATTTGGATTAGCTTTCCACAGGAGGCTTCTGTCAGAAGTAACAAATGTGTTGTTAATCATCTCTTCACGGGAAATTGAATTACAGGCTCCTCAAGGTCCTTTTCTTTGGAATTACAAAAAATCATTTCAGGTTTGTAAGAAATATTCACTTATAAATATTCCTATGGGAGGTAAAAATGCTTTTTCAACTGTCTCCAGTCTTACTTTGTTATTTCAGGGGTTTTATCAACATGTGAGTCAGATCCTTCCATTGTGTTTGCTGCTACTCCAGCATCATTTTTGCTTTGCAGGTTCATACTGTTGAAAGCAATCATTCTTAACCTTTATTTACTGGAAATGTTTTTAAAATATAGTATTAGTGAAGATAGTATTGGTGCTATTAAACAGTCCAAAAGTCTGTACAACCTTTAGTGATATGAGTAATGATGAAGTGGGGAAGAAAGGTAGGAAGGGACAAAGAAGAAACTTACTAACATGAAGAAACAGAAAATAAATTTAAAAAAAAGTAAACAGCAAGAGAATATTTAAGAATAAGTGAAACTGAAAGGGGTAAGTCAGAAGTTATTTAGGAATGAAGATCAAAATAAGAAAATGCCCATCAGTGGGGTGAGCAGAAGAGCAAGTCTACATTTTGCTTGTAGTTTTTTCTGCTTTTTTCCCCTCCCTTTCTATGCACAGAACAAAAGTTGTTGGCGTCTGAAGAAGAATGGGGTTTTCTGAGTTGTTCATCTGTTTTATCTGTAAATATTTTCGTTTATTTTGAGGAAGTGTCAAATTAAAGCTTTACTAATTCAGCAGTGAAAGGGAAGCATGTGCATCAGCAGCAAGAAGAGTGCACCGAATGGGGACAGGTTGTTTTTATATTAATCTTTTTTTCCCCTGTTTACTTGCTACAGCTATAAAAAAAGTCTGTTTTCTTGAATCCAGTTACTATTTTTAATGAATAATGATTCAACCCACCAACTTTAAGTGTACCGTCAAAATTTAATTAATATGATTCCCATTTTAAATGTGCTGCCCATCTGCAGTCTTTCATAAGTAAATGCAAGGTAAGTTGAACTGCACAACATCTGCTATTTGTTACTTTATTCATAGCTGTGGGTCATCTGCAGCTTTTTGATTGTAGTTTTCCCAGTCAAGTCCTTGTGCTGTTCACATTGTTTGCACTGTTGAATTCTTCATGTGATGGGAAGAATCTGTTTGGATCCAGTGGCTGAAGTGTTGTCCTTGTCACAGCAGGAAAGATGTGTTGTTTGTACTGTGGCAGCACTTTTGGTCCTCTTCCAGTCCCTGTTAGGGCTATGCCAGAGGATGTCAATATGTCTTCATAGTATACACAGTGTGTAGTGATTGCACTGGGGGAGTTTCTCCCAAAAAGTTCTCCCAACACGGGAGTATCATCTTCAGGAATGAGTGAAGAGTCAAAGCCTGCATTCAAAACAGTAGAAATCAAAGGAAAATCTACTCCTTGCTTTACGAGGCTATAACATAAAGTCATCACCCAGCAGTAACTTCTTTAAAAAATAAGACAGTTTATCTCTAATTTAAGTGCTATGTACAGAGCTGTGTCACTGTTTTTTCTTTTGTCTATAATCTGCCTCTAAATTAACAGGCAAAGTGAAGTATGCATTTGGGAAGAAATGTTGTTTAATAAATGGAATAATTGACTTTTCAGATGAAACAGACTTTGCCTTTAATGTGGGCAGCAAGTGTTCAGACTCCCAGAGGAGATGGTGACAAATAGTTTCAAAACTAGTAGACAACAAAGCTGATTTCTGAAAAGTCTTATACTAATCCACTGAATTTCAAAGTACAAGGCTTTGTATGGGTAGTTTCAGCAACACCCATATACGAAAAGCAAAAGGCCTTCAGGGATGCTAAGCCAGTGTAAGTCTTTTTATGAGGTAAAACAGGGGAAAGCAAACTTGTACCAAGTAGAGAATTGTTCCTCATTTCAGATTGGTTTGTGTGTGTGTGTTTTGCTTTGTATTTCCAAATGTGTCTACACTTTCAGCTGTGGATTCTGTTGGTGGAAGGGCGACGTCAGCTAGGATTCTACCAGTTCATAGTATTTCTGGTTTTTTTGGTCTTTTTTTTTTTTTTTTTGCAAAGCTTAGATTATAGTTAATTTTTAGGAAGTAAATATAATTCCTTATATCGAAATTTATCCTTTACACTTTTTTTTTTTTTTTTTTTAAATAGACACTAAAGCAAGTAGATAGGCAGCATGAAACATGTAAAGTTCTTATTTTTCACTTACAGTACTGTAAGTGATTGTATCCATCAGAAACCATTCACGTATACACAGACTGTTCCTTGCATATGAAATAGTTCTTCAGCTCATGCTACTTCTACTTCAGATTTTACATACTGCTATTTGGGATTTTGTACTTGGCAATTAAATCCTTTGCAGGAGCAGCTTAGCAGTCAGAACCTCTGGGATAATTCATATAAGAAGCACATTCAAGAACTCCTTCAGGTACTGCATTAGCAGCAGGTCCAGGATTTGGACTGAAAACCATTTGCTGCTGCCTTTACGTAGAATTCTATAATGTGTACAAATCTGAGAACAGTTTGGCATACGTTTCTTAAGCCTACCACGGTACTACTTGATGTTTTTTTGTGTGTGATGTTGAGAATTATGTTGCTTTAATTCCTCTTCATGTTATTTCATGTTCAGTGTAGAAAGTAATATCACATAAAGCTGACAGAGACTGTTTTCTTCAAGTATCAGACTGAGCATGAAAGGTGATCTTTTTATCTTGGTATTTCATAAAAAATTCACCCATGAGATTGATTTACATTTATTTTAACTTGAGTAACTTGTGATGCAGTAATAGATGTACAAAAATACCCTTTACAATTGCATATACCTAGATTAACTGAAAAAAATAAATTGATCTAGCTTTTTTTGTTTGTTATTAAGTCCCCATATTCAGTTTATTTTAAGAACAAGATGAAGTACACACTTCTTCATTCTCTACTCAGTGTTCCTCCTCTAGGTTTATATCAGGTTTTAAGCTGGGAAAAAAAACAGAACCTGTAGGTTGAGATAAAACCCATCTATTAAGACAGAAAAGGAAGAGAGAAATAATTGTAATGATATATAGATATAGATAGATATATAGATATTTAAAATTACAAATGCAATTGCTCACCACCTGCCAACTGCCAGGGGTTGCAGTGGCTGCACCCCTGGCCAATTCCTCCCTGGGTTATGTCTTTTTCACATAAATTGATATGGTATGGGATATCCCTTTGCCCAGTTCATAGAGTCACAGCATCATAGAATTCTTTGAGTTGAAAGAGATCCTTAAAGGCCATCTAGTCCAACCCCCCTGCAATGAACAGGGACACCTATAGTGAGATCAGGTGGTCAGAGCCTTGTTTAGCCTGATCATGACTGTCTCCGGGGATGGGGCATCCACCACCTCTCCATTCCAGTGCCTTACCACTGTTATTGTAAGAACTCTTATTGTAAGAACTCCTTCCTTATATGCAGTGTAAATCTCCCAATCTCCCCTCTTTAAGTTTGAAACCATTTCCACTTGTCCTATCACCACAGTTTCCACTAAAGAGTCTGTCGCTCTCCTTCTTACAGCCCCTCTTTAGACACTGAAAGGCTGTTCTCAGGTCTCCCCAGAGATGAAGGAATGAACTCAGCTGGTATCAACCAGGGCAAAACCAAAAGATGCTGTGTACATCTATACAGACAGGGGACTGAAGGGATAATAGATACTTTTCATTGTTTTCTTTCTTCCTTTTTTTTTTTTTTTCCCCCCCTTAATAAAAAACACAAAATGATGAATAAAACTTTTTTTTTTTTTTTTTAAACAGACTTCTAGCATTATGGCAATTTAAATAAATATACTGAGAAGATTATTTTTTTTAACATCTTTCAGAAGTAGTTCTTTGTCCAGATGATACAGAAGGAGATGACTGTATAAAGAAGAGTGGAAAGAGCGGAGAGCAGTTGGAAATTCCTACAGTCAATGCATTGCTAGGAGCTGCTCAAACTGATGTATCGCGTCACCATTTAAACATTTTTAATAATTCAAAATGCTTTAAATACATTAAAATTTAAACTTGGAAATGTGTCTTAATTATTTAGTGCAGAATAGTCCTCTCAAAATATGTGAATAACAACAAATCCAGACGTTAGGAGGATTTGTGACTCAAAAGCAGTTGAAAGCCTCAGAAAACAAAAACCAAACCAAGTAAACAAGCTTTCTCCTCCTCCTCCAAAATCCCTCAAAAAAAACAACAACAAAAAAAAAACCAACAAACCAAGCAAACAAAAAGCCCCAAATCTTTGAAGAAATTAGGAGCTTAAAATTATTAAAAAAGAAGTGAGTCTTAGTGATTGTTATTACTAACATGTTTCCTGTGAGTTAAGCACTCAGGCTAACTACTTCAGCTTATGTCTGAGCTATAAAAACATACACAATGGGGGTGCATGAACACGTTTTCCTACAAGCAATAACATAAAGTTTAATATTTAGTCTGTAGAGGTAATTCTCATTTCTTAAACGAACTACCTTTCTGTTTATACTTACTCTCTCTCACAATCTTTTTGTCTTTTAAAGTATACAAAAGAATCGAACATTTTGTATTTGTAGAGCTAAGAGAACAGTTATGTAAAGTATAACAGACAAAAACAGCTCGGGTGAAATCCTAGTTGCAGTTTCAAAAGCAACATACTTTTGTGATTATTTCTACTCCCCAAACAAAAAGAAGCAATTTCTCTTGTCGTGCATAAATCCTTAATCTTAATAAATCTGCAGAGCAATTGGTTTGGCCAAATGTGTGTGAAAACAAAAAGATACCAAACTACAAAATAAAAGCTTCTAAAAATCTTCATACGTCATCAGTTTTGGTGGCACTGCTATCCCCTTTCTCCTGTTCTTTCTTTTCTTTTTTGTTAGAGGCAGAGCTTTAACTGATACATAGATGACTTTAGTTTCAAGTTCACTGTATTTTATAATTTAAAAAAAAATTAAGCACTATAACTGTAGATATTGTTAATGCTTAATTTACTAAAACTGTCTCATATGTATGCACAGCACAGTAAGCATACATGTCATATACTGATTCCCTCATTGCTGTTATTTGAACATATTGTTTTAAACCATTTCTCACAATAACCTCAAAGAACATCTAACCTCAAATCTTTCAGCAGGAAATTGCATCACGTCATGTTTCCCTTTCCTTATCCCTTTCCTCTCTTCCCCTTTCCTATTCTACCCTTCACTTCCTTTGTTGTCCTCAACACTTAGAGTGTTTTATAACATTTCCCTTAATGCTGGTAATGGTATCTCAAACTACGTGCCAAGCATGCAAGGTATGATTATTACTTCTGTACAAAAAACATTTTTAATAACGTATAAAAACAGCGATAAAAACTTGTCATATGCAGTGGACAGTAGGTATACAGAATAATCGGGATATTTATCTAGGCAAATACTTATTCTTTATTTTGAAAAAGATCCAGAAGAGTGACATTTTCAATATTGTTGGCTTAGGAGTAGTAAGTCCTGCAATTACTTTGATTCTTCAAGTGATAGACTCATTAACGATTTAGTCGGTACCAAAACCACTTGAGATTTAATGTGTAGTCTGGATTTTCCACAAGGCTGTCAAACAGTACCTGCCAACAAGCATTGTGTTGACACAGGAACTAGACACATTTCATTTTGTGGAGTCTTAATGTAGATGATTAGTTCCGGATTATTGGTAACAACAGTAGTAGCTACTGCCTTGAACACCCTTACTGTAGAATGTTTGGTGCAAGAATTATCTTAGGAATTTTGTTAACAGTACATTGAGCAATGTGTTGTTTGCTCTGAGTCTGCCTGTAAGTGCATTGCTCTCAATGTGTCATTAATTTGATTTATTCCTTTTTACTCTCCAACATTTGTCTTCTTAATGTCTAGATTTCCTCAGTTGCAGGAATAGAATTTGGATTTTGTCCAGATGCAGAACCAGGGCACAGGCTTATGGGAAGCTCAATAAAATTCAAAGACTACATTTAATGTAAGTTTTAATGTATTATCTTTTTTTCTCAGAAATATTAATGGTCATGAAGCATTATTTCCATTAAATATGATCGGATTAATTGCTGAATTATGAGAGTATACTGGATTGCAATTCAATTTTTTTTCCTTTTTTCCTCAGCAGTTTTAAAATTTATTACTGATATTCTTGTGTGTCTTTATTTAGATCAACATTCCTGCCACCCTACAGAAGACTAGAAAACAAAGATATCAACTCTGTTTTTTAAACAATCTTATTCTCCTTCTACTAAAGTTTGCATATGCAAATACTTTTTTTTCTTTGCATATTCAAATTAAGCACAGCTATTTGTAGCCACAGTCCCTTAGTCCCATTTGCATGCAGCAGTCTGGAAGTTATTGAAGAAGGTAGCTCCGAGCAATTTCATCTTACTTTTCCAATGTAGAAAATTTTTAGAATAAATCAGAAAAAAAAAGATGGTTTTCTTAGTAATGCTTACAATTCAAAATCATTTTGAAATAGCCATTTACATGCGCACATTTGTAGAACCGTACCTTATGAGAATGGGGCTACTTTTTTCTCATTTGCTATGATCTTCTTTCAATCATCCAGATTATTGGAAAATTGAACAATAAAAATAATGCTATAAAATATAGCAAATACCAGAAAGTGATCTGTGGTAACTTTGCCAGAGTGCAGCTGTGAAAAGGAAGGGAAGATCTGTGATAGCTTCTGAGTATCTGAACCTGTGACCCTAAAGAGCTGCTGTTTTAAGAGTACAGTAATGTGAAATTCAGACACATACTCAGGTACACACTGTTTCAGGTACATATATTCAGATGCATTCTACTATGTTAAGATACAAGCTGGTTTAGTTGATTGTTTGGAGGCATCACTCTGGAGGCAGCTGTGTGGAGATGGCTTTCTAAAGAGACATGTAAAAAAGCACTCTTAAAGGAGCTCAAGTTCTGTTATGAAATTCCAGTTCCCTTGTGA
>NW_024884811.1:6907228-7035783 GCF_019232065.1 Centrocercus urophasianus
GGGATTGTCTATAGTGTGGATAACTTTGATTTAACAGATAAGGCTTTTTGAGGACAAAAGCCTTTCTGTTCCAGCCACTTCTTTACACTCGCAAAGAGTCTGTGAGTGCTGTGGGCCTCCTGAAGCATCCCAAAACCATCACAGAATCACAGGGGTTGGAAGGGACCTCAAGAGTTCATCAAGTCCAATCCCCCTGCTAAAGGAGGTTCCCTACAATAGGTCATACAGGTAGGCATACAGATGGATCTTGAATATCCACAGAAAGCCAGTTCACAACTCCTCTGGGCATCCTGCTCCAGCTCTCTGTCACCCTTACTATAAAGAAGTTCTTCTGCATGTACTTCCAGTGTTCAAGTTTTAGGCCATTACTCCTTGTTCTATTGCTACACAACACTGAGAAGAGTCTGGCCTCATCCATTTGCTTCCCATCTCTCTTTAGATATTCATAATTGGACATTAATCCCTTAGCTTTCTTTTCCCCAGGATGAAAAGACCCAGGTCTCTCAGCCTTTACCGATCCCTATCTTTTTTGAACTGGGGAGCCCAGAACTGGATACGCTATTTTAAATGTGGCAGAGTAGAGGCAGAGGATTACCTCCCTTGACTTGCTGACCAAGCTCTTTTTAAAGCACCCCAGGATCCCCTTGGCCTTCTTGGCTACCAGGGCACACTGCTAGCTCATGACTAATCTGTGGTCTGCTAGGATCCCAAAGTCCTTCTCTGCAGAACTCATCCCCAGCAGGTCATGTCCCAGCCTGTACTGATGCATGTGATTATTCCTTCCCAGGTGCAAGACTCTGCACTCACTCTTGTTAAACCTCATCATGTTTCACCCTGCCCTACTCTCCACTCTGTCCAGGTCTTGCCGAATAGTAGCACAGCCTTCTGGTGTCTCAGCCTCCCATCTTTGTATCATCAGCAAACATGCTGAGGGTGGACTCCATCCACTTTGCTGACAAAGATATTGAACAAAACTAAGAGTCATCATCTACCTCCTTTTCTTTCTATGCATCTCATAAACATTGGTCTTAACATCTGTTTACAGAAGCTGGAATTAATTTAAAATAACGCCAACACTGAAAAGGAGGTTTTAAAGGCAGCTAAGGTCATACTGGAAGATGACCCCATTTAGCTTTGGTATAATTGATACTATAAAGGAATATGTGGATTTAAGCACATCTGAAAATCCCAGTAAGATTTTCTTCCTTAAAACCACAACACATGGCCCCTTTGAGGTTTTTCAGATTCTTCACAGTGAGATGTGAATAAAGTTGTTTCTTTCAGAGCCCTGTTTGTTTACTCAGGAGAAGGGAAGGATGCTGATCTAAGAAATTATTTAATTTTTGTAATTGTAATACTAACTTCAAAGCATTCTTGTTAAGAGACTTTTGCCAACATGAACCAAATGGAATGAAATATATATTTGTTTTCATAACAATAAACTTCACTTCTGTCCCAGGTTTGATATACAGAAGAAAAAGTTAAAAAATAGAATTTATTTACATGCATGTTATGACAGTCAGTAAAATCTTTTTAATAGCCCAGAAAGCAGTTCTCCTTTAGTCAAGAACATACAACATGTTTGAAAAAGGAGGTATCATCCCTTATCATCCACATTTTTCTTTTAAATGAACAGTTTGTGTTACACTCTAATACTGGCTATCCTGCATCACATCCCATTTTCTCCGCACTCATAATGCTGAAAAATTGATGTGTTCTGTTCATGTCACAGGACTCAGCTTGCAGACTTGCCGTGGTGGCTCTTATTTAAAATTTGCATTCATAGGCAGGAAAGTTGGAGTATGGTTTTTTGTGTGGCTTTTTTTTTTTTTTTTTTTTTTTTTTTTAACCAGCTGCACCAAGGGATACAGAAATCACTCTGTAGTAGGTGCAGTATCAAATACACTTTAATGTACCTGACGTTCTAGGTGAAGCAGATAGATTTTTGATCTGAAGGTTGGTGTGAGAAGTGAAGGCAGTTGAAAACATTTTCATAGATCTAAGTTATATCAGCAAGACAAACAATCACCTGCTGCTGTGAATGGTGCTGAAAAGCACAAAAGCATCTGTCAAAGCATTCACATTAGCTGCAACTTTCTATTTGTAATTTTGTCAAAGTAATTTATAACCCTATGTCCTAAAAGGTTTCAGAAATTCTCCTGGGAGTAGATGGCTGCTCTGTTGTGAGAAGATATTAAGGAAATCAGGTCAGAACCACAGAACAAAACTTGGGAACTCTATTAGTATTTCACAACAGAGATCTCAAGATGACACAATGATTATGTAATATCTGTTGAAAGTAAATGTCCTTGAAGGTCAGATGAGAAACAGAAGCTCTTTATTTTCCTTCAAAACCTTTCTTTCTCTACCCACCCTCAGCTTCATTGGCTGTGCTTCTTCACCTTCTTACAGCCATATCAATCACTTTATTTCCTTTCTTTCAAAAGTCAATGAAAAACATGTATCCCTCTTGCTGCTGGGCCAAGCTGAAGAACCTTCTGAGGGGTAACAAAAGTGGCCTAATTGACGTCTTCCTTACCTCTCCTTATTGATCCTGTTGCAGAATGTATGCTGAGAGCAGAAGTCGTCCTATTCACAGTTTGTCCAAAGCTAATAGGGTAACTGAAATTGCTCACGAGAACAGCAGGCTGGGGCTCTCTGATGGGGCATGCTGATACACAAAAAAGGTCAAGACAAATGATTCTTCCTTTGAAACCCACGGTTACCTCATCATCACCACATCATATTTGAACTATTTTTCCTCCCACAGAAGATATACAATAAACTACTCTTTTTGGTGGTGCTTCCTCTCTCCTCTTGTTGTCATACCATTTGAATCCAATGATAACTTTTTTTCTATTAGAATAATTGATTATCATGCTCACGAAATTCAATATCTAGAAAGTTTTCAGTTTGCAGATAGGTGGGAATATTTAACACATGAAAAGCACCTCAGCACTGCATGCTCATGTACACCCCATGTGTGATACACGAAGTATGCCAAACCACACAGCACTCACTGCAAAGTCTATTTATGAAGGAATAAATAGAAGACGTTGGATTGTTGTTCTGCCACCTCCATCAAGATGGAGATTTGGGGCCTTTGTCTTAAGAGAGCACTGTATGTATCTGGTTCACAAGGAATATTAAACAAAAAGCAGAAGCAGTGTTAATTTAGACTGAACTCATCTGCATGAGTTTGAAAGCAGGGATCTGCAAATGAACAATAGTTCATCCTACAAAAACCCCAACCAGTCACTCCATAGTCATAGTCTATAATCTGGAGAGATGCTATTGGCATTCCGCTGCACAGAGTTTTTAGATAACATTTTGTGGATTCTGACATAGATTTAAGAAGTTAGAGTGGTGTTTGACTCATTTGTTGATATTTGAATTGCGATAGTGTTCTCATTATTCAAAAGACGAAATGATGGAAAACTATGAAATTTAAATTATTAATCAAAATTCTTGGTTATTATAAAAAAACAGGGTTTTAAAGTGTTTACTGTGTATACCATAGCCACCGTATAATTGGTGTAAGTTCCTTAAATGATCAGTAGTTAATATAATTACTTTACTATGGTCTTTTGTAATGTATATTATTCTAATTTCTTTTTAATTTTCCACAAGCTTTTGAAGAAAGTACAGTTAAAAGAACATCAGAAACTGCAGTGTCTTCTATAGAAAGAAACATTTGTCACATTTCCCAGAAAATGAAGGAACACTCATGACAACTCAGAATGGGAGAGAGGAGGGTTTGCATATGTTCCCACGGCTCTCAGCAGAGCCAAATGAATGTGATAAAAGGAAGACTAGGGAAAATGTGGGCACTCTCTGGAAGGAAATGGGGGATCTGGTTACCAGGTACATGGATATGACCTTTAAGGTCACAAGATGCACTCCTAAAAAGTGCATCTGCTATGAACTGGTAATGTCAGAAACCAGTGGCCTAATGAATGTTTAGCAGAACTACGTTAATGTTATTTTGCTTTTTCTTTCCATTAAAATTGTTACATAAACATAAAAGCATTTGAGATAAACACAGAACACTTCTTGCATTTACCAAATATCTAAAAAGAGAAATATATTTTGTTTTTTAAGAAGCTATTTTTAAACTTGAGAAAGAAATGTTCAGTTATTTAGTAATTAAATTCTATTCATTACTTCATTATTTTCCCCATTTCTGCTGACTTGTTACTACAGCATGTTTGATTTTGAAATCCACTCCTTCAAAATGGTAGCTCATCATAAAACTGCTTGTGTTATTACATTAGAACTCTGTTTACCAATATAAAAATAAATGATAAATCGATTGGTTTCCAATATAAACATAAGATATACAGCAATAAGGATGCTTATCTCATTTATGGTACTGATTGCAAGAGGATGCTTAGACCACCAGTAAAAACTGACAGAGAAGGAGAACTCAGTTCATAGAGGATTTTTCCTTGTGACTAATTAATATAGAAGTCCTTCCATACTTTTAATTAGGTATTTAATTTGCTATGTTAGGGTTTTAATATGATTAGCATTATAATCACACCTACACTGCAACATATACAAAAATACAGTAAGAGCATTCATCTATGTTACTTTAATTAAATACCAGGAGGTTATTAAATGGACTGTGGCTTTCGTTGCATTTATTCCTGGGATGTGCTCAAAGTAGCCTTATCGATCTGTTGCTGATCTTCCAACACTGAAATGCGGCATTTTCCGAAAGCACAAATAACAGTTATTATCTAAGAGGTGGGCTGTGAAAGAGCAGGAATAAAAGGGTTCAAGGCGATGATATCTCAGACCTTCAATTGAGACGTGTAAGTACTGAAATTCGAAGTAGGACTGGGATTCCTTTCATCCAAAGAGACATCAGATGCAGGAGAATGTGATTCACTGTACTCAGATGCTGACAGCAGGGAAACAGCCTCCAAAAATATGAGAGGAGCAACTAAGCCCAGCACTGGCCCTTTCTCTCCTTGCACACACCAGTGACTAATGCACATGTAACCTAAATATTAAATTTCTTTTAATATTAAATATATTAAATAGTAAATAATAAATTAAATAAATTCTAATATTAAATTTCTTTTAAATTAAATTAAAAGAATGCAGAAAAAACACATCTTCTCTACTTATAAATGGATTTAAATACTGATCATAGCATCTTCCTTTTATTGGATAGGAAAACAGAGCTGCACCTTCGCGTACCTGCATACCAACTTGGTAGTCAGGGCACTTAGAATAAGGGAAGCTCTGGCCACGAGAGAGTGTTTAAAAGCTTTTTCTTAGAGGTGCTGCAGCCACGAAACTGTAGAAAAAAGAGAAGGCTGTGATCAGTGATAAGTGCTATCCATCATACATAACAGACATCGCTGTTAGGGGAGTTAGGTGCTGAGGACCTTTGGGGAATGCATCTAAATCATTCTGTGTTGGAGTTCCTTCCTGGGAATAAAGCAGAAATATCCGGAAAGCTGCAGCCCCTGAATTTCCACTTTTGTAACTGTCACCTCGAGCCGTTCTGGCAGTGCACAACCTGACTGCACTCCCTGCCATCTGCGTGATCTCCTAATGCCAAACGGTTCTGCACGCAGCCAGCATCACCCGCTGTCCTCCCTGCAAGGATTCCTGTGCTGAGGGAGTGGAATACAGCCACATCAGGTTCAGCATGGCTCTACGTGCAGTATGAAGTGCTACAAAAACAGGACTAGTGGGAGCCTGGATTTGTTGACAGCAGCAGTTAAATACGGGGGGCTGTGGCCAACTTTTGTTGCTGAATTGGGCCCTCATCCTTACTTGTTTGGAAGGCTTTTTTTTCCCAGAACTTGGCATTTTCTTATTTGTTTCCTTGATTTTAGGTGCACTGTGACTCTTGTTGCTGTGCATCATTTTTCAGAAAGGAACATAAAGCAATCATAATTGTTTTTGTGTTAGAAAATTTTTTAAAAGAAAATTGCAATTCACTCCATTATATTTGCAATACTGTCACTCCACTTTCGAAATCCACTCGTTACTAATGAGTCATTTCAAAACATCTAAAGCTTTTTTTTTTTTTTTGCTTTCACTGCTTACCACTACCACAATTGCACCACTTTTTCAAGCTAATGCACTATTATGCTTATTGTCTTTTCAAAGAGACAGCTCATAGCCTTTACAAGCACTATTTTGTACAAAAACAGTTGTCTTACTGCTGTGACCACACTGTTGATCACTGATGGTGCTGACAGTGGAAAAGCTTTTGACACTGGGTTGCTATATGTGTATTTGATAAACAACTTAATGTGAAATGAACTAATCATTTGGGGAGGTAAAAAAAAAAAACAAAAAAACAAAAAAAAAAATTTGATAAACTACACCATAACCTGCATTTTATTGCCCAAAGTAACTTGCTGTCTGTGCCATTTGAAGGTTGAGATATTTTTCATTTTCCCACTGAGGACACTTGGCTATGTGCTATGTGAAGGAATGCTGCTAGTGGAAATCTTCCAGAAATCTTCTTACTGCTTGAACACTGAAAATCTCAAAAAATTTTTATAGAAACCTTCCTGTAAAGCAGTACCTGATAAACAAGCTTTTAAATTTTTTTTATTTTTTGGTATTGAGTCAGTAAGGAATGAAGCTAATGACTGCAAAGTCATACATGCGTAATCTCCTGTCCTTTGATTTAAATTACAATAACAATAACTTATTACTGTTGCTGAAATATGTGTTCAGCTGCTGGATTAACACTGAAATGCTTGAATTTAAATATTGTTTTGTGCTTGCAAAAGTGCTTTTCACTCGAGAAGCTCGAACAGCCTTGAATCAGTATTATTACTAAACTCCTCACAGGAAGCAGAAATTCTAAATAACTTGTTTTATAGAGATTCAAAATAATGAGAATCTGGCCTGTAAATCACTCTGAAAAATGGAACATTGAGGAATAATAGATAAGGAAAGAGAAGTGTATAGTGATTTGTGCTTTTGTTATCATCATACTGTATTTCTATCTTAAACAGAATTAAAGAATGGTGCAGCAGAGAAGGAAAATGTAATGACATCTAGGCTTTTTTTTTTTTTTTTTTTTTTTTTTTTGTGTGTGTGGTTTAGAATTCAAGACATTTCCCAGATGACAACCAGAACGAGACTATGCATCTTAACTCCTAGGTAAATAAAACACAATTCTTTCAGACAACTTTGTAGGTTATGCTACTGATAGTTATGAAAAATTGTATATATGCATGGGAAAAAATGCTGTCTTTAAGATAATACAAACAATTGCCAACTTCTATCAATCTGCATGTCCTTGGAAAGACAATATGTGGGTACCACTTTTTAAAGATGGAACCAAGTAGGGCTATAAATTGCCTATAACATTCACTTCTTGCAAATATTTTCTGCTTCATAAGATATAAAAGAGAATTAACATATCCTCCCTCCCCTGAAGTCTAATTCAAATTATTTCAGAACTACTTTAACTTCTGACAGATGAAATGCATACATTAGCTAGCTAGAGCCATCTGCAAGGCAATCACATTCTTACCTCATGTTTCTAATTGGAACGCGTTGTCTCTCAGGCACCATCAGGTGCCATACTATGGACGGTAATGTATTCTGGGATTGATGATCTTCAAGAATTGAGGAGAAGCTTTTGTAAATTTCAGATATTTTCACATTTGGATTGTGGAGTCTAAACAGCATTTCTTGGATAGAGACCTAATTATACAAAGGGGTAATATCCCCAAATGGGGACTATTTCAGGCAGACCAAGATTACATAAAATACTTTAGTGTTTCTCACTCATTCATTGAACAGGGTCATCATGCAGATTTTTATGTCAATATCTAATATCTGTCATTGTAAATGGCTGATATTGTGTTGTCACATGCAAATGTACCTTCTGCTCAGTTAAATTCCACTCTCTAGTTTGAAACAGTGGAGAACATTACATAATCAACATTTTAATACTCATTCTTTTTTATGACAGCAAGAAGAATTTTACATAATTAATTTTTAATACTTGTATCAATATCAAATGACCTACTATGATCTTTTTATCGGTGGCATTTATTCTTTTTGCTTCGTTCTCCTGATTGAATATAAAAGATCACATGTATAATAAATTTTAGGTGCTTGCCTGATTAAATTTTAATGCCTTATCAGAAATGTAGAAATGTAGAACTGTAGAAAATGTTTGACAGAAAATGAAATAGATTAAGTTAAAATGATATCCAGTAAATAGTCAGATTTTTTCATCCTAAAACCCAACTGCAAACTTAAATAAGCCATCACTGATACTCGGTAACACTGAGTAGCAGCAATTGAAGAGTAAAAGATGGTTCACAGAAACAAAGGGTAAAAGATAGTTTACAGAAGCAAATATGTGGAGGCTGCTAAAAGAATGCGGATGGCAACAAGCTGGGATTAGGACAATGTGAGGGTGAAGGACATAAAGAGAAGAGTTTTGAAACAGCTCGAGGACATTTATTAAGTGACAAGATGCCCACAAGGCAAGCTAGAACTGGACTGGGGGCAGCCCCTCCCACATGGTCAAGAGTTTATAGCAAAGAAGATATGAGCCCTCGCAAGGAAGATGATGAGCCTTCATCCCACGACACCAGAAGGAGACCCCCACTGCTTACGGCGCACGCAAGAGGGAGGGACCGTTTGCTGATGGGTTCTCAGAAATGTAACTAATATGTATGCGAATTCCGAGAAAATCGCTGATTATGTGTAAGTTCGGCCTGTATCTGTACCAAGCTTTTGCCCTACGGTGTGCAAGATAGGAGGAGTTTTCCCCCTTGCACCAGCATATGCACACTGCTGGAGTTAACATACCTGCTCTACATCCTTAGTCTCGCTATACAGTTTGATTTCTGCATGTCACTATCACTGCTGTACCAGCTCCCATTGATTCTGCTGGAAACTCTCCACGATAAACAGGTGTACTTAAGATTTATTACGCTTACATACACGAACTTAAATTCTTCTGCCTTAGGACCTGTTAAAAGAAATCTTCATGTCTGGAACATCAAATTAAGTCATCCACAACTGGAAATTTGAATTAGCACCTTTAATTGTAAAAAAAAAAAAAAAGAGTTCAGAAATTAAGTAAGAAAATAATAAGAAGTCAGTTTATAAAATGAATATCTATTTCTGATCATTAAAATTAATCACAGTGGAATAATATGATGTGATTTGTTGTGATTCTTTGCTTTTTACTCTTCTGAACTTTACATTTAGATGACTGCAGCAACAACAGATTTAAGGAATTACTACAAGAAAAATATCTCCTGAAAGTTCAAACTGTACATGAAGAAAGACTGGCTGTATTGACTCCAGATGCAAACCAGAGATGAAAGAGATTACCAGGATTTGTTCCAGCTATGGAATTAAAGATATGTATAGAAAACATCTGAAATGGACATAAATGTGTTGGAAGATTTTCCAGCATTGTACTGCTTTGTGTTTTTAAAGGAAACTATGATGTTCTACCCAGAACCGTCAGGTCAGTCTGCTCACTGTTGAAAAATCCACTTCTTTTCATTTCGCAGAATTACTCATATGAGAGATGCTCCATTACATTCATTATTTTCATGGCCCTTTGTTGGACTCTCTCCAGTACGTCCAGGTCTCTCCTCTATTGGGGAACGCAGAACTAGGCATGATGCTTCAGGTTTGGCTTCATCAGAGCTGAACAACTGAGGAGAAGGATCACTTTCCTCAACCAGCTGGCAACACTTTTCCTAAAGCATCCTATATTACTGTAAGCCTTCTTGTTGCAAGGGTGCATTGCTCATTTGTGTTCAACCTGGTGTCCACTGGGACTCCCAACCCTTTTCTGTAGAGATGCTTTCCAGCTTGTAACTTCCAGAATGTACCGGAGATACAGGTTGTTCCTTTCTACATGCAAGACTTTGTGGCTCTCTTGTCTGAATTGGATGGGGTTCCAGTGGCCCATTTTTGTAGCCCGTTTCTTCTGGTTGGTAGCACAACCCTCTGGTACATAAGTCAATCCTCCCAATTTTCTGTCACCAGCAATCATGCTGAGGGTGTGCTCTGAGGGGCACACTGCTAATTACTGGCTTCCAGATGAACTTTGTGCCCATTGACCTCAATATTATGAGAACTGAGCCAGTTTTTAAACCACTGCACTGTTTGCTAATGCTGTCAGTCTTGGCACATTCTGGTTAACAAATAGGTTAAGTCCAAGGCTGTTATGTCCTTGCTGTATGACTCCACATCAAGTCCAGTACAATCCACAGGGTATCTCACCTCCTTTCTCTCAGCATCTTCCAGCCTGTGGGGCTGAATATCAGCAGAATGCTTTCACTGTCCTACCTTCCTGCAGCCTGCATCTTCCTCGGTACGGAGCTGGAATTCCCAGAAGGACCTCAGCAGACTGGTGTAAAGAAAGAAAAATACTTCACGATGAAAGGACATTGAGATTTGACTTGCTATTAATCTACAGGAGATCTGAATGAAAAAGTAGCATTTTCCTAAGTGAAATATGTAAATATAGCTCAAAACCTCTGTGAACTACCTTCTTTTCTCAGTCAAACCCAAACCACAGGATATCTCTATTCAGCCTCCTGAATCTTCCCTGAAGTAGACGAGACAGCCATGTAAGCAGGATCTGCTGCATCTGCTACCCACATCAGTACGTTGTGATGCCACTGTCACGAAGGCAGAAGTGAAACAGGAGTATGTCAGTGTTGTGGTCACGGAATTGTACTCAGGAAACAGCAGCCTTCTCAGTTTGAAGGCAAGAGGACTGCATGTAGGCCCTTTCTGTCTTTTCACAGAATCACAGAATGGCCAGGGTTGGAAGGGACCTCAAGGATCATTAAGCTCCAACCCCCTGCCACATGCAGGGCTACAAACCTGCAAGTTTAATGCTAAACCAGGCTGCCCAGGGCCCCATCCAACCTGGCTTTGAACACCTCCAAGGACAGGGCATCCACAACCTCTCTGGGCAGCCTGGTCCAGCACCTCACCACTCTCTGGGTAAAGAATTTCCCCTTGATGTCCAACCTAAATCTCCCCTCCCTCAAATTAAAACCGTTTCCCCTCGTCCTACACATATCAACCCTTTCAAAGAGTTGATTCCCCTCCTGTTTGTAGGCTCCCTTTAAGTACTGAAAGGCTACAATCAGGTCACCCCGCAGCCTTCTTTTCTCCAGGCTGAACAAGCCCAGCTCCCTCAGCCTGTCCTCATAAGGGAGGTGCTCCAGTTCCCCAGTCATCCTAGTGGCTCTGCCCTGGATCCTCTCCAACAGCTCCCTGTCTTTCTTTCACTGGGGGCTCCAGACCTGGACACAGTACTGCAGATGGGGCCTCACAAGAGCAGAGTAGAGGGGGACAATCACCTCCCTGTCCCTGCTGACCACCCCTCTTCTGATGGACCCCAGGATACCATTTGCCCTCTGAGCCGCAAGAGCACACTGTTGGCTCATATTAAGTTTTTCATCTACCAGGACCCCCAGGTCCTTCTCCACAGGGCTGCTTTCAAGGACCACTCCTTCAAGCCTGTACGGATGCCTGGGATTCCTCTGGCCCAAGTGCAAAACTTTGCACTTTGCTGTGTTGAACCTCATCAAGTTCACCCGGGCCCACCTTTGTAGCCTCTCAAGGTCCCTCTGCATGGCATCCCTTCCTTCAATCGTGTTGACTGCACCACTCAGCTTGGTGTCATCAGCAAACGTGCTGAGGGTGCACTCAATTCTGTCATTGATGTCAGTGATATAGATGTTGAAGATCACTGGTCCCAAGACAGATCCTTGGGGACGCTGCTCATTTCCAGCCTCCACCTGGACATGGAGCCATTGATGACCACCCTCTGTCTGTGGCCTTTCAACAAGTTTCTTATCCATCGAGTGTCCACCCATCAAATCCACATCTCTCCAATTTGGAGATGAGGATGTGGTGGGGGACCATGTCAAAGACCTTGCTCAAGTCCAGGTAAGCTTTGTTCATCCTATCTATCAATTAGTGAAAATTGTCCTCTCATCCAATATCACTGATTTACTTTGCAGGAATATCTTTTGGTTTCCAGTGCACTGCTAAGGTCAGTTCTGCCTTTTGCACTCAAGGAGCACCAGTAAAACAGCAAATATGGATTTCAATCTTCTCTCTTCTCTTCTTCTCTTTTAACCCATTCTTTGCGTAGATTCACTCACTAATTTCTAAGTACAACTCACGTCATGAAGTGTACACTCAATTCACGAAGTGGTATGAGTTGCCAAGGACAAAGGATGCTGAGTGCTGAATATACAGTCGCAAAAGCAATCCTACACGAGAGACTCACTTCTTATGGTAGCTAAAATAGCTGCTTTTTCTCCCAAAGAATCACATTGTCAGGTTTTACTTTTCTCAAAGAGTGACAAAATAAACCCGAACTCTGCTTCATTGTCATCCTTCTCCATCAGTAACTGTGGTAATGCTGCTGGTGACATACGTACGTACTTCAGGTGTATCTGTAGAGATAAAGGCTAACCTTAGATCCCAGTTTTGTGGGCAGGTGCAGCTACTTCTTGGGAATTTTTTTAAAAAGTTGTGGGAGGAAAGAAAGATGACTGCACCTCCAGCACGCCATAAGAGATTTATAAACATACCCACCGCTAGGCTGGAAACACATTACTGAATGAACATAAGGTCCCATTGCCAGTCAAAAGGCAAACTTCTCATTCTCATTTTGGATTTATGCTGACTTCAACAGTTAATCAGTTTGAACTGACTGAAGCAGTACCAGGACTGAAACCTTAACCCAGGATAATTTCTGATAAAAGTCTGCTAATATGAAAAGAGGAAATCACAGAAACAAGATATTCAGCAGAACCCAGCTGTACCCCAAGAAGAACAGACACGGTGACAAACAAAACACTGATAGAAAAAACTATTAAAATTTAATTCCACCAAGGAAGAGCTACTGAATGGCTGCAAAATATTACAAACAACTCAAATTTTATTGTAAACATTGTAATATCACTGCAGATAAGTAAGACAAGATTGAAGTGCAGGATCAACTTAACCAGAAAATTGCTCCCACAGATATCAACCTCACTTTACAGTCTTTGATGAAAACCAGATTCAAACCTTTTAATTTTCAATGTATTTTTACAAAAGAATTTATCTCACAAAATCAATAAAACACAAAAAATTTACCTTTTTTTCTACACCTACCACTTCTTGTTCCCTATGGAGGATGTCTCAAAGTTGCAACAGTAATTTATAAATCTTAAAAAAAAAATATTACCTGGAATTAATAACAAACAATATGAAGTAAAATAGTACAGCTCAAGAGAGACTTCACTGTTTAGGCCTCAAAGGAAGGTGCTGCTGCACAGTTGGGAATGCCACACTAAACTGTCCCTTCTACTAAAATGAGGAAAATGCAGCCACCCCTCAGTTACCAACTTTTGCTTGATGGGGCCAATATTAGATTGGATTTTTGCCTCTTCTTGTTGCCCTTTTCAGAAATAATTCATCATAACCTGCTGCTAAAAATGATATAAGTAACTCTTTCTTATATAATTAGTTAGTATCTATACTAAGTTTTTTATGTCTCAATATATTTTGAAATATTTCCTTAAGGATATTGCTACAGCAGATATCCTGGTTACACCATTTTAGTTTAAATTATTACTGAAATTTCAGACTATGTCATTTAAATTAAAGATTTTTTTTTCATTACATATCTCTTTATTTTAGTATTTTCTGAGATAAAAGGTAGAAGCAATTTTGGCTTAACAGGTAGATTTGTCCTCTCTTTGTGGAGAGAGGAGCATGAAGTTCATAACGTTAGAGACAAATAAAAAATGGTTAGAATCTCAGTCCTGGAATAGAAAACTTCTAAAAATTACTGATAGCATTTCAGCATACAGACCTACACATATGCATGTAGCAAAACAGGAGCCCATGCCTTAAAACACTACAAATTTTTAAAGATTTACCTGCATTTGTATAGAGAAGGAAATTTACCAAGTGCTTTCCTATAACCTTAAAAATCTTTTAAAATTGTATGCCTACACCACCATTAATAAAGCCAATCATTTTTAAATAGAGATAATGTAACTAGGTATAATGCAATTACTGAAAATATATTTCTGTCATGGTCACAGCCACATATGATAGCTAATCTCAATTATTTTACCTTCTTGAGTTTGCAGGTATTAAATATGATGGCAATAGGCATTTATCTCAATGTGTTCAGACTTGTAATTTTGAATTCTACATATATATTCTCAAACATACAAAGAAATTGTTTTATGCAGCCTGTAGGAAAATGAAATATAAGCAGCTGATTTACAGCTGTTTTTGAGATTATGTCAAAGTTTCTGGTCCTGATCTCTTTATGACCAATAACATACTGAGCATGTTGGCCATGCTCAGCAAAGAAGCATAAGCACATGTTTAATGTTAAGCACACTGATAAAGCCTCTGGTTTCATTCCATAACATTTGGCAGATGGCACCTTCTGTTACACATTTCTCCTTGTTCTCGTTTAGAACAGGGGAGTATGCCACCTACTGAGAAAAACACAGGTCTCCCACACAAACCCTGATACCACAGTTACAACACAAATGCTATTTAGATCAAACCACAGTGTACTTGTAGGATCATGCCATTAGAAACAAGAACTTCCTTGTACCTTCCTGAAAAGTAAACCCTTCAGCTACCTTGTATCATTATTCAGCATTTGATTTTCATAATAGTTTCAAATATTCTCTCTGTAATTTAGTTTCACTTTCATTTGAAAATACTGCGTGAAGTAGCAAGTACAGACTTATTGCTGACCTGTGTATGGTTTGGTACTGAAAGTCAGCAAAATCCACATGGAATAGACATAAAGTGCTTTATAATTCTTTTACATGAAAGGTGCACATAAACGCTGTGTCGTCCTACATGGTCTCCCTGGAGACATAGTACTGGTGAGCCCCCACTTAAACAGTATCCTCAAATTGTTACGGTAGTTTAATAGTGATTCAGTCACGTACAGACTGAATTAGTACAAGAGAATGCTCCACTTTCTGTTATTCCTCCATTATTTACTGGATAGTGTCTCAGAGCACACAGCTGCAGGCGCGCTGCCCGCCCCCATTAACTCTGTTGCTGGATCTGTATGCAGTCATCTGAATGCCTACTAAAGGTACAGTGCTGCTCTGGGAATTTGCACAGAAAAAGTTCCTTCAGTGTGCAGATCTCGAGTTGTTAGTTGATTCCTTATGATTGCCATTTGCTGAAAAGACAAACTTATCAAATGCTGCGCAGTGTCATTTTTCTTTTTGGTTTATAGGCTCTAGATTTCAGGCACTGAGTATAGTATATCCCCACAACAGAAAGCTGACAGGTCTATCAGTTGTCAAAGCTTTCAGGAATTTGGATAATGCCAGTGAAATTACTCTGGTAAATATTTATATATTACATAGTGCAGTGCTTAAAATCTACTATCCCCAACAAATCTGATTATATATAGCAACTGCCTTTATTGTTTTTTATACACAAGCAATTGAAGCACCAATGAGTGAAATGACTTATTTACAAATTTTGTTAATACAGTATCAACCCTAAACATGACTGTATGGGTTATTTTTTATCGTAGCACACACTTGAACTCCTCTAAGAACAAACAGTAATGTGTAATTCTACTGAGTAAATATTTTATACATTAGGAGTAAAGTCCTGCTCCCATCCAAAATAAGGTAAAATGGCCACTGAAAGAAGAATTATCTGGAACACACATTACATCTGGAACCAAACTTGAGTACTTTGTCATACATAGCAAAAGCATCAAAAAGCATAATAGCATGCCTGAAGCAGTCTGATGCAGTTTTGAATGACAAAAATGCAACATCGAACATTTCTCCTTCTTCAGTTGTTCTCTATTCACATTATCGTGGTTCACAGTCTTCCTTAGCTGTGGGTTCTACAGACTAGAAAGGGAAAAAGAAATAGCAAAGAAAACAGAACACAATAAATCCTATTACCCAGTTGACTGAATAAATGTAGATTATCACCATGTCCATATCAAACCGCCATCCACGACTATCATCTTCAAAGTCCATATAGTCCATTCTGTGAGCAGCATGTGGGAAATGTCTCCTTGTTACAGTATCTGAGCGTCTTCGAAAACCTGCTGGAGATTACATCATGAGATAAAACATCTTTATAAAAGCAACTAGATTGACTACGACAAAAGTAAGTTAAGTCTTCTCTTAGTTACTTACAGAACAAACGGAAGCAGGAAAACACATCTCACTGCTAGGATTTCTCACTTTGTCGGACAAGAAGATCTCCACAGACTTCATTTTGAAAGATTTAAAACCTAGCTCTTCTGTTTCTAGCAAATACTAAGTTTGATTACTCAGAGTTGGCACTTCCTAAAGGTAACACTGTATCTCATGAGATGGATGAGATACTTACACAGATCCATGAAACTGTCTGTCTCTAGGTACCTTCTTCCACTGAATTCCATTCAGTGACCTAGAAGTGAAACCCTCTAAATACTGTAACTCATTTCTTGAGTAATTTATCTCTGGATTCCTTAAATCTACTCATGTTAATTCTCCACTAATCTAGCCATATGCATATGTGTACATACTGTTCAAGAGGGCAAATATATATGAATTCCTATTACAAGTATTTGTTCAGAACACTCTTAAATCCTGCTTGCTTTAATACTATGTCTCTATCTGAAGAATATCAGAAACTAATTGTTTTTTTTTTTTTTATTAAATTACTGTTTGTAAAATACTCATAGTACTTTAAAATATATATATGAAGATGCAAGTGGAGTCTTTCAAGTTAAAATAAAAACCCTGTGTGAAAACACAGAACTCAAAATACTTAACAAGTCTAGACACACACTCTCATACTTTTAAACTCTGTCATGAATCCAATTTGGTGGGTCTATTTCTAAGGAATCCATATAAAGATCACCTAGCATGTCACCAAGAAAACAAATTCATAGTAATAAAATTTTAAGTAAATGAATATTTACTTAAATATTTTTAAATTGGAATAAATTGTAACCTCACGTATAACTTTCTTTTTAAGCTACACTAATTTTAAAGTATTTATAATGACCATTCTGGAAAGACAGAAATGAAGACATTCTCAGTGAAAAAGCAGTGGCAGAGTGTACTCCATCCAGTCTCTCTTAATCAAAACAAGCAGCAAATGACACAGAGAGCTGCAAAGAAATCTCTGTTCAACAGTTACACAATAATCAAATCTGCAAATATCTGATCTGAGAAAAGTTGATTTTAACCCCCAAAACAAAGGCTTGCTTTTGCACTGAAATGTAATTTGTGTGCTGCTACTCTTGTTTTTGGAAAGGTTACTCATGCCATACTTTTATCTATATGAAACTGCAATCCTACCTTAAATTCTGTAAAGCTCTTACTGTCAAAGATCTAAAGAAATCAAATAAAAGTTCTGTAAAAAAATGTATTCGATCATATTAAGCTTTTTTAAAAAATATCTTTGAATATATTTTGATCTTTTACTAAAAAAAAATCTACAAGTAGTGGTGGCCTATCCATTCTGCAGATTACAGTAGTTTGTCCACAATGCCTAAAGTCATGACTTTTTTCTGAGGAAGGACTTTTCCATTTCTGATAATCTTTACTACTTACTGCCATCAAAACCCTCTATTTCTCTCCGTCATTTTGGAGATACATCATGAAATTTAAGCATCTGAATTAGAGATTTCTGAATATTTTACAGGCTCTGGGAGACCCTAAGAACATCCTCATTGCCATGCCAAACAAACTTCTTTCCACTCTTCCTGACTTCTCTGGTAGAGTTAAATAAAGACAAATCTTTAGTAAGATAAATACACTACATGTGTATGTCAAGACAAATTGCACAGGTCTCTTTCATGTCTCTTCATCTGCACTGGACACAATTTGTGGCAGAGGAAAGAGGGTGGGAGGTGAGCTGCAAAGGCGGAAGATCTGGCCCATCCATGAAGGACAAGGTGGCAAGGGAGCACCTTCTGGACTTCTGTTCCCAGGTTGTTCTCAATCATTATAATGGGTCTCTGCAGAGCCATGCAAATTCTCCTCTAAGCAGACATAATGGCGCTTGGGAGTCTCAAGGTGAATAGGAAGACATAAAATCTGTGTCTCTTTCAGTGTGCACCACTGCCCAATGGCATTCATCAATTTTTTATCTGCTGCAGTGCTGTCTTCTAATGCAGTTTAATCAGGATTCCTTGAAGTTCCTGTCTTTAGTATTGGCTAATATATAATTGTTCACATGCCAGTAATTTTCATTTAAATAACATCAGACCTTATTCAAGGTAATTGAGAAATTTATTAAAAAAAAAGTATTCCAATAGGGAACTTTGCTTGGAATTCACCAATTTACTTTTTCAGTGGTAGATATTGACTGTTTCTTTGTATTCTTCTCCTAATTAATATTTTGTCCAGAACTTTTCAGAACAATTGTTTCCATGCATTCCAAATAAGACTACTGTTTCTTTCTGTTGCACTGCTGATCTGTTGATCTGCTTCTGTTTTAGAGATACTTAATGATGGATCATTTTATTCCAGATAGAATACATAATCATTCAAGGATGCTTTGTACAGAAGAGTGACTGGCCTGCTGAAAAGAGAAATTCTTTCTCTGGAGAACCACTTATGGTTAGACACCACCATATCATCACATTTATTTACTTATTTATTTATGACCATTTGTATCAGTTCACTGTGTACACACACTGCTTACAGATCTGCATCTGTACACATCAGAATCCCTCTAGTATTTTATTTATCTTGTTTTGGAGACTATACACAAAATCTTCATTCTAGTCAAGGGAATGACAATATTTTATGATGGTTTTCAGTTACTCAGATTGGTCTAAGATTCACTTCATAGCTAAATACGTTACCCTGATTTTAGAAAGAGAAAACAATCCAGTGATGTACTTTTAAAGAGTTTGAAATTACAATACTGCAAAAACAAACAAACAAACAAACAAAAGCCTCAACAAATGCATGAGTTAAACATCAGCGAAAAGAGAAGAATGATACAGACTTCTGTTATGCTTAAAATTATTTTAAATTATGTTAACTTCAAATTATATTAATTCAATATATGATCTTCGGTTACTTAAAAATAGTATCAGTAATTCCTTAATTTAATCCTGAAAAATGTGGGTCTAAGTGACTTTCTACCAAGATGTAATTCACTTGAAAAATGCTAATTTGATTTCAAGTGACCGATTTCTATTTTCTTTATCTATTTCTCTAACACATGTTAAATACTGCCAGATCTTGACTAGCGTTATTTTCTTAAAAAATTAATTTGAAAATAACAAGTATTATCACTAATGCAATATTATTCACTTCACCTTTTACATACGAATTTTAGTGTCTGGGAACTTGTACTCAGGGGAATTATGTACAGAAGTAGCTGAATTAGTTTTGAATTGGCACTCCTCACCTTCTACAGGATTTAGACAAACATTATTCTTGATTTGTACGTCTGCAATTAACCCTCAGAAAACATGCACTTACTTTATCATGGATTTGATGTCGTAATGCAATCATTCTACATTCAAGAACACCTGTGTCAGTATAGGATATTAACTACTCTTACTGTTCTTGCTATAGAAAGCCACAGAGAAAGAACTGTTGATGCACTGAAGATAAGTATCAATCAGGAACTGGTTAGTGTATAACACATGTAATCCCTGTGGCTTCGCTGAGCATGGGTAAAGCTAGTGAAGGTTGACAGCTGATTATATGGACTGCATTTTAAATCCATTATTATTATTATTAGAATAGTCTCTTTTTTACCACCTATGCACTGACTGAGCTTCAGCTGAAAACGTCAATATTAAAACTACTCTGTAAACTGAATTCTTGAATTTAGCAGAGGCTAACAAAGAACAATAAATGTTTTTTGATCTGAAGCATATTATGAAATAAATGTCAGTACAGTACTGAAAAGGGATCAAATTTAGAAATCCTATATGATCATGCCAAAGTTTCCTTCAGGCACTATGATCCATACTGTGACGACTATCTTCAATAAATTGTGGCATGGAAAATACCTTCAAATGTCTATGTCTGCAGTGAGAGCTGACATAAACTGTCTCTACATCTGTTTCTAGCCATCTGCAGACAAAAACTCAGAGCTGTGAAGCCGCTTAAAAACAGTACAGCAACACTTAAAAGGGGTTTGAATTATGAAACAGAACAGCTGAGAGAGCTCCAAATAATTTCCAATGTATTTGCTCCATTTTTAAAAAGCGAACTCAATCTTATTTGATCAGTACATTTCCTAAATAATTTCTAAAAATGCATGCATTTGTTAAAATGTATACCTTAACTTTTTTGTGCCTGTGTTATTATACTCTAAAAAGGAACTTCCAATCAAATCACATGCAGGTACATGCACAATGCCAGAAGAGTCTAGAAGATTGCTAGTGGAAACCAGTCACTGGATAACAAAAGCAACAGTATGTGCAAATCACACTTCTGCAATCAAGAAATTGAGCAAAGGATTAGCACCAGAACACGAAAGGGCATATCTGTGGTATGTGTTCCTCCCGAAGTTTTTGTGGCATCATATTGAGGTGCTAGCTCAGTACTCCAATTAAGGCTACCAACAATTTAAAATATTCTCTCATCAGTTTTATAAGTTGACAGAACTCATTTTGCTATTACTGAAGATAATAAGGAGGCACAATTTACTCTGAAATTGTGCCTGATTAATGCACAGGCTACAATAATCATTTACACTGCAAATGCTCATATCAGATTAAAATTCCTAAGAACAACTGTTTCAGATATACAGACATAATTTTGCCCCAGACTCGTGTTATTGATATGAACAGCAGCAGATAAATCTACCAAAAGACTAACAAAAAAGGGAAGTATGCATTGGCACAGCGTTCTTGCAGCAATGAGCACTTTATAGATTCAGTGTTTTCAAAGCTATGCTCAGAAAAATGCGTTATAAACATCATTGAAGGGACCTCCTTTCCTGAGATGTGACTGTGCATGCTTTTAAACTAGATTTCACAATAAGCCCACTCACACACTTTTTGTCCCTTTATGTAGTAATATTGGAGCAAACAGATTTACTTCACTTGGGGTAGAATTAAACCAGAAGATGAACTTCAGGAGCTCAAATAAGCACTGGTGATGTGCTCCAATCACTAGTGGGCATTCAGCCAATGGGATCAGAAGAAAGTTATTAATTTCTTCCCTAAAATGCAAATGTAGCCATATGGTCTTGTGTGTGTTGTTTTTCCCTATCCATTATGGCTGATTTAATTGCTAATTAACAGCTAACATTTTTCCTAAAACACCATTAATAATTTTACCTCTTGTATACTTTCTGTAAAGCCTTTTCCAAATGAAAAAGTTATAGTCTCCCTCTGTATGGAAAAACTTCCATAATTCAGACCTTCCTTTCTATATTACACCTCACTCTGTTTTATCCTTTGAGAAAATCAAATTCAAAATTATAGCAAAATTGGAGATGTGTGTTCACCACAAATCTTGCTAACAAAACGAAGCTTTCCATTTTGTTATGAGCCTAATCATGCCTGTTTACTTTCTGACTATGCATTAAATATTTCCAGAAAACTACCCATGATGTTAGTAGGTCTCTTTTGATAAGAGGCAATAACCTAATTTACAGCTCAGAATGCTGAGTCATTTCTATGGATAGCTGCTCCACTTGAATGTCCTCCTATTGAAAATTTATCTTATTTGCAGTCTGAGCTTCTCATGTTACCATGCTTGTCACATGCCAATGTGAAGAGGAAGCTCTTGCTCTTGGTGACTTCCATATAGCTATAGTGCTGCCTCGATATCTTCCCGCAAACCTCCCCTTCTCCAAAAAAAGCAAACCCATTTCCCTCAGATTGCCCTCACTGGGTAGGCACTCCAGCCTTGTAAGATAATAAGCCTTATTGGTGTCCCTTTGCTAATTCTGCTCCAATTTAACAACTTCTTCATGGTACTTGCAGTATTCCAGATACAGTCTGCTGAATAACAGGTGATAATGACTTCCCTAGTCTACTGGCCATGCTCCTATTCCTGCAGCCCAGAGTACAGCTGGGGCACAGCATGCTGGGGCATGCAGCCAGCTCAGCTTCCTCTCCACCAGGATGCTCAGATTCTTTCCAGAGAACTGGTCCCCAGTCAGCACTCCACCAATCACACTGCTAGGGGCTCCTCTCTCTCAGGTAAAAGACAGCACATTTGAGCTTGCTGAATTTCAAGAGGTTCCCTTCAGTTTGCTCCAACCTGTCTACATGACTCCCATCTGAATGACAGACTGATCCTTCAGTTTACAGTCATGAGCAGACCTGATATGAGTATTGTATTGCCTCGCTCAAGTTTCTGATAAAGAAAATACTTTTATATTACTATCATCAGAGAACTGAATAATTTAGTATCATGCTGTATCCCTTTTGCAAATTACTGATGAATGTTCTGAACTATGCAGACTGCTGTGGGATTCCAACAAACCAGTACAGCTTGCGATACTTGTTTCCAATATATTGCCAGTGTATTTGCCCATCTTTCCTCAGTCTGCTTTCCTTTCTATGAGCCCTGCTTGGAAGAAGACTTCATTTCATGAAATGTTTCCTTCACTGTTTCCCAAATGAAATTTTACAGTGTTTGTCTTGAATTTCTTACATGCATACCAGCCTTCTTAGATGTGTACACCATGTTCTTACATGTTCTGATTGTGTTTACAGCGTAATATTTAATGATTAAAATAAGCCATGAGTTTTGAGTTATTTCCAACAAATATAAAAGCATTTGTTGCTGGATGTTTAGAAGATGGCAGTCACACTGTGATTGCCTGCAAGGATTTTCCACTGAATTCCAAGCTCCAAGTCTGTTTCAAACTTTTCAACACACTCAAAGCATCCAGTTCCTTCCCCAAACAACAGCCACTCATCCCCATCACAAGCCTTTCTCAAAGTCTGAATTTTAGCTTTTCCTGCTTTTCCTGAAAAGTTCAAACCGACCTACCCTGCCTGCCTCAGATACTTCAGATCCGTACATTCATTGTCTTAGATGTCAAAATCTCATTCTTTTCCGTAGAGTTATCAAATTCCAAACTCCTCTTGCCCAAGGATGCACATGAGAATACCTGGCTTTCATATGCTAAAAATTCTGCCATCTGTTTCGCAGCCTTTCTCACCTCAAAGCCCAACCATCTTCCTAAAATGACCCTCATCTTACTTCTACCTTCCTTTCACATTCCCTCTGCACTCTTGCCCTTCTGACTTCGTTCCCAGGCTCTCACTGGCTGCCACCACCTCTTATCAACATCTGACTAAAATTATACGATGGCCTGAACATTTTTCCATTCCTTTTCCCACCAGAAAATCCAAGTCTTAATAAAGCTAGCAGTTGGTCTTTAAAACACCTGCATATAATCCCTATCTGAGAATTTTTATATTCACTGTGATGTCTGTCTTACTGGCTATAGTGCTTTTATGGAGCTTTTGGTTTAAATGCTGAAATCAGCGATAA
Source organism: Centrocercus urophasianus (assembly GCF_019232065.1). NCBI lineage: Eukaryota > Metazoa > Chordata > Aves > Galliformes > Phasianidae > Centrocercus > Centrocercus urophasianus. Next base: position 6,930,721 of record NW_024884811.1, read on the forward strand.
ATTTATACAGAGATAAATTGTTTGTAAGCAGTTATTTGCAAATCCATAAAAGCTGATACACTGAACTCACTGCGCACGTGATGCAGAGTTCCTCCGTACATAAAAAAATCAGCATCATGTAGGCAACATAGCATGCAACATACAGTAATTGGCTTTCAACTTGTCCAACACCTTGTCTACCAAGAATCTAGAAAAGCAACTGATGACTGAGAATTTGAAAAAACTGAAGCCTTTCATAGGTAACACAAGATTTTGTGTTCCTTATGAAAAAGAACATCACGTACAGAAAAAAAATTGTGCAGAAATCCAAAATTTGATAATGTTACTAAATGACATACATTTCATCAGTTGAAGCAGGAAGTCTAAAAAAATGGTAGCCCTACAGTTAGACATATAATACTCCTTGCTGATCAATTATCATTTTTAACTATTGGCATTACTACCTGGAAATCATCTGTACTCTTTTGAAACCTTATGAACTCTCCAAGCAACTGGGATGGCAATATACGCAAGTGAAACAGAAGTCACTTGAAATGAGAAGTTCTCGTTATTGCCTCTCTTAGGAAGCTTTATTCCATATTGCTCAACCTTTCAACATATATTTTTTTCAAAATTAGAAACGATAATCTTTTTTTTTTTTTCTTTAGTTATCTACCTAAACCTGATATATGCAATCTAAATAAACCTAGGCTCTAAGCTCCTATATTACATATTTGTTCACAAAAGTCCTGCCTGAATTAACATTATCTTTTGACCTTTTACTGTTAATAACTACAACTAACACCTCTCACTTCTTCCAGACAGAAAGGAAGAAACTACTCATTTGGAGTATTTTTCTTCTTTGAAATATCATACATATAATTCAAACAAAAATTACAAACATTTACAGCTGACAGAAAAAGATATGACAATTTTACTCTGTCTAAGGGAAGGAGAGGAGATATTTTTTCCATTAAAATAACACTCACTGGAATTCAGTGCAGATTATTTACCATTCAATTTTTTTTTACAGCTACTATTCCTACCATTAGTTTGAGTACAAAGACATAAATGCAGTGCCTCTGTCAGAAATTAACAACAATCTTCTGAATCTTAACAACCAAATAAAAATGCATAAAACAAATTATTTCTTTCTATCTTATAGATGAATAATTTAGCTCTTACCAATTACAACACAAACCAGAAAGCCAGCTGGTATATCTCATCAAAGAATCAAGTTATTGAGAAATAAAACAAGACAAAGCTTTCAAAATGAAGTAAGAAATCCACAAAGCCACATTACATGCGAGGAAACACATTTCTACATGGGGAGTTATACACATCTAAGATTTTTGCTTATTCTTTAAATCTGAAATTCTATTTACTGATTTCATGAAAAATACTCAAAGGCTACTGCGTCCAGTCCCTCTAATGAATTCAGATCAAAGCCAGAACAACTTGCGTTTTCTGTCATGGGCTGTTTATTTCCCTTCAAGTGAATGAATCAACAAGCAAAAAGCGTATGGGAGGACACAGTGAGCTTAGAAAATGTTGTCTGCCTGTTCAGACATCTATGATTATTCCGTAATTATTGATTCACAAATACAAGCTAATTGGTGAGTCTAAGAACTGGGATGCGTACAAAAATGGGGTGACTAATCTCATGCTTCACAATACAAATGTTAGAATGTGGGAATTGTGAAGGAATTTTGATAGTCTGTAAGCAGATTTTTAAAAAAATCACTAAGTGCATTATTAGCTGTCTTTGTTCCTTTCCCCTAAACTACAACTCACTAAGAACAAAACACGCAGAACACCATATGACAGATTTTTAAAATGATTTACAGCAAAACCTACCCTCCTAATTTAAAATCTCTGCATTCAAAAATTAAATTAAGAGTGATAAAATAAAAATAATATGCAGTAATTTGAAAAGCACGCTCTCCTTTTTCACCAGAGCTCTGTGAACTGAAAAATTGTCTTCTTTAATGCTGTTGCCCTTCACCATCCCAGTTCTCCTGACTGTAATATACATGGCCTTGCTGATGAATGCAAAATATGCACTATCCCTGTGAGAGCATGTCACAGATCTTAATACACATTCTATGTACATTTTAGATCAAACAAATGTATTCCTTTAATTGTAAAGAGCACAGTTTTCAACATACATATTTATTATACATATTACAGTTACTGTAATTCTCATTTATTTCCCCTTTTGTTAGCATTTTCATGTAGATGAGTTTTATCTTTACAGTGAATGTAACTTGTGGAATACCTGTTCTTACTGTAATAGCATAGAAACTGAAAACCAGTTAACGTCAAAAAAAACCTTGAAATATTCAATTCTATGTGGTATGTGTATCAATAGCAAACATGAGAAATCAGATTGAAATAATTCAGAATATTCTAACTCAATATGTATTTTGCTATTGCCTTTGCATCTCTTGTTCATGTTTACTTGTCTCTTCACTTAGTTATCACAGTCTCAAATTCTGTTCACCACTGGCAACTTCTTGCACTGCTCCTACTTTCTTATCACCAAATACTTCTAAAAATCATGTTGCATGATATTTTTTTTCACTTTTATCATCTTCTCAGCTGATCAAATATTGTATTTCAGATGTCATCAACTCTTGCTAAATTATAAAAAGATTCTTTCATCTTTCATATCATGTTCTTGTAATAACCACTCTTGTTAGCTTTATTCCCAACTACTTATTTCCTTGCAACTTCCATCTGTTGGGAATGCTATGATAAAATATGAGTAGAGGCAACAGCTACTGATACTTATAGGAAGGGTTAATGTAAAAGCTCAAGATTGAGTAAGTATAAAATAGAGTAAATATAATACCGTCTGTCCCCAGTTTGGTGTACTTAATTTGTCTTCATATGCTATTTCTTGAATTGCTTTATTACTATATTTTTTTAATGATTACACTGGCATAATATTACTTATTATTTAATAAAATTTTTGAAGAGTTTTGCTTACCACAAGACTTTCAGTGCTTAAAGATTTAATGTTTTAAGCCAATTTTACTGGAACACTAAGATAACAGTAATGCAAATATTTTCTTAAGTAAAATGGTTGGCTCTACTTCTGTGACAGTGAAGGCCAGAGACAATATACAGTATAGGCATGCCAGAACCTCACTAAACTGTATGTAAGACAAGACCGTATTGCCACAAAATCATTACACTTGCACATCCAGCTGTCTGGCAGCATGCCTCCTGTAACCTATGTTGGAGACATGCCACTGTCTTCAAACAGATTGATATTCAAATTTGTAGCCAATGTCAATTCAGAAAATTCCTACTTCTCATTTGAGCAAACGAAAGAAATATGAATTCCTCCAGAAAGTGAAAAATATACAACAGAAACCATTTTGTGAGAAGGCTGGCATAGTTTTTTTGAGTTCAAAGACTTGTAATACTGGCATTACTTATACAGTTTTTAGGAAGCTGACCAACGTTTTACAGAAATATCTGTGTGAAGAGCTGTCATATTTGTTCATTGGAAAATTAAAAATAAATTTTCACCAAAAAGTGTTACTCAAAAATATATCAAGAAAAACCTTATTTGAATTTAAAATAGACTATGTTTAAGATAAATTATATTTATAAACTGTTAGAAAATCCTGATAGATAGCAGAAAAAAATGTACATGTTCATCGTTTTTTTTTGTTTGTTTATGGAACAGGCTCCCCAGATAAGCTGCAGATGGTGGAGGTGTTCAAGGCCAGGCTGGATAAGGCCCTGGGCAACGTGATCTAGTAGAAGGTGCCCAAAGAGGTGGGGCTGGACTAGATGACTTTTACAGGCTTCTTCCAACATTCTCTACAACCTCTTCTCAGCCACAGATTCTTCTTTATTTTTATAGTATACGGGATTTCTGTGGGTCATCGAATCAAATCTCTGTTCACTGAGCAAACATAACTTTCAAGTTAAGATATTCTTACATCAGTGGAGACTCTTCAGGAGCTACTTTATTACAAATTGCTCTACTATCCAGTGCATTTTAGTGCTAAATGTATTGAAGGAGTGTACTGGAGAAGCATGTCTGCCATTATCTTTATTAAAAATAGTTCACAGCCAAGTACGAATATTATTAATTTTACCGGGCATGTTCAGAGGCCACAGTCTATTTATTTTCCCATTCAACTTGGCCTAGCTGGCAAGGACCATTCCTCACTTCCAGTAAAATGCACGGAAAGATACTTGCTAATCCCTGCTGGTGATGAAGACAGAAGGCATCTTTGCTGGCACGTGTTCACAGAAATCAGTCACAAGCTGAAGCAGTCTCAGCAGACTCTTACATAAGGCATAAAACTAAGCCCATGGTATATATTAGGCTCTGAAGAGATTCTATGATGAAAGAGTACCATAGCAAAAAGATAATAGTTCCTAGTGTAGCCAGGGTGGTTTAAGCAGGATTATGTACTGTTCTCAATTGTTTCTGGAGGGCAAATACAAAGTGTTTATGTAATTTTATTTGATAAATACATAAAATTATGTCATAATATCTAAGTAAAAATTGAAACTGAACATATAATTGCTAGCAAACTGTAAGATTTCAAAAGAATAGTTGTGCTGGAATACACTAAAGGCCTATCATCCTGTTACTCTTTCTCTAACAAGGTCAAATAATGTGAAACTGATGAACAGTAAGGAAAGAGTACAAGAATGAAGCAAGCATGTTGCAATCCTCTCCTGGTATGTTCTCTCAGTTCCCACGGACACACAGCTCAAGGATCTCCACAGGCAAATGTGTTATCTTTCAGTTTAATTTAACTTTACTGTCTAATTTAGTTTAGTTTGACTTCATTGTACTTTTTTTTTGCAACAAAAAATTGCCATGCTTTGTAAACCTCCTGCATTAACAGAAGTTTACATGGTTTTCATGTGGCAACTTGGAACAATAAGCTACACTGCCTGATTACACATTGTAGGTCTGTGGATTTCATTGATTTTGAGTGTGCCACATGACATTTCTGTTTAATGTTCCCTACTTCTTTTATTATGAGACAGTGAATAACAGCAGCTCATTCACTTCTGCCATGCTTCTCAAGATTTTACTTACCCCCAGAGCCTTCTCTCTTAATCCTAATCTCTTGTTCTGGCTGAATAATCCTACTCCATTTACACATACCTCATTAGGTCTTTATTCAAAACTTCGTAATTCCTTATTTATCTTCTCTCTACCTTTCCATTTTACTACTTCTACAAAGAAAGCAAAGGAATGTAGACATTACTGAAGATGACACAGCATCATGACAATCTTATCCAACTGCTTCTATATGGCTTATGCTTTATTATCCTGAACATTGTAGATCTCTAAGCAAAGTTTATCATCTTTGTTCCTCCTTACAAATAAACTGGATTGTGCAAGCTGTATCATAGGGTCATTTAGGATCAGACTGCTAATGTTTGTCCAGAAAGAACACTGGATCATTTATTTATATCCTTTTATTTGTTATCCCATAACCATCTACTAATGAATAATAGAACATCCCCTCTCATCCTAAACACAACATACTGAGACAAAAAAGTCTCCTTAAAAGGCTTTTGGAATTTGTAAGAATTTGTTTGTTATGGAATTTGTTATGGCCAGTCTATCACAATCCTGGATGTTGCATAATTATAGCTATTGATATTCTTGACACTGCAGGTGTATTAGTTAAACAAACATCTCTGATGACACATGAAAATGACTTAGAATTCAGTTTTCTTTAACACATTAAGATACAGAATCACAGAGGTTGGAAGAGAGATCATCTCTGGAGATCATCTAGTCCAATTCCCTCCTAAAGCAGGTTCCTTAGAGTAGGTTGCACAGGAAAGCATACAGGCAGCATTTGAATATGTTCGGAAAAGGATAATCTACAACCTCTCTGAGAAGCTTGTGCCAGGGCACTGTTGCCTTCAAAACAGAGAATTTTTTTCATTACCTTTAAAGGGCCCTCCTCTGCTTCAGTTTGTGTTCATTGCCTTTGCCTCGTCAGTGGGAACCATTGAAAAGAGCCTGGCCCCATCCTCCTGACTTCTGCCCTTTAAGTTTTTTAAGTGTTATAAGATCCCTCTCAGCCTTCTACTATCCAGGCTAAACAGTCTCAGCCTCTCATTCTTTCCTCATAAGACCTTTTCAACCAGCAATGCTTGGATCCCATGTTTTCTGTCCTGGTGTACTTTGGACATAACAGAAGCTCAAAAACAACACGTCCCAGTAACATGCGTCTCCTTGAGGCAGAAAATCCACCTACTGTGAAGACTGTACATTATAAATTCATCTTGTAAGAAAGGAATGTATGTAAATCATGATTCCACAAGCTATACTGAATAAACTGATGGGTCTCAGCTAAAAAAGCATTCTGGTCAGTAAGCATTGTATGGTACCACAGATCGAGTAGTATGACAGAGAACAAACAAAGAAGTGAGGAAGGAAATTAATGAAAAGAGAAAAATGCAATAAGAAAGAATGGAGTAGAAAGTCTAGGGAAATAAGAGGCTGGATAGTTAAGAGGAACAAAGGTAGTACAGATTGTGCTAGAACAACTGTAGCTACTACTGAAGTTTCGAATGTCTGCAGCTAAAAACTATCAAAATAAGAATGGATGTATAATTGTTGCTTAACAACAAAATATCTTCTTGTGTCCTATCCTATACTTTCTCTGCTTCAGCCACAATGAGAAATAATTTATCTAAGTCTGAATATGAACATGACAGTTGTATGGAGACATTTCTTACACTCCACTGTTATTGTTTCTGTCTAAAATCAATGCTGCACCTTCTATTTTCAATAACAAATGTTTTGTTTCTATTCTTAGTAGATCACAGCACTAGTAACTTGAAAAAGAGTATCACTTTTCTTTTTCCCCTCTTTTTAAAAAGAGAAATATGATGAATTCAAAACCTAGTTAATGAATTTTTTTTGCTGTCTTTCTAGCCAAAATCACTGTAAGAACCTTGAATAAAGAAAGATTTTTGAGTGTTGTGCCCCAATGTGCATTTTTAAAGACAGAGATAAAGGTATGTATCAGAGGTGTTATTAAAATCTTTCACAATGTGAAATCTTTTCACTTTTTTGAAAAATGCATAGAAATCTGAGCACTCTTTTTCTCTCAAGAATGATTAGCTAAAACAATATGGTAGATGTGGCCTGCTGCAGTATTAGGAGCTCCCACTGGTAACAGCAGGAGTTGAAAAAGCTGTTCTATCTTGCAATCCCTTCCCGATGCAGAAGCCAATACCTTTTTATTACATTACTAAACAGATGCCATCAGTAAGAATGTGGCACAGATTCCATTATATGTAACACCGGTGGAAGATCTTCTAGATTAAGCATTGAAAAACCATAAAAAGAACTGTGCTATTTCTAAATTGTCTTTCCCACTTCCAGTGCAATGACTATATATTAAATATAAATCTTAGCATGAGAATGGTTAGAGTGAATTTCGCACTAGCCCACCAAATCTTGTACTTTTAAATAGCCACTAAAGGTTTTAACACAGTGGTTTTGTAATTCTCATCTCTCATTCTGAACACTACATATGTCATCCTCAGGTGTACCCAAAACCTTCTTCTCCACACAGGCAGCCAGCACTATTTTACAACATCTCCATCTCTATCTTGTCTATTCTACCATATTTCCCTGGTTTCTCTAATGTATTTCTATCTCAGATATGATGTGAAAACGTTTTCAATAACTATTTAAAGCCCAATTTTCTAATTGTCTCAGTCTGTTTTTGACACTCCTGCATCTCACTACAGCAAATTCACTATGTATTGTATCCTCAATTTAAAAGATTGTGAACACTTTTTCTTTAATTCACAATTATGGAATAAAATTACTTTTGGAGATTTTCCCTTAGTTTATAAACCTTCTGCAATTGTGAAGTGTTTACAGAACGTAGTTCCAGTCTGGCATTGCATACCAAAGGCTACACTTCAGATATCGTTAAATCATAGGTTTTAGACTTAAGTACAACAGACTCCAGAGAGGCATATTTACTATCTAACTGTTCTATCAAAACTACATCACCTATTTTTAAATCTATTTTACGATGCAGTTATTTGAGATATTATTTTTATTGTGCTCTTACACTTTTTGAAGTTGCCAATATTGAGTAATGTAATGCACCTATTTATTTCATTAAGTAAAATTTTAGAGGCAGATTTTAAAGAGACAGTGTTAATAGTACACTGAAATTTCAGTTGTTGCTGAGTGATGGAAGCATGCTCAGAGCTAGGCAGGGCTGCTTGGCAGGGAAGGCTTGGTGCCTTTAGGGTACCAGGGAGCAAAGCCAGGATATGTGCCTGAATTAGCAATGGGGTTATTCCATACCATGTGACATAGTGAGGAAGACTATAAATCTGTGGGCGTTGGCCAAGGACAGCCAGTGCTTGAGGGTTGCTGGGTGTTGTTTGGCAGGTGGTGAAATGTTGAGTTGGTAGCAGGGTGTTGGTCGTTGTGCAGCTGTATTATGACCCGGGCTTTGGTTGTAGCAATAATGTACCACCACAGAGATATATACCACAGCATTTTTGTTTCTGATTTCTTTTGGTCTCTTAGTAAATAGTTTTTACCTCAACCCACAAGTTCTATTTTGTTTCCAATTCTCCTTCTCATCCCATTGAGGCAGGGGGAGCAAACGCAGTGTGGAGTTGAGCTGCTGCCAGGTTAAACTACACCACCACTATACCTGCTAGATATAAACCATATGAAAGAGCATATCCCACCAACTTTCTTCTTGGACAATGCTGAATATATTAGGAAGTTATTCTCACATCTAAAATTCCATGCTTTCATTTCCTTATCTGCACCATCATCATGCCCTTGAAAAGCCCTATCTTTACTCCATTTTGCATGTATAAAACAATAAAATAAAATAGTAATACAGTTGGTATTATTCTAAATTTTAATATGAATTTACTAATAAAAGAGACCGATTTTTTGGGGGTAGTCTTTATTGAGTAGACTCCAAACTGGGAACACTTTATCCAGAGCAATTTTCTTTCTTCCTCCTTGCAGCCACATTTTTTTCAAAACAGGAAACCACATATAATTATCCTGATAATGTGCACAAAATTAAAGATTTAAGAATACATAGAAATTTATAGACATACACACACAAACTGCCTTTTTGAAATTTGCAGCATATGTTCAGATCCAGAACGCTAGGTATGAATCACAGATGGAGAATTTAACTCAACTACAACAGTCATCCATTGCTGGTTTCCTAAAGCACAGATTAGCTACAGACTTATTTTCAACTAGTGTATTCAAGACTGAATGAAGATTGGAAAAAACTTCAACAAATACAGATACTAAGTCTAAAAATTATTCTTGTCTAAAATGATATGTAAGCAATGTTCTTACCTTCAAAAACTCTGAAAGCTTTCTTGCAGCTTGGTAGAGGCCATTTTGCAGAATTAGATTTTTGAAAACTTTCTTGTAACTTCAAATATTCCGTAGGGAAAAAGGACTTTGTAGAGTTGTTCAGTTCTACAACAATTAATGGGAAACAACACATGTATAAATGCTATAAATATAGCAAAAATTGTATATGGCTATGCAACAAATTAAAAGTGCCCTGTCTACTGTGAAATGCACTTTTGTAACATCTCTTCAAGTTTATTTGAATCAAAAATCCTTTCCATACATGGCAAGAATAAGATTTAAACATGCTTTTCCCTCAGAAATAAAACATTTAGAAAAGATGATGTCAAATGCTAACAAAACAAAATACATTCTAAATCAGTTAATTTAATTTGCAGGCCTATTTGCACTTCTATGAATCTATCAGTCTGACTATGGTACTAATTCTCAGCTTGTATTGTTTTTTGTTTTAATACTGTCACTCAATAACAGACAACAATGCAGAGAAGAGAGAAGTCTAAAAATTATTTTGAACATTTTAAAAATACATCATTAACAGGAACATTCATAGAATGGTAATGACAGGTTGTAGAAGTTGATAATAACCTATGAATCTCAAGAGCTTATCAGCTCATGAAGATGTAATTTCAGTTAATATCTACATGGTCTGCAAATCAAAACTGGAAAAACTAACTCATCCAGAGAAATAAAAGAATGGAAAATAAAGTTTAACAGTATTTTTCTACTACAAAAATGAATTGATCTGATGATAGCAGACAGAGTTGTTAAGTTAGCAATTAGTATGAAAAACTTAAAAACCCACATTTTCAATTGTTTAACTAATATTCTACCTCCTAAATGTCAGGTCTCCAGATAAAAACTAATAACATAGCTGCTGCTGCCACAATTCCTTGTATGTCTTAAAAGAAAGAAAAGGCCTTTCAGGGACCTCTGAAAAATCTTATGTACTATTACTTTACTTTATTCATTGCAGTTTTTTTTTTCAAGGATAGAAAAGATAGAAAAGGCTCATCTGATGTAGGCAACAGGACAGATGAATCACCGAATCACCGAATCATAGAATGGTTTGGGTTCATCTAATTCCAACTTACTGCTGTAGGCAGGAACACCTACTTCTAGATCAGGATGCTCAAAGCCCCATCCATCCTGGCTTTGAACAGCTCCAGGGAGGGGGCATCCACAGTTGTGCTGGGCAACCTATTCCAGTGTATCACCACTCTCATAGTAAATAACTTCTTCCTGATATCTAGTCTAAATCCACCATTTTTCAGTTGAAAACCATTCCCCCTCATCCTGTCACTACATGCCTTATAAAAAGTCCCTCCCCAGCTTTCCTGTAGGCCCCCTTCAGGTACTGAAAGGATGCTATAAGTTCTCCTCGGTGCCTTCTCTTGTCTGGCTGAACAGCCCCAGCTCTCCCAGTCTGTCCTAGTAAGGGAGGTGCTCCAGCCTGCTGATCTTCTTCATAGTCCTCCTCTGGACCATCATGTTATTGTGTATGTACACTTTGAAGTGCCGCAAAGTCCTCCAAATACCACAGAGGTAATTCGCTGTAGTGGAATTTCATTTGTGGTGTTTGAATTCACCTTTTAAAGCTTCAGGTAAAAAAGACTGATTTATGCTGCTCTATATATGCCGATCATTACTTACCATGTATTCCTACTGCTTAAAGACAGGAATACCAAATAGAAGAGTGCAGAGGCCACGAAGAAAGGGTTTAAAAAGAAGATAGGAGAATTCTGTAGCTCTGCCAAGCTTTATTTTCACTTATAGCAGAATTAAAATCATAAAACCAAAAAGGGTTTTTTTTGGTAATTAAGTTAGCCATTTAAAAATAACTTCAGTGAAGTATTTTGACACAATGTATGTTTATAATGCCTGGAGTTTGTAAGATTTATTCAACAAGAAGAAAGGAAATACAAAATATCAGAATCTCACTTCAAATACCAAACCTGCATGAAACAGTCCTAGAACAAGTTAAACACAAAGAAATCCTCGCAATGGATAACAAGACTAAATTTTGCTCTCAATGAATTCTGGATGTACTCATTGCATGCTATTATCTCTCTGGACAAGAGACTAATTTGATGATTGTACACTATACTTTTAACTACATATTTATTCAGATGTCTTGAAATTCAACAAAGACAGGAGTGGGGTAGTGCCCCCCTGGTGGAATAACACCCTGTACAGATACAGTCTGGGGCTAATGTAACCCTGTGGATAGAGACATATGAGTCTGGTGGACATCAAGCTGACTATGAGCTAGCAGTGTGCCCTGTGGCCAAGGTCAGCGGTATCCTGGACTATATGAGGAACAGCATTGCCAGCACATTGAGGAAAGTTATCCTCTCCATTTACTCTCCCTCTACTATGCCCAGGTAAGGCCTCATCTGGAGTACTGTGTCCAGTTCTGGGCTCCCTAGTACAAGAGAAACAGGGAGCTCCAGAACAGGGCATAGAAAAGGGCAGTTAATGATGAAGGCATTAGAGCATCTCTTCTATCAGAAAGGCTGAAGGGGCTGGGCCTGTTCAGTCTGGAGAAAAGAAGGCTCAGGGGAAATCTGATCAATGTGTACCTGAAGAGAAGGTGTCAAGTAAATTGGGCCAGACTCTTTTCAGTAGGGGCCAATGTTAGGATGAGAGGCAATGGGCACAAACTCAAACACAGGAAGTTCTGACTGAACACAAGAAAAAACTTGTTTACTGTGAAGATGACTGAGTGCAGTAAGTGGCTGTCCAAAGAATTTGTGGAGCCGCCTTCCCTGGAGATATTCAATAGCTGTCTGGACACAATCCTGGTTTTGCTTTAGGGATTCTGCTCAGACAGGAAATGTTGGAGTAGATGCTCTCCAGAGGTCCTATCCAACATCAACCATTCTGTAACTCTCTGTAATACACAAATGAAAAATCAGAAATAATTTTCTACTTTGTAAAAACTTTCAATTTGTTACCTGTTTGGAAAAAGACTCTGGCAATTGTAGTGCGACACAGTGGACATGGAGTGCTGGTTGGATTGTCTTTGGCAAGCATCCTTAAGCAGGGTTCACAAAAGATATGGTGGCATGGGTAACACATGTAAGGATTGAAATAAACATCCAGGCACACTGCACAGAGATAGCTTTCCTTATCTCCTCTGAGTTCAGGCTCATCGTCTGTATGCAGATTATCATTTGCAGTCTGCAAGAAGAAAAAGAAATAGAAAACATCTCTGCACAGCTCATCTCAAAACTGTTTTGGATAAACTAATCAGCAGGAAAGTGTTTTAAAGAATGGTTAAGAAGCTAGTACACATTGGTGATATTAATTTTTAATATAGGTTACTTGGTAAGACAGGAATGTCATAAGTATTCTGATAGAAGGAGAACAAAAATCATATGAGACAGTAAAAGAAATAACAAAAGCAATAATGTTGAATACAGATGCACTGTGGTCACATTTTTTTAAAAATAAATTTTAACTATATACTTACAACTATTATGAAAATAACTGAATACTTTCCCAAGAGAGGCAAAACGAAACTAAAATCTAAAAATAAAAATAACCTGGACATTGTTCTTCACTTGAGAAGTTGTCACTAGCAAAGTACATGCTTCAGCACGAACAGTGATTCACAATTCGAAGCAAGACACAATTTTATTACTATAATGCAGAAACTAAACCTTAAAGTAGAAAGTTCAGCTGAGTCAGGGATTTCTTGCAGGCTCCAGCATGCATACTTGACATTCTAAATCGGCACTACTTTAAACTAAGGTTGAAGGTGGAGGGAGATGATAGCAAGCCTGCACTTAACAAGGTGTGGGACAGCACAGCTGGGTTAGTGGCACAGGGTGTCTCAATCTGCTGCCCTGACATGTGCTGTCAACACTGCAGCACACTTGAAATCTTATGACAATATGAGGCAAAAGGAGAAAGCAATAGGGAAACTCAAGAAAAACACTTAAGAAGAATCAAGGAGTTATCCTCCAAGAAAGCAACAAGGTTGGCTCCCAAGTGAAGTGCCTCTACACCAATGCATACAGACTGGGAAACAAACACCATGAGATGGAAGCCGCTGTGCTACTAGCAAACCATGATGTAGTTGCTGTCACTGAAACCTGAAGGGATGATTCCCATGACTGGAATGTGGCTATCAGTGGCTACAAACTGTTCAGAATGGAGGGGCAAGGAAGGAGGGGAGATACTGAACTCTACATCAAGGAAGGAAGGAATAGAGTGAAGAACGGCCAAGAGCACGTTGGTTGAGAGTTACAGATCAAGACAACGAAGGGAGCCATGTGTCTTTGTGTTTACTAAAGGCCATCTGGTCAAGCAGAACATTTTGATAAGGCTTCTTTCTCCAGCTACAGGTGGCACTGAAATTATAGCCTCTCATCCTGCTGGGCGGCTTAAACCACCCTGACATCTGTTGGAAAAGTGGCACAGTGAGCTGCAGCGTAGACCAGGAGACTCCAGGAATGCACTGAGGATAACTTCTTGTGAGCCATGGCAAACAAGCACTGTCTGATGCTCGTATAGCAAATACTAACAATAACTATTATTTTATGCCTACTATGGATATGACAGTCTCTGTTGATCTCAGAAGTGACTACATTTATAACTTACTGGTTTGGATTTCTGTCTTCTCTCATTACTGTCAGCCAACTGTTGCCTGGGACACCGACCAGTGAAAATAATGAAAGCCTCTAACAATACAGACACTGTGGAATGCATTTAAGAACACAAATCAAAAATATTTACCTATAATTTATCAGCTGTATTAAGTAGTAGTCCTACCAGACTATCTCAACTCTATATGATCTGCTTTCCAGAACAGTTGCCGAAGTGCTAAGAGATTCTGGTGCATGGAGACATCTTGGGTTTAGCACTGTCTCCAATCGTAAGATCACATGGAACCCAGAGTCTCAATGTGTATGTGGATCTTGTAACACTTACCTCAGCATTTATTACTCCAGCTTTCTCTATTCCAGATCTGAGATGGATCCAGCAAATATTTGCAAGTATTGAAATTTACTGTAAATGCAACTAGGCTGTCCTGACGCACAGCCGATGTAGTCTGCCTGGGACTACTATTTCTAGTTCTGTGCTGCAGGAAAACAACTGTCAGATTCTGGGGAAAGCTTGCCCAAAGGAGTGTTAGAGAAGCACTGTATTACACCAAATCAATTATTCTCTTTAACCCAGACTGTCCCTATACTTACAGCACAAATATCCCACACCTGAACAACATGGTAAAAGATCACTAGGAGTTGACTGCCATTAGGTAATTTTAAAATGAAGGAAGCCTCACAACACAATTTCATTGACATAACATGGAAACAACACTGGCACAGGAAGCAAGGAGCGTAGTCACAGCTTGATACATGACACAGATGACTTTGGTAGATATAAGGAAACTCTGATACGTTGCGACAAGAACATCCCCCAGTCCCAGCTCCAACCCACAGAACTCTGCCATGTAAGGATAAAATCATAATTAAAAGCTAGCATAAATCTAAAAGTTGTGGAGTGGAAGCAATCTTTGCTGACTGGTTTTGATGAAGGCTGACTTGAGAGGAAATGTGGAGAGGATGTGTAGTTGAGGTATCTTGCTCAGGGGCAGCAAGTCAAACATTTTCCATGAATCAATTAAACAAATGATGGAACTAGTGGCAAAATGGCTGAGAATTCAAGGGTTCTTGTTGGTTCAGAGACTTTGAAATCAGGGTAAGATGAACAGACAGGAGAATTTCAGAGCCATTTACGATTAGAAGGCATATCAAAATCATCCCAATGTCTCTATTAGACTCCAGTTATGAGTAATTCGATTAGTGGATCAGAGGAAGAGCTATCATTGCTCTTTATATATCTATATATATCTATATATATCACTGCTTTGCCCCTCTTCTCAAAAGACCTATCTATGCACACTGCATTATTTTAGAATCACAAAGTTAAATCAAAGCAACTTCTAAATGATAGTGCTAAGCTTGTGCAAATATTTTACAGGGTTACCATTTTTCTTCTGCAGTTAAGCCTGAATATTTGTATTAAAAGGAGAGCTTCCGTGCTTGAGATCTTTAAAGTGTAAGACAGACCACTACTCTTGCAGAACTATAATACAGACAAAATTGAGAAACGACAGACATCGAAGACAGTGACAAAAAGGAAAAGACATAGAATACTACCAGAAAAACCCTGAAAGCAAAACGATGCTGCTACTATTACTAAGAAATGAAAGAAAGGTAAGAATCCACACAAACTTCAACCTTCTCAAGTCTCTTGGGAACTGCTAAAACTGATAGTATCATCTGACTATAATTACTAACACTTCATGGACAGGTAGCAGACGGTCATTAATAAAATAACAAAGGAACAACGTACCAAATTCTGCTTGTATTGTCTGTAAACAACATCAGCTAAATGTAAGGAGTATAATGTAGTTTGGCTCAACTATGTGGAAGTGTTTAATTCTGTTTCACATTCAGAGAGAACACAGATATCAGTTAACAATATGATATTTAATGTGAGATTTACTCTACATTCTAAGAATGAGAAATATCTAAATTAGTGGGTTAGACATTAACAAGATAACATTTTATATGCGTGCTACCAGAAAAAGAAAATTGAGAGAAAAAATTGGAGTATGATCAGAACAGCAAAGCCAAAACATAGTACCACACCATAGCATCACAGAACCATAGAATAGCTTGGGTTGGCAGGGACCTCAAGGATCATTAAGCTCCAACCCCCTGCCACACGCAGGGCCAGCAACATCCATATCTAATAGTAGACCAGGCTGGTCAGGGCCCCACCCAACCTGGCCTTGAACACCTCCAGGGACGGGGCATCCACAACCTCTCTGGGCAGCCTGTTCCAGCACTTCACCACTCTCTCTGTAAAGAATTTCCCCCTAAATTCCAACATAAATCTTCCCTCCCTCAACTTAAAACCATTCTCCCTTGTCCTGCCATTATCTACCCTTGCAAGAAGTTGACTCTTCTCCTGTTTATAGGCTACCTTTAGGTACTGGAAGGCTGCAATGAGGTCACCCTACAGCCTTCTCCAGACATTATGAAGAAAAAAATCAACTCTGCCCCAGCTGAAACCAGGATAACAGCATACACAGAACAACAAGTGCACCAAGATGACAAACAATGAAGAGAAAGCCTTAAAAGAAATGTCATTTTAAATGAAGTAATTTAGAATGCTTTTAAAGTTATTTTAAATGTCCATAATAACAGTGAATGGTAATGAAGAAAATACCAGTTCTTCAACTTGCAGAACTCTGCAGTTCTCAGAGTTACTTTGCAAAACGAACTGCCTGAAATAAATCTGAAAAAAACCACATACATAAAGCTGTATTTCATAGAGATATTATGCCAGCAAAGATTAATGATCAAAGGTGGATTTTTGAAGGGCTCTGAAGCTAAGTAAACATTACAGAATGTTTTCCATATATTTCACTTTTTAATCAGAAGAATAAAGGTATCTATGAATGCTTTAGGTAAACGTAAGTCCAAATTAATTAGCAGTTGACTTATGAGTACATAATAATGTATCAATAAATTGCCCTGAAATGATAGCACAAGATGACTATACATGCCTCATAGGACTACATTCTCTAATACTTCTAACAAGGAGTTAAAATAGAATGATGTAGATTCTCCAATAACTTCCATGATGGAAGTTTCAGGGGTAATCCATTCAGCCTGGACATGCTTTTATCCGGTGACCATTTTGTAGTACTTGTGATGCTAAGAATGAGAAATAATCTGTATATGGGAATTGCTAAGAAGGACAGTAGTGTGCTGTATGGTGGACTTGAAAAACACCTAGCGGTGTGAAGTGCTGGCTTAAGTCTAGTAATGCACATGATGAAATAGCTGGGCATTGCATTGAATGAGATTGTGTAAGAGTGATGGAGAACTCTGTGGAACAAACACTATGGAAAAATACATTAATAGTGCACAGCTCATCAAATACACTTGAAAATTCTTAGTGTTTAAAAAAAGTTCTTCATCCTCTCCATAAAACTTTGTAAATCCCATTCCAGACGGCATTTGTAATATAATATAATGACCATTTTTTTTCCAGATAATGACATATGTAGTGATCAGACCAGCTATTATGTAGATTCGTTCAGAGGAAAAAAAACCTTGTTCTGTCCTTGCATGCCTAATGTAAAGGGAGATAAACTATAGTTTCTTTGCAGAAGCAATTACTCCTTTGCCTTCTTACATGTACAGTATCTCAAACAGTACCTTGAAATGGGAACAGTGGTCTGTGAGAGAAGAATACATAAAGCCACTTTCTTGTGTTTACAAACCAGGAGGAAGACATGATTTGCTGTACATTTGCATACCTCACATTTTGAGTGCATAGTCCCCTTTGGTCTCTTGGAACCTGTTCCTTTGTCTGTTCCCTGCTATTCATAAACCGAACATAAACGATACTACAGTGATCTGCAGCTCTAAAGACTTTATTCATATTATATAATCAGAACTGTACACTAACAGTCTGAAAAGTTTGAAAGAATGAATATAGGCTCTGTTTTGTACACAAGTAGATCAAGAAGAAATAAATACTTGGTTATTATTGGAAAAAAAACATCAGTTGTTTTAGCCTAACTTCCTACAAAAATACAACTCATCAGATCGCCATATCTGTCAGGTTGTTCCACAGCAGCTTTGAAATCCATTAGTCAATTGTAACCAAATCTGATATAATGGTAGAACTCCCCAAGAATTTCATAAAAATTGACAGATAGACTGAAACGAGTGCCATCACTTTAAAACTACTTTAAGAGAGTTGAAAGGAGGGCGATAAAGATAGTGAAGGATACAGCTAAGGTCACTTGGTTTGTTCAGCCTGGTGAAGCCTCATGATGGTCTACAGCTCTCTCTGGTAAGTAGCAGAGGGGCAGGCACTGATCTCTTCCCTATGGTGACAGTCATAGGACCTGAGAGGATGGCATGAAGCTGCATCAGGGAAGGGTCAGGTTGGATATCAGACTAAAGGTTCTTCACCACAGGTGGTTGGGCCCTGGAACACGCTGCCCAGGGCAGAGGTCACAGCCCCAACCTGCTAGAGTTCAAGAAATGCTGATTTTTGGATAGCTTCATGTGGTGCCAGCAGCTGGACTAGATCCTTTTGTTCCCTTTCAACTACAGATATTCTGTGATTCTGTGATTATTGTGGGAAAATTTGTAAGTGTCTGCAACAAAGACTTGGAAGAGTGAAGTGGGGAGATGGTATAGGAGAGCAGTACTGTAAGGAGCTTTAACAGCTAAATAAGAGCTGGGATACTTAGTGGTAGAGAGAGTAAAGAAAGAGCAAATAATCATACAAGGGAGGATGCATAAATATGTTAGTTATAAGAGACGAAGAAATAGGAAAGTAGGCTTTACCTATTCACATTAACAACTTCTAGTGACGAAAAGAGCATTAATATGTTGTTGCTTTGATCAGAAATCATGTAACCTGATTTCTGCAGACTAAATTGGTCGGAAGCAAGCAAATCAAGTCCAAAATATAGCAGGAAAAATCATAAATCTCTGCTAACTAACCTAGCGAAATTTCTTTCAGATCAGGTAATAAGGTCCTCTGGGGATTGTATATCTTTAAGCACTCTATATTTGTTGACTGATATGATGAATACACATCTTTTTAGGCTACTAGCAAACCTAAACTCAAAATAGATGAATCATAATAGAGTGCAAGCACCAATGCCCACAGCTTACATATCTGCACAAATCAATAATTCACTCTGAACTACCTGCACTCTACAATACAACATTTTAGAAAGATCCAAAAGCAAGCTAAAAACTTCAAAGCATGGAAAAGCAACTTAAGCAGTTCCACAGAACTGCCTACTACCAGGAGCCATGGCCTCTCTTCAGACTCTCTCTGCTGCATTTGGGTTGTATAAATTGCTCAAGGGAAAAACAACTAAGGAACGTTTTCTTCCACAGAGAACTTTTGTTTAAAGCAAGCAGCATATTTATTTTTATCTTTATTTTGTGTCATTTAGAAATAGCTGCAGGCAATGGTGCTATCCATTTCCTTCACTGAAGTGCTCTGCAAACCACAGCTTCCAAGGCATGTACTGATGAGACACCTGTGCTTTTAATATGAGAGGCTTTAAAGAGACAACAATAAATGAATAAATAATACAAGTGAAAATCAGATATTTGCTCTCTTACTTCCAGTTACCTTCCTCATGTTTCAGAGAAAATAACAAACTACCTGTCTTCCATCTTCTCAGAGAAGACATCCTCCTTAACACCCAAATTCCCTTTCCCTCTCTATTAACTGAAAGTTATTCTGAAGTTATGTTTATTCATGAAGGCTACCACTTTACTTATCTGAAAACACATCCTTATCCTACATTTTTTTTCCCATCCTCTAGCAGCCTGCTTAATCAAATATGCTTAATTTGATTTGTCTAATCAAATATTTGTGCACAAACTAACTTTACCGTATCAATCTCAGATCTTTTTCTTTCTTCAGTTAATGATGTCTACCATAGTACAACTACAAACTTTTCTTAATACTGAATGATGACATAATAAGCAACACAGGCAAGCTATATTTCTCACCGCGTTAAGTTTACCCAATCATTATGTGCAGAACATAATTGAGAAAAATAAGTAGGTTTTAAATGACAGGAGTATAGATCAAAAGTGCTGACAGGGCTGTGCACACGCAACAACTCTTTGAGAGATAGTCTGAAATCACTTCTGATTATTTCAAAGGTGTGTTGTGCATCCTGAAATACAAATAAGTAATATATATTAATATGTATTAAATATAAATGTCTTGTCATATGCTGGAAAACGTTCAGGTGGAAACATTGTGGTAACTATGAACAAGAAACTGAGCAACTGTTATGGATGGACACAGGGTCTTGGATCAGTACTTACAAACACTGGAACAGTGCTTCTGGACATTATTCACCGTGGTTTCTAAGCAAGAAGTCAAGCATCTAGGGCCAAAGAACTACATGCATTTCACTTACATTATGTCATGCTGCCTTTCACTGAGGCCAATTACAACGGCACCAGATCAGAGGTAACACCAATGGATGATGCAAGGAAGTGACAAATCTGTCAATTCTATTGAGACTTGGAGGACCAAAAAACTCCTCATATTTACTGAATGCTAGGATGCCTTCATACCCACAGGGAAAATGTGGCTACAGAAAACTATTTAAAGAAAATAACCTGTGCTTGCCCCAAAGAAATTTCTCCTTGTATTGCTTAGACAGATTGCTTTTAAAGACTCCCTTGCAATTCTGTACCAGTTGTTACTGAGACCTCTGCTAGAATATAATATCCAAGTCTGAGAGGCTACAATTTAAAAAACTGACATTGAAAACTAGAAAGGGGACAGTGAAATAAAAGCCTAAAATACATCTTACAACAGAAGGCACAGCAATTCAATCAGCCTGAAATTTTTAAACCGCTAGACGGAATAAAGAGATGACACATCTTATAGATGCAATTAATAATTCAAAGTGAAAATAAACCACATATTTTGTGAAAGAAATGAAAAACAAAAACCAAATCCCACACATACAGGTAAAGGAGAAGAAAAGTATCTAATGTTTTTATTCCAGTAAAAACCTCCCAGAACTGGCAATGAGTATTTTAATTTACTACTGTTTTATACTGATTTATAATGTTTTAATCAGGTTGAAACAAGCCACCCACACAGATAATGGAATTGTACCTGGTTATTTTATACATCTCCTTTTTTTTTAACAAGCATCTGTTTCCCATTATGATGGACTTGAAATTGTTTACACATTTTTTGTAAAGAATCATGGACAAACTCTGGTTCCTTTTATGAAGTAACTGAACTGATTTTGAAGTAATTGTTTTGATTTTGGAACATAAATCTAAATTGGCATTATTATCCTCTTGGAAATTTCTCTTAGGAGAATCAAATTTATTGTTAAAGGAACACCTACAAACATAACTTTTATGAAGATTTCTTGAAGGTGAGGAGATCTACTTCATTTCGTTAATAAGAAGTATTTTTCCTATTAGAATAATTTAATTACCAAGGTAAATTCAGAAGTACGCTACTGGAATACATATTACTTGAAGTACTCAAATAACAGTCATTTCAATGCTTGAATCTTTATATCACCCCTGAAAACCTAACACTAAAGTGAATGTTAACAGTAACTCATCTTTATAACAACTAGTATTTCAAATAATATGACGGAAAAAATTAATTCCCAGAAGTCTCCAAATTCTGCACAGAGAAAGCAATCACTACGCGTTCTCTTCTGCTAGTAGTTTATTCTGGTCATGGTAAAAAGAAACAATCTTGTCAAGTTGCATCTATAAAAACTAGAGAATCAATAAAGTTATTTTTTAAATTGAAATATTAGTATTACGTCTCATAAATCTTTTAAATAAAACAAAAAGATTTTCAGCACTGAGATAACAATTGTATGCATTTATTCTTCCATCTACTTCCAGGCTTTGTAGAAGAGTATGCACTGTTACTCTTTCAAGGAAAATGCTCTTAACAAAATGCCTGTGAAAGGGTGTTTAGAGAAGTGCTACTATATTTTGGCAGCTTTGCATAAATACAGTCATTGTATGTCAAACAATGCATTTGAAATTCTTGTCATTCAGCATAAATCTAAAGCAATTTATAGTGATGCATGACACAATCGCAGTTAATAGCATACAAAAGGCCCCTTTGTGAAGAACTCCCACTCCCATCATTAAAATAAGTCTCCATGCACTGTATGGCAGACCATGGAGAAGATGACATGAAAAGAGGTCTGTCTGGAGAGAGAGTCCCACATCTATTCTGAACAGCCTTTACAAACCATCTGTAGCTCCATGTATCTCCATTTCTGGGGCACAGAAGAGAAGAATAGAGAGAATATAGTTTAGGTAAGAACCATCATAGCACTGAATTAAAACAGAAATGTAGCCAATGTATATACACCAGAATGTATATACACTATATACCAGAAGTAATGCCTACAATTTTGTTTCTGTGGTGGTGTAGTTTAACTCAGTTGCTCAATCATTCCTTCTCCTCTCAGTGGGATGAAGGAAAGAACAAAAAAAGTAGAACTTGTAGGTTGAGATAAAAATGCTTACTAAGATAGGAAAAAAGAAAAAGGAGAAAAGTTATGACTATACACACACACATATATATATACATTATACAAATGTATATAATAAGTGATGCAACTGCTCACCATCCTCCCACCAATGCCCAGCTAGTCCCCAAGCAGCACAAGAGGGTAAGATGAACTCCCACTCCACTTCAAAACTCCTTCCCCTTGATGTCATATGGTACAGAACATCCCTTTGTCCAGTTTAAGTTGGTTCTTGTAATTCTGTTCCCTCACAGCTCCTTGAGCCCTTTGCTGCCAATGGCCTTGGCTCTGTACAACACTGCTTAGCAAACAACTATAAACACTGGTGTGTTATCAACACTGTTTTTCCCCTAGAACCAAACACAGCATCATATCAGACACTCTGAAGAGAATAATTCTATCTCAGCTGAAACTAAGATGCATGGAAACTACAACAAATACAAAGAGCACAATAACACTATTTAACAGAGCAAATTCTCAGCTACAAAACACTCTTTTTCAGCATAGATACCACCACTAGATGACTTGTGTGGATGAGCTGATTGAGACATTCCTCATTTTGTGGTGTGATGGCTGTGCACAGCTGTTCTGCATACGGTTTGTTTTTCACCTTGCTGTCACCACTGCTGAAATACACCTGCCACCACCTCACTGGTGGCTGGTGTCCATGAATACTCAGCAAATGTCAATGAATATCAGCAGATGCAACTTTTTTCCACATGGAGTAATTCACTGATACACTCTGCTTCATACACCCTTACATGTCAGACATCATGTTGCCAGACTGCCCCTGTGCTGCCATCTCTCTCATGACAACAAATGTAATGGAATACTGGTTCAACCTCTACTATTATCCCACCAACATTTGTCTCTTCAATGGCTTTTCATAAGCCAACAAAGTAAAATAGGAAGCATTACCTTAGGAGCAACCTTTGTACATTAATTGTGGTTCTGCCTGCATTCACCTGGATGTCCATTACAGTATTCCCCAGCTTATGACCACCTAGGCACTCACTGGAATGTGATGTATTTCCATATGGGCTGGGTGCCCAGGGTGTCCTTCAGAATCCTGGAATCACTTAGGTTGGAAAAGACCTTAAAGACCATCGAGTCCAACCACAACCTAACCAAACTACCCTAACAAACAACCCTCCACTAAATCATATCCCTGAGCACCACATCCAAACAGTTTTTAAACACATCCAGGGATGGTGACTCAACCACCTCCCTGGGGAGCCTATTCCTGTGCTTAACAACCCTTTCTGTAAAGAAGTTTTTCCTGATATCCAACCTAAACTTACCCTGGCGCAACTTGAGGCCACTTCCCCTCATCCTGTCATCTGTCACCAGTGAGAAGAGACCAACCCCACTCTCACTGTAAGCATCTTTCAGGTCTTGGAAGAGAGCAATAACGTCTCCCCTCAGCCTTCTTTTCCACAGACTGAACATCCCCAGTTCCTTCATTTGCTCCTCATAAGGCATATTCTCCAAACCCTTCACAAGCCTTGTTGTCCTTCTTTGGACCTGCTCCAGCACCTCAATGTCCTTTCTGTACTGAGGTGTACAAAACTGAACGCAGTACTTGAGGTGAGGCCTCACCAATTTTTTCCACTGGCTAGGGCACATCTGCCTCTCACCCTAAAATGAAGGTACAAACAGGATACCTGCTTTCACAAGGATCCTAATACCTTTGGTTTCTACAATCAAGACATTGCTTGTGACATAATGCAGTAGAAGAAAGATCTACTGAGTGAAATTAATTGCTTTAAAGTACGTTATCCTAAAATTAGGGATCTAAATCTATATTTGACAGTTACATGATTGTACCAGTTTTCAAAAGTTTCCTTAACTGGATGGAACAATTGGGTGATCAGCTTGCTTGGAACAATCAGGCCATCTATTTAATGCATCTTGGCTGAGTTCCTTAAACTCTGCTTGATTATTTACTACATAAATAGATTCCATCATTAACAGTGTTGAAGTACAACATTCACTTACATCCAAGGAAAATAAATACAAGTGAAAGTAATCAGATTTAATCACCCTTAGTTTATCTGTTTTATGCCTTAAGATCACTACTCAATAATCCATACTGCATCAGACTTGAATCCTAGAATTTATTTCTCATGCATTTTAGGAATGATCTGACAAAATCACAGAGTTTTTCTTTAAAACGCAAACAAATAGATAACGGAGGTACAAAAAGTACACCCTCACTTCAAAAATATGAAGAAAATTAAGGTAGATAGCCCAATATTGGGAATTTGCAAGTTGTTCAAATCTCTTTGATTTCCTACAGATTTCCTATAGCCTTTCAGAACATTTTCAGTTGTAAATGATAATCTGAAAAAATGATTTAAGCTTAGAACTCCAGGAATCAGCTACAACAACAGTATTTGTAAATAGGCCAAACAAGATATTTTCACTGTTCTCACTCAGTAAAAGTTGCAGTTTATATTCCATCTCAAATAGACATTCCAATGTAAAATTAAGACAATAAACTACCAAAAATACAAAGTGTTTGCCCTAATGTATCAACTGAAAAAATCCAAGACCCTTTTCCTTTCATGCAGTCTTCTGAGGGTGACGCTGAAACTTGATCCTGCTTTTAAAAAAAACCAAACACCTGGAGGTATCCCCATGAACAAAATGCCATCCAAATATACCATATATTGCTTTTCTGAAAAATAAGATCTAGATGCTCATTTTGATTAAGCTATCTCAACTGATTTTTTATGCTATTTTATCAGAAAGTATAAACTATGGTTCTGTGATGATAGCTGTCATCAATAAGCACTGTGTCTTTTTTCCTTGATATTGTACTTTTGTCATATCCAGTTATCCAAACTGCAAGCAAAAGCTTGTTTAACCATTAAATGCCTCAGTCTGAAAGTGACGAACACGGACGGCTTCAGAGGGGCCCATCATCAGTATGCTGGTACTTATATAAATCCTCTTTCTAGACACTCTATTTAAACAGCTGTTACCCAAATCTTTTCTATAAACTGAGCAGAAATTACTGCTTATTTTTTATTCCTTGGTATAAGTGGAAAATCTTGCACACATGCATGCATAATAAAGTTTTAATTATTACAAACACACAAACCTCCTTATACAGCAAACTATATTTGCTGTGCAGATATTACAACATTCATACCCTATTTTATGCAATACATTGATTATCTGTGTCGTATAATCAGCCTATCACATCCTACTTCACTTTTTTCCCCAGAAGATATTTAGTGAGATGATAAGAGCATTTTAAATTTTAGGGTGGCAACATTTCCCTTCTTGCAAGCCTTCCTTCAAAAGCCTTGAGGGGACTGAATAACAAGCCCTAACAATTTCAATCTTTTCTCTCTGTTATGATTTAGTATTGCAGATTGCCTTCAAATGAAGCCTCTCACAAAGATTCTCAGAAATCAAATACTAAAATCCACCTCCCCTCCATTAAAAAAAACTGAGAATTTAAAGCTCCTCTTTGAGAAAGATAGGATAATGAAACAGAAAATGGAGCTGAACATCGGCTTATTTCACATTTCTCTACCCGGATTTAAAAAGTAGGATTCAACTGTTAATATTGCATCAACATATTCACCAACAGAAGGATTTAAGAATTACTGTGCTGAAGTGTATAACTGACTATAAATAGGATTAGATGCAAAGTGACAGAACTACTAGCAACCTCAAAGTAACTGATAACTGATTAAGAGAGAGACTACACATTAAAAAAAAACCACCCTCCAATTACTTACCCCATAATTTCTCAAACACCATTTCCTTTGTAACAAATTTTTTACAACATAAGCCTTACTATAGGTATAACTAGTCCACAAATAGTAGCTTCCCAATTTTTAAGTAGCAGATTGCTAACAAGGAAATCTTTCAAAAAGCACTGCCAGCTATCCCCCTTCCTCAAAGAGAATTCACTCTACCTGTTGGCAGTGGGCAAGGCTTGGTACTTCTTCAACTGGCATTAAGATGTTATGTGCACTTTCATTTATGATACATGTTCTACTCTGCTAATGATGATGTCTTAAGTCTCTATTTAAACAACATTTTGCTGCAAGACTGTTTTTTTTGATTAAAAAACTCCAACAGGAATGACAGAGGACTTACTTCTCCGCTTGCATTGCAGATGTAATTTTCTTAGTAAAGGAAACAACCATTTGATATAGGAGTGATATTTTTTAAACCAACATTTTTCCTGTTTTTGTGTCTTTGTGTAAAAGAAACATGGCCCTCTAGATTATGTGGAAGTGGCAGAAAATGTCTGGCAAAGTACAAGCTGGATGAGAAAACACCAAAACCCATCTTTGGCTCAACTGCTATGGAATGTACTCCAACAGGCAATATTTAGGATGTAGAATGAGGTTGAGCGCTTAGGAGATTCTAGACACTATACCCTGATCCATTGCTTTTAACATTTCTTTCATTCTGCTAAGGTCTACGGCTATTAGTGGATACAGACGAAACAAAATTATTTTTACCTGACCCATAAGATATAGAAGCTATCTGGCCCAAGAAATGCTCTTGAGTTTCTCTCTTCAGAGGGGATGTGAGATGCAAAGGCAAGCCAGGGGAAGGGCACCATGGACTACTGCTACTGCAGTGCTCAGCAAAATAAGATTACTTTTCTTGTTGTCTTGTTTTTGTAACAAAATGAACTGACTGTGTAGAACAGTGCTAACAAGTGTTTATTCTTGAGAAAGTGAAAACAACAGGAGGTTAGGATTCTGCAGCCTGGGATGTTCTTTCCTTCAGATGTATTTTGTGTAATTCCTCTAACATTTATATTCTTACTGCACACTTTTATGGAATTTATTTTTCATTATTATCTTTCTGTTATTAGCAAAGTATAAACAGCAATGTATTTTGTTAATGAAGTGATCTGTATAGAAATACTCTCCGTGCTCCCATTTTCACGTTTGGTAAAATAATGCCTAAGAAGAAAATGTGCTTCAAATGTTGTGCACTAATTGCACTGTAACAGTAACTGTATTACAGCTTTTTAATCACATCATCTTCATCTGACACATTCTGTTAAGTTGTAGGAAATCCAACTCCTTGATGATTTTGATAAAATGTACTTGATGAGTACATTTTGTCTGTGTTCCTCTCCTAATAGGGTTCTAACTTACTTTCTTCCCTGTTTTTTTCCCCTTTTTGCTAAAATGCAGAAATAATGAATAGTAGATAAAGTTTCTTTACAAGGCTCACACTCATGCAGGAAGATTAAAACAAAGCTGCAAAATTCAAGCAGAAAGAACACTGGTAAATTTTTTCTTCAAAAAATACATTGGTAAATGACAGTCAGAAATAAAATATCACCAATAAAAAGGTGTAAAGACCAGCAGAAGAAGTCAGGAAATGCTTAAGTACAATTTTTGTTTTCCAGAAAATACAGTGTTCCACAGATAACTTGGGTTTATCTAGAAACATATGCATGCATACACAAACATCTACACTATCCTTCACTGTGAACTGCAGACACAGTTAATACCATTTGCTGATGGTAGCTCAATTAACTTTTTTTTTAAAACATTTTTAAGAACTACTTATAGGATATTTTTTTTAAGAAATTCATCGCACAGAACAATCTCATACAGACAAACAGAAATTCAGCACTGAAGAGTGTGTTCAGGCCTGACAACTCTAGAAAGTAAACTGCATACAGAAAGCTTCCTTCATATTTTTAATTTTCTTTCAGAAGCAGAAATGTTGAGTATAACCCTCCTATTATTGCTATTATCATTACAGCTTTATCAGATGTACAAATTTTTCACTCATTCCCTGTGTTTGAAATTCCAAGAATGATATGGAAGAAATTAGTTATTAGAAAGAATTAATTTCTTTTACTATAAAACTGAAGGGCAATTTGGAATGAGACTATGGGATACAAAACAATTTAACTCCAACGAAGATGAAGTAAAGATTCAAAAAATGCATAAGATCTGTAATTGTAACAATGCATTTTAAAGACACGGTTCTTTTGGTGCTTAGGTAAACAGCAGAGTGAAGCTAACGCTCCACTAAAATCACTAGGACAAGTCTAGGATCTTACTCTGCTGCATCAAATGAGATTATACATTACTAGCAGTTTATTATAGCAGCACAGTGTGTGCAGTTAGATCTACTACAATCATTGTGTATTCATAAATGTACATTTTCTAGCTACATATTTTATGATACAAACAGAGGCACACAATAAGTCCTATTAATTAGCTATCTTAAAAAAATAAAAATGTTACCATAAAAAACTATTTGTGATTATTAAATGCAGGCAAGACTGTTGTTAGAAGGTCGAAACTTTTTGAAAAGCAGCTGAGGAAAAATACATCTTACACATCATCATCTCATTTTATGGATCACAAGTTGAAGTTGTATTAGTACTAGTACACCCTACCTAAAAACATTCTCATGCAGCAACACCATCCTTAAATAAATATTAAGAAATATATATTTATTAGAAGTCTTCTATTTGGTTTTACACACTGCCCTACACTTCAGGTGTTTGGCCTTACTTAGATATATGATAAAACAAATAGTCAGATCTGAATATGGTAGACAACATACAAGACAATTCATTATCAGTAGACAAGCCATTACAAAAAATTCACTGTTGCAAGTCAAAAAGTCCTTGCCAGACTGACACAAAGAAGGTAAAAGGAGAGCTTGGAAATTTGTAGAAATATAAGACAACAAAACAGAATGCTCAGCTTACAGTATTTTCATGTTAAAAACACTACAAAAAATGTTTAAGAATGAAAAAAAAAGGAACATCAGAAAAGTTTATTTATGAATCACTGTCCTAAGTTATGCAAAATTAACTGCAGTTTTCTTTTTCTGGGAGAGTCAAAACACTGTATTCTAATTTGGGATCAGAATAAACATAATCCTTTCTGTAAAATGCAACAGAATTCCAGTTTGAATGTGGCAATGTAAGACTGCCCACTACTATTACCATTAGTTAAATATGGCTTTATTTTTAATTATCTACATTGAAATTAAGAAATTACTCTATTTCCTGCTTTCCTTCTTTTAGAACAGTGTAGAAAAAAAGAGAGAAATAATAAAACAGTCTTACAAAAATTCAGCAGAGGGCAGATGTTTGTGGGACAGCATCCCACATTATCCAACAGCCTAAAGTGGGGTCTTGCAACTTTTCTAGTGCTAGCTAAAAAAGAGCACTAAGCATTCCCCTGGGACATACCACATCGGTCTAGACTTAATGGATATGACTGCTATGACACAGCACATGGGGACATACCACTCACCTTACATGTAAGATCTCCAAAAGCAAAAGAAGAGAGAACTCTGTTGACCAGATGAGGCATTCAGCTTCAAAAGCGAGGCGTTCACTTTAACAGAAACACCAGGCTCCCAGCTGAGTTGTGCCATACTTGCTTTGTTTCTTTTTTTGTGAGTAGATGTGTTCAGGGTCTAAGGTAGCCAAATGAGATAGGGCTTCCTTTGTTGGGAAAAATCACTCTTTGATACTTATGTTAATGGATAAAATGAATCTTTCTTTAGTTTAGTATATTTTAAATATTTCAAAGCCTCATAGATTT
Organism: Centrocercus urophasianus; assembly: GCF_019232065.1. Taxonomy (NCBI): domain Eukaryota; kingdom Metazoa; phylum Chordata; class Aves; order Galliformes; family Phasianidae; genus Centrocercus; species Centrocercus urophasianus. The sequence continues at coordinate 6,960,782 of NW_024884811.1, forward strand.
GATGTATTTTCTAAATCTTTTTACAAATAATTTCACTTTTCTTTCCTTAATGTAGGCAGCATCCTGTGACCTACTTTAGCAGAACAGGAAAGGTCTTTTCTGATGAGGAAATGTAATGGTCAAAGACAAAAGACCCAGTACAGTAAAGAACACAAAGCAAAGCAATGCTGTTTAGTTTGACTGCGATGGATTGCTTGCCTCCTTAATATAAGCTCGTAGCTGACAAACTGTGATCATTTTAGATGATTATTTATGTCAGTTCCTCAGGCAAATACAGGGCATGTTTGGAGCAATCTTATTCAAGGATCTGGTTATCTTAAAAGAATAGAATTTTATACGCTACATTTTATTTTATGGCTTTCACAGTGAATTTGATGAGATGCCATTACTTTATTTTAGGTTCCTAACACAAGTAAGCTATAGTCCTCAAGCAGAAGATCCAACATTAAGCCTTTGTGAAGAGAATAGCTAGAGCTCACATGAAAAAATCAAATCCTCTAGTACCCAACATTTTGTTACTATAAAGTAGTTCTTAATGCTCATTCTGCAGATAAGCCTTCAAAAGTAATAAAATTTAACCAGACAACTTGAAAGAAAAACTCAGCGATGTGAATTCTGCCCCTCTTAAGCCTGACTGCAATATTAGCTCTGAAGTCCATCAATGTCAACATCAGCTACTCAACCACAGATCATTCAAAAGATAAAGGGGGGCATGAAATGGTAATGAAACAGACTCAGATCTCACCGAGAGACGCCACTGGGAAGAAAGCACAGCACAGCATGTACATTAGGTATGACCTTGAGGCTGGGAGAGAACACAGCCAAAACAGGTGATCCAAACTGACCAAACGGATATTATGCGTCAGCAACGAAGTCCAGGGAGAGGAAGAGGGAAGGCATTCAAGCTTGTGATGTCTCTTTTTTGCAAGCAACCACTATGTGTACTGAGACACTGCTTTCCAGGAAGCAGCTGGACATCTGCCTGCTGATCAGAAATAATCAATGAATTCCTCTTTGCTTTGCTTGTATGTGCAGCTTTCATTTCCTCTATTAAGCTCTTATTATCTCGAACCACAAGTCTGCTTGCCCTTCTCCTATTTTCTTCCCAGAGTGAGAAGAGCAGAGTGATCAAGAAGCTGAGTGTTTGCCTGCTGACCAGAATCAACCTACTACAGCCCCGAAAGTACTAACTGTTTAGCTATAATTCTTATGACTGTATCCTATAAGGAACAGGGAGGTCTACAGATCGTAAATTACATATTAAAATGTATATTAAAACATACTTACCAAAACATATATTAAGTCAAACAAAATCATGTCACCTGATGTATAATTGTGGAGGATAATTATGTAGATAAAAAAGCATTATAAATGTTTACACACACTGTACCTTACATTACAGTACATACACCTATGTGTTTCACCAGCTATTTTTTTAAATACTGGAAGAGACAACTTGATATCAAGAACAAATGACTTAAAATATTATTTAAAAAAAAAAACTGAAGTGCAATAAAGTAGTTCCTAATGCAAAATGTTACCATAAGCCCTCCTAAATGCTGCTCTTAATTTAGTTTCTAAAAAGCGAAAACATCTATCTTTAAAAACTGCAAGAAACCGTGAAAATTATTCTTTTGTACTAGCTTTGTGCAGCTACAGCAGAAAACAGTTCAACTATACCCCTGCATTCAGGTGGAGATACTATGCATTACTAATGTAGTTTTCTTAAGTGGTAGAAAGAAGCATTGCGAACTCCTACACATAATGATGCTTTATTTAGTTCTACGTATTTCTAAAAAAATATATTCACAGTAGTTAAAGCTATCCAGCAACTGAATATTAGTTTATTAGGCAATAACACAAAGATGAAGTCTGTGTAACAGCTCTTCTACAATCTATGCATTCACTGCAAAACAAACGGCCTTACTAGATAAGACTTCATACAGAAGTAATGAGTATGCCTGCAAAAAGATGCCAAGCAAATGAAAAAAGCATAGAAAAAAAAATACACGTTAAGAAATTTAATTGCAAATATACAAAACTAGTTTAAATTGCAAAATCAAAACATTACTTTTGATATTTTATCAGTTCTAAAAAGCTAAACACTAAAAAGTGATATTGTAGTTTACACATGTGACAAGCACTTAGAAGCACTGCATTCTGGATACATACATCAATAAGCCAATTTAGAGGTGGGTGAACAAATAACAGTAACAAAAACCTATTTTTGCAGGAGGAATTTTTATATACAGGAAAGGAATGAATGATGATACAGCTTCTTCTGTAATGTTTAAGGTTTTGCATTTGAAATGTTATCCCATATGCTCAGCTCAGACTCTTAGCTATACAATATCTACTTATAATTTGATGTGGTAAAAATCACTGCACTTACACTTTGCATGCCTCCTTTTCTACCCTTTGCATAGCCCTTTTCTACCAGCTCAGACACTTTGAGCTGACAGAAGAAACATCCAGTACTTGACTGAATCTCCAGAATGTGGTGCACCACCTGGGTCTCAGACCCAGAGCAGTACTGCTGAGTGAAAGGTGCTCTAAGCAGACTGCACAGGAGCAGGGCCACCATGCTTCAGACTGAAGGATGACTCCTTGGCTCTCTTCCAGCAATTACAAACGTACCCATTACATTTTAGTCCCTGACCTAGATCTACTCAAAGTAGTACAAGGGCCAAAAGGTAATAGAATTGTAAGAAATAGAACCAGAACAGTCCCAGGGTTGCCAAGTGCAGTATTCTAAAATCATGAGTAATAAGATGGGAACTCCTACTTCATAGCTGTTGATCCAAAACTACATTCCTTCATTCTGAAATAATTTTACATTTATACTAAGGCGAAAAGAAAATCAACAACCTAGAAAACTAAGAGGAAGAAAATCAGCTACAGATAAAATTGACAAGGAAACTAGGAACTGCTTTCACCTCTACAAGCTGTGTGAAAAAAAAAAATCCCGGCACCAAATCTGGTGATTAGGTTCACTTTCCTAGAGTACACACATAGTACACCAACCAAACATCTGAGAAACCAATGCCAAATAATTCTGCCTACCCCATTTCTGCACTGGCAAATTTCCAATACTTGGCGGCCTTGTAAAAGCCTGAGTGTTATACAGACAAAAAGTGGTATAAAAGATAAATTCTTTAGACTCTTTTTTCCCTTTTTCTTTTTTTTGTCAAGCAAATAGTTAGGAAAGTTAGGTTAGAAGGACCTCAGACACTGGCTTTGATAAAAGGTTGATTCAGAATATAAGATGAGACTGCTCTTATTTTTCAGTAAATGAATATTTAATTCGCTGTGATAACAAGAAGACCATATAACACATAACCTAGCAGTCTGAACAATATACTTTTCTTGCTTTGCATTTCAGAAGGACAATTTTGTGGAAGACTGAAAAGCACATACACTAACTTGAAACAGAAACTGATATTTTATTTTTTGCCTTACCAAAGATTACTTGCGTACTTTTAGATCTGGGGCTCTCCAGCCTAGAAAAGAGAAGGCTCTGGGGGGAACTTATAGTGGCCTTCCAGTACCTGAAGAGTACAGTCTGAGCTCTATCACCTGAACTTAACTTATTCATTTAGCTTCTTAACTACTTCCCATTTTCAGTTTTAGACTGCACTCCATTTTCGAGCGTGCTAATTTTTGCAGACTCCGTATTAAATATTCATTATTGTATTTAAAAAGGGGATAGAAACCTACATCACTTTTTATAAAAAAAATGAATTAAGAACTATTTTATCTGCCAAATGAAACTCAATTAAGAATTCAGACTTCTCCTTAATATCAGTCAGCAATACATCAGCTTTTAACTTACCTTAGAAAAATACTTCATAAGACTATAATCACTCACTTTTGAGATGATGTGTGGTTTGTAGTAGGCATACACATACATATGCATTTTCATAAAAAGTAAATTATTGATATTAGGAAAGATGATCATGAAGAAAACAAGAATTCCCCAAATGCCATACAAACAAAATATATCATTACTCTATTAAAGTTAACTTTTATAACAGTGGAAATATCTAGCGAAAATAATTTGCCATGTTTGCCATCACTTTCATCTGAATTAATCTTGCATTCAACATTGGCAGCTGTCTTTCTGTATAACACCTGTTTGGGTCATCCAGAGGGACCTGGATAGGCTTGAGGGGTGGACCCATGCCAACCTCAACAAGGCCAAGTGCAAGGTCCTGCACCTGGATCGGGACAGTCTTAAGCATAGATACAGGCTCGGTGAGAATGGCTTGAGAGCAGCCCTGAGAAGAATTTGGGGGTGTCACTTGATGAAAGACTCAACATGAACATCCCAGATGGACTGCATCAAGAGAAGTGTGACCAGAAGGTTGAGGGAGGCAATTCTGCCCCTCTAGTCTGCTCTCGTGAGACCCCACCTGGAGTACTGCATCCAGTTCTGGGGTCCCCAACAAAAGAAGGACATGAGGCTGTTGGAGTGGGTCCAGAGGAGGGCCACAAAGATGATCAGAAGGCTGGAGCACCTCCACTACAAGGACAGACTGAGAGAGTTGGGGCTGTTCAGCCTGAAGAAGGCTCCAAGGAGACCTTATAGTGGCCTTACAGTACCTAAAGGGGCCTACAGGAAAACTTTGGAGGAGTTTTTATAAGGGCATGTAGCAACAGGATGAGCGGAAATGATTTTAAACTGGAAAAGGGTAGATTTACACTAGACATTAGAAAGCAGTTTTTTAATGTGAGGGTGGTGTGACACTGGAACAGGTTGCCCAGTGAAGCCATGAATGCCCCCTCCCTGGAAGCATTCAAGGCCAGGTTGGATGGGGCTTCGAGCAACCTGGTCTAGAGGGAGGTGTCCCTGCCTATAGCAGGGGAGTAGGAACTAGGTGATCTTAAATGTCCTATCCAACCCAATCTATTCTATCATTTTTTGATTCTGTGATTAACTGTCATAACTGCAAAGACAAGAGGTTCTTTACACAGTCACTCTTATTTAGCAGGTCTCATAGAACACAACCAGAATCACATGACAGCTAATCTTAAGTATCCAGGGCCGTTTCAACATATGAGCAGTCTAACCACCATAATATGGTGTGAAGAAATAAATTTAGCACATCAGAAACACTTCTGTGCAATGTTAGCTCAAATACTTCTGCATGATGATCCTAGAAACAAATACATGGTGAGGACATCTGACTGACTGCCTGTATTCAGACTGATTCATACAGAAGCACTTAGATATTTTCAGTATCATGCTCTTTCCTGACAGTGCAAAACCATGGATTCAGCTTGCATATAACCCTCACTGCATTCACATCAAATGTCCTGTGATACAGTGAAGGACAACAAAGGAACTGAAGAATATGTGCAGAATTCAGCTTGCTCCTGTATAGGCTTATGGGGTCCGGATTGGAGGCGCATGATCCAGAATGATTACAGAATCACAGAATTGTATGAGTTAGAAGGGACCTCTAAAGGTCACTGGGTCAAACTCTCCTCAACAAACATGGACACCTACAACCAGATCAGGCTGCTCAAATCCTAGTCCATCCTGGGAAATAAGTTCTACCACATCTCTGGGCAACCTGTTCCAGTGCCTCACTATCTTTACTATACTATACACTATCTTCACTTTACTATCACTTATAGTAAAAGCTTTTTCCTTATATCCAATCTAAACCTCCTGTTTTTCAGTCTGTAATCATTTTCTTTGTCCTGTACCAACAGACTCTGCAAAAGGTCTGTCCTCTTCTTTCTTACAGCCCCACTTTAGATAGTGAAAGGCTGCTGTAAGGTCTCCCCAAAGCCTTCTCTTCTCCAGGCTGAACAGCCCCAGCTCCCTCATCCTGTCCTTGCAGGGGAGTGTTTCATCTTTTGGATCATTTCATGGCCCTCTGCATGTGCTCCAACAGATCCATGTCTCTCCTGTACTCAGAGCTCCTCATTGGGATGCAGTAGTCCAGGTGAGGTCTAACCAGCACAGAGGGGCAAGAGCACCTCCCTCTGCCTCTGCTGTGCTATGTTCCCAAATAAACACCTCTATCTGTAAAAAAACAATATGCTTAATTTTCATCAGATTAAATTTAAATCTGAAAGCATGGAGCAATTGTGACTGCTCTTAGCATACCCAATTTCAAATCCTCAGTCAGTCAGTGTTTTTAGACTGAACATGGCACGGCTTACTGGGTCTATTAACCCTTCTAGTTGGCTGTTCTCTTCCACTGAATCATTTCTGAAGATATACTGCATGCCAATGAGGCAAGAGTTATTGATTTTACCCACAATGAAAAGTATCTAACACTTCTGAAGTGCTCCAAAACAAATAAATATGTTAGAATATCCTGCCTGCTGATGTCTTTATGAAAAATGCAGCAAAACACTTCTATAAAAAAGCTACACAATTAAATAGATATTGTTTACAAATCCAGTGATTCACAGAGTATGAATCTACACATATTTAAAATAAGTGCTATAGCAGTTTTTGTGTTCTTTGTTGTTCTTAGGCTCTTGGCTTCAGTAACTGTACATTTAATACAACTAGACACTGCACATTTGTAAATTAATTTCTGTCCTTCCATAATGCTCTGTCCTCTCTTCTGAATAGTTACTAGCATATGAATGCTTATGTACTTAAAAAAGTAATGCATTTTTGGGGCAACAAATCATCTGTAATGAGAGCTATTGTTTAGATATAGGGCAGCCTTTTCCAAAACATTCCTACTGAAAAAAAAAGTATGTGAAATAATTTTTATAAGCTTTGGAAGGAACGTCTAATGCAATACAAAGAAGCTAATGCCAAGTTCTCCTCATGGAAAGAATGAAACAAGCACAAAAATCAGCCATAATGCAGTGGCAAACATTTTGATGTCAGCTGTGTAATCATCAGTATCCACGTTTGACATCATTATAATTTGGCATTATTGATAGAGCAGTCCATGACAACTATGCAGCTTTGAAATAAGTATGCTGCACATACTGCTTTGGACCATGTTTTTCTTCAAATTTGTTATTCCTAAGAAAAAACAGCAGAAAAAAATCTTACTGTTGATCTTACAATATAGCATGCTATATAATTGTTGTGAGACACTGCCATAGCTAAATCTATGTAATAATCCCAGGATGTATTAGCACTTTCTGGGCACATTTTCCTTTCCTTTCCTTTTCTTTTCTTTCTTTTTTTTTTTTTTTTGAGATTCCCATATGGCATTAAAGATTAACATGACCATGAATTAATTCCTCTAAGATATGGGAGAAAAATGGTTTTGCTATCAAATGATAAAAAATATAAATATAAGTTGTAATTTTGGACTATTTTTATAAATACATGTAGTAAGCAGATAATCCTAACTAAGTTTAAGATATATAGTCTTGTCCACTCAAACTTGATATAGCACAAAAGGGAGGAGACAAGCACAAGAATGAACGTCTGTTTTATCTAGAAGTAACTGAGAACTGAATTAGATCTCAAGGTGCATCTTCAGATTATGGTTATTTAGTGTTAGCAACATTCAGGTGACTCAGGCACAAGTAATCCCTCTAGAATGGTCCTAACCATTACTCATTAGTAGAAGTTAAATGTACCCCTAAGAATAAGGTATGTTAGTTTCTTAGGAAACACTGAAATCATTAGGCATGTAGTCTGAACTAGATTTCATCTGTTTGTTTCCATGCATGTTTTTTCACCCAGAAACATGCTTTCCTTGTGAAAAGACAGTTAGAGGTCAGGCAGCTTACTGCATAGTAAGTGTTTTGTAAAGTGATTGCTGTTGTTACTTTGGGTTCCAGAAGCTTTGAAATACAGAGCTGGACTGGTTTCTCAGATTTGCTTACTTACAATTAACCAAGTCAATTGCTGATCGGTACTGAAACTGGCCTTAAATAAGAATTTAGCATAAACCTCCCAAGGCACTCTCTCTCGCATTCCCAGAATACAACATACTGTGGGCAGCAACTACAAAAATTGTGTTTTGCTTTTAATTCTAGAAGTTCCCTGTACCTGAAGTCTGATCATCTAAGAAAAGTCTGTTTCTGTTTCGTATTTCTTCGAGCACATAAAATCTGCATTCAGTCTGCTAGTCCACCAAAGTAAGTACTTTAATTTTTACTGTAACATAATTAACATTCTCAACTTGGTCTGCATTATAGACTCACTTCAAGAGGACAACTACATGCAGTGCAAGCTATGTCATTATGCAACCAAGAGCAACTACCAGGTTCACATGTATTTAATCTTCTTTGTAACTTTTCATACAACCTTGCCTCTTCCATTGTAAGCGAGATAGAACAGACTGCACTTAACAGTGGGGAAAAAAACAGCGAATTCTAAAAATTCACAAAAATCTACAAATGCCCATAAGCAATGCTACATTTTCCTATTGTCTGTTCTAGAATCCTACTTTTCCAATGTAATCAAACCTACAAAAACAGGTATATGAACCAAAGACAACCTGCCAACTCTATTGCTAACAGGAGTGGACACAGTTAGAAGCATTTGCTTTCAGTGTTAAGATTATGTCTCAGTGATTTAACAGGTCTAAGAAGTTAAATACACTCAGGATGCTTCAGACGTAGGAATATAAGCAAATTAATCTGACTTAAGAACAGAAGGCCCTACCCGAGACACTCTTCTAGACGTGCTAGTGTTAGCTTGGTATGAAATACCAATGCCAATACAATTTTGGGAATAGCTGGCTTTAAAAAAAAACAATGTTGTCACAGCTTTGAAGGCATTAGGGTGTTAGATCATAATACACAAAACTTTCGCTTTATCAACTGTATTAGATTATTTTGGTATAAGCTTGTACTTTTGACTGAAGCAGGTGTTCATATGTTTAAAGACTACAACCTCCTACAGTTTAAACAGTAAATGCTACCTTCCCTTACATTTCATTCTGAAATGCAGCTACCATACAACACCTCTTCAGAATTTTGCAGTAGTACATATAATTCATTTCACTGATACTTTTTTTAAAATTTCCTACTAGTATCAGACAGCTTATCAACTTCAGAACAGTGAGGTTTTACGAAATCTCTTCCGTTTTACGAAGTTTCTTATGAAATCTCTATTCTAGTTGTGTGAGATTGTTTTAATGTTTAGAGTGACTTCTCCATGCACACCTAAATTTTCACAAAAAAAAAAAAAGTTGAAGAATTGTAAAGAAATCAATTCTTCTCACTTAGTGTTATTTCCTGCTATATACAGACATGGTGAGTGGGGAGGAAGAAAACAATAGCAAAAATAAACACTAGCATGCTTGACACCGTAAAATCGAAGGGGGTTGTGAATGAGAAAAAATCAGGTATCTTTGAACACAGCAATGCATGAGTGATTAGTTCTAGAAACAGAACAAAACATAACAATATGGAAATTTAGTGCTCCTAGATGTTTGGAATTTCTTTTTTTCTGAAAAAAAAAATTCTACTTGCATTCACAGAACCAAGATCTGCTCTCTGATTACACCTCCAAGCAAGCTTCCAGATCTCAAATTTGCCATTGTTTTATATGCATTCAGAGAGTCTGTTAACATGAAAACCAATCAGAGATATCAAACTGACACAAATGCAGCGTCAATGAATCATTAACTGAACAATCTGTAGATGTGAAGACACAAAATTGTGTAACAAGACAAGAACCAATCTTGAATTCTCTCCTTACTGTCTGTATTCATTGTCTTTCTATTAATCTGTGGTAAATTTCATAAATATGAAAGTACTTCTGAATTCTTACTTGTATCGCTGAACTTTCATTTTTGTGTGCTGTGAGCCATCTTACATAATTGTGCAGTTCAGTCTGCTTTTCACATTGTGCATGGTGCTGCAACTTACCTCCATTGTTGTTCTTAGCTGAGGGACAGCATGTATCATAAACTGTTATTATCTAACCTGTTTGTCAGCTTATAAAATAAACATCATAATATAAACTTAGTAGTGTATGCAAGAAGGAATTATATAATATTTCTGTAGTTCTCAGCTGCTCATCAATACGATATTGAAGTAGTAACAATTACTTAATATTAACAATGATGATACCTAAAAAATGCTGATTTTGACAGTCAACAATAAAATACAGAGGACTGGGAGACTGTGGTGTGTGAGAGGGAGTCCTGAAATTGACAAGCAATGGTGCAGTTTATACAACAGAAAGAAGGGATGTCAAAGGGAACTGGACAAGCTTGGAAAGTGAGCCCATGTGAACCTAATGAGGTAGTTCAATAAGGTCAAGCGCAGGGTGTTGCAATTCAGTCAGGACAATCCCAAATATGCATACAAACTGAGAGCAGCTTGTGGAGAATGATACAGTGGCCCTGATGGATGAAAAGCTGGATGTAAGGCAGCAGTGTGTGCTTGCAGCCCAGAAGGCCAACCGTATCCTGGGCTGCATCAGTAGAAGGGTGGCCAGCATGGAGAGGGAGAGGACTGTAGCACTCTGCTCTGGCCCTGTGAGGTCCCATCTGGAATAGTGCATTCAGGCCTGGGGCCCCCAGCACAGGGCAGATGAAGAGCTATTGAAGTAGAGGTCCAGAAGAGGACAATTAAGAGGATCAGAGGGTTGGACCACTTCTCCTGTGAAGAAAGACCAGGGGAGCTGGACTTACTCAGCTTGGAAAAGAGAAGCCCCGGGGAGATCTCACTGTGGGTTTTCAGTACTTGAAGGGAGTTTATAAACAAGATAGAGACTGATTTTTCATATGGTCAGACAGTACAAGGGAGAATGGCTTTACTAAAAGAGGAGAGATCTAAGACAGAAATTAAGAGGAATTTTTTTTTACTCAGAGGCCCGCGTGTAAGGTGCTGGACCAGACAGGCCAGAGAAGTTGTGGATGCTCCACAGCTGGAGGCATTTGCCAGGTTGGATAGGACCCTGGGCAGCCTGATCTGGTGAGTGGAATCCCTGCACACTGCTGGAAGTTAGAAGCAGATGATCGTTAAAGGCCCTTCCAACCCCAGCCACACTATGTTTCTATGGTTCTATGATCACATGAAGAGGCCGGATCACAAATGACCCTAAAAAACTGCAATCATAAATAAAAGTGTGAGAAGACTACTGATAAAAGTAATTAAAGTCGAAAGTGCTGGGATTTAAAGACATGCAAGAGGAGCTCCAAATGCATGCCATAAATCAGTAGCTTTTGCGTGCTTCTCCCTCAGATGCAACTCCCTCTGAAAGTACAACTGCAATTTAAGAAAGGTAAGTCACGCATTTAGGCATGAATCCATCATTGCTAATATCTAATATCTCTTCCTTACTCTATAGTATATGACAAATAAATCTCTTAATTACAAAAGCATCAGATAATAGTCATAATAAAATCAAAAGAAAGTACAATTCTCCCTCTGAAAGTACAGTTGCAATTTAAGAATGGTAAATCATGCATTTGGGCACGAATCCATCATTGCTAATACCTCTTCCTAACTTGTTTATAATCTGTGACAGAATTAATCTCTTAATTACAAAGGTATCAGATAATAGCCACAATAAAATCAAAAGATATACAAGTTTTGACTCAGATTTTCCTCAAGAGTCTTGTAAAATGTACTAGCTAAATAAAGATACTGCCTTATGTTTGCAAGTGCATAGCCCTGTAATGCAGTATTGCCACTGTAAGAAACAGACATCAGCTTTGTTCTCAGCCTGCAAGGTCTGAACTAAAGCTGCGTCAGGCTCGCTCTGACTGAACTTTTCTTGCCTGTTTTACTTGGTTTAGCTTACAATAAACTGTAAGAACAGTTTATCTAACTGATCAGGTATCCGTGCCTACCATGGTTTATTTTTGTTATTGTTGTATGGGACAACTACAAATAGCTGTAACAACGTGTTATTTCGCATAAAATAATGAAGCAGTGTAAAGAAATACAGATCTGCTAAGAAGGCAGAGAACTTTAGGAGTAGAGACGGAGAAGGCTCTCAGAATACTCGGTGACACGTTTTTTCAGATGGATCAGGATGATTTCCAAAATCATCTGATACTGATTAACTGATACTGCAGTTTTGAAGCTAACTCAGTAGTCTTCCTTCATGTAAAATTATTCTGAGCAGAAATAAAATATAACTGGAGGAACAGCAAATGATACCTCTGTCTGAGATATTTTAGGATGCAAGTATGAGTTCCAGACCATAGCAAACAATGCAAATATGAAAAGATATACATAAAAGAAGAGTTTGTAACAAAAATCTTAAATTTCTTAGAGAAAAAAAAATATTAACACTAGCAATTCCTAGACTTAAATACTTCATACTGTAACAATACACTGCAGTGCTAAAAATCTCTCCTGAACACAAAGATGCCCGCATGTTGTACACAGAATGCTTATACACTCCACAGGCTTTAAGAGCTCTCCCCTGCAGAACAGTCAAAGGAAGCTTGGGTCCCTCTGCTGTTATAGCAGGGCACCTTAGTCCTGCATGTACTCCCAGTGCAGGCCTCCAAGTGCAAGCTTATGTCAGAAGCTCACAGAATTGTTCCTATTCACAATTTGAGATTTATATATACTTCACCTTCATATTAGCTCATATTCTGTCACAACACAACTTTTATGAACATATTTTGGCTTACTGGAAGACAGGAAAACAACTTGACAGATAAAGTTCCCATGCTATGAAACAAAAGCAGAGAACTGCATGATGCATTTGCAGGTCTGTTCTCTCAAACTGCTTTAACTAAAGACAAAAATGAGATATATAGTACCTATAGTGAAGAGAGCTTAGAATCGAAGTACCCACATAAGGATTTTGCTGCACTGAAGAAGAGCACTTAAATGAAACACTCCGCAGTGTCATTTATCAAAACTCTCTCATTCTATCAGTCAGAGGTTTATGATGTTTTTCGGTTTTTTTGGGTTTTTTTTTTTTTTTTTGAGGTTTTAATATCTCACTGCTTAAACATAGGTGCTAAGCATGCTGAAAATCATGGTTAAAGAGTCCCACAGCTCTGTTTCTTATTTCTAAGCAGCAATGTAATATTACGTATGTCGTTACCAAGAGGAGTATCTGAAAGCCAAAGAGAAATGAAAACAAACTTGGAAGAGAAGGGAGGACACGTAAGCAGGAATAGTAGTAAGAAGCATGATCTAACATGGGAAAGATTTAAAGTTTATCTTTTCCTCTCCCCAGTTACCACAAATTAGGAAAATCTGTACAGCGCTTTACTTGTAAAAGTAACATCTAGCAAAGATGAAGGTGGCTGCAGAGACTGCAGATGACATGACCATGCAAACGCTCTTATGCATCATGCCTTTACATTGTCACTTCATTCAAAAGAAATATAAAGACCTTGAATTTTTAGAACCATTTAAGGAAATCTGACATCCTAGTAAGTCTTAAACTTGTTAGAAAATAAATATTTAATATGAAGACATACAAATCTTAGAAATTCTTCACTTTTAGTATCAGTGTACAATTATAAAAATTGAACATGTTTTCCAAATTTGGCAATATGAATTTAAACAAACAAACAAAAAATCCCGAAGATAAAATAACACACACAGACTGAAAAAGTCTTATGGTATGTCCCTTCATATTGTCAAGCTGGTTCTTAAATTTAGTTAAGAGTCAGCCTCCAAGTAACTATCTCTCAACCCTGAATTCATTGTTCTGCTTAGATTCTGTACTGTACTCTAAAGGTTCTACTGACAGTACATAGGAAAGAACCTGAAGTCACTTTCTGCCTGAGTAATGTAGCATTGTACCAAAGCATTAAGAGGGAAAATCATTTATGTACAAAGGACTGATCCTATGTGACTTTCAATTTTGGTCTTCAGTTGATAGTCTGAAGAGGGAAAACATAGCTGTACATGAGATAAAAATATGCAACTTCTTTTCACATTTGTAGGTAAGACATTTAGATACTAAGACTTATGTCTTAAAAAGCAACATTCAATTCTTTACCCAAAGAAAGAAATGTTTATGTTACAATAAGTAATAAATGCAGACACCTTTAAAAATAAAGCCTGCTGCAAAGATAACCTAAAATGATATTATGTTGTAGCTAGGAAATTCTGAAATACTATTATTTCTCATTTAGAAGATTTGAATGTGGAGGCTGCCTTCAATCACATTGACTAAATTTTACTGTATTTCTTCCCACTTCAGATTTGCTGTTACTCACAAAACATTAATAAAGCCAACATAAGCAAGTTTTATATACTTATCCATTACAATTTGATTCTATATAGGAAAAAGCAGATTGGATTGAATTAGACAAATTATATGCAGAAAGAGGTTGAAATGCCTTGTTTGCAGGATAACTAACCCTATACAGCAGCACTATATTAAAACTGCATATTAAGAAACAGTATGAAAAGTAATAAAAGTAAGTCAAACAAAAAAAAAAGTAGAACAAATCACTTTAAACACCTACTTGCTTCTGTAGCCACTGTTCTCGCTGCCTTTGTTTTCTCCTTATGCTTTTCAACTTGTTTTTTTCTCTCTTACTCAGATTTTGGTTGAAAGAAATACTTGTAGACTGTATGGGACTCTCAGGTGCAATATACTGTTCCTCTTCTACAGCTCTTGCAGATGAAGCAGTGTTCAACAGAAAAGGTGACCCATCAGCAATGGCATTCCCAGAAGATTGTCCAGTAGCTTCAAAATCACATTCATCACTTTCCATGTCTCTGTGTACCAATGTGGTACAGGACATAGCTCGAAACCTTTTTTGTAGTTTGCCAGCACTGGAACTATGTTGGACCTGAAAAGCACTATTATTAGACTCTAATTGCAGGTCACCTGGTGTATAAAGTGATGGATTTTCATTTTGGCCATTTGACCATTTCATGTGGTAAACTGGTCCCATACTGGAAGTTTCAAATAACACAGGTGACAAACCAAGTCTCTGTCTGATATTTAAATCCAAACTGTGTGATCTTCTGTGAAAAGGTTTTAGTGTGCATGTGTCATTCAGACAGGAAGCAAAAAGATTTCCTTTTTGATTTAATGCCTTTAAGGGAAATTTTTTACTTTCCATCACAAATCTGGGAGATCTTACTTCTAGACAAAGTGCTTCTGTAAATCTTTCAGTATCGTCATTCTTTCTGGTGATGTATGAAAGCCCTTGGGGGCTGGTATCTGAAACTTCTGTTACCATTTCATGGCAGCTATTCTTGCTAAAATCAGACTTAATTTCACAGAGAGGTAAGCATTTTCCTGCTGACTTTGCCAATCTAATAGAGTGAGCTGCTTGATAATCAGTCCGACTTTTGCAGAAATGTATATTTACTAGTTGTCCACAGGAGCATTTTGTGTTGCAAACAAAGTTAAAGCCCCCTAAACGGGCCTCACAAAATGGACAGTGCAGTTTTCCAACGGTCCACTGTGCCTATTAACAAAAAAAAACCAAAAACATTATTCAACACATTCATTACAAATCTAAGATTAGAAAATCATTACTAAATTTACTTTTGTCCTTCTACTAAAGGGTTTAGCTATTGTTTTTCCAACACAAGAAAAGAGATTCCATCCTAAAAAATGTTCCAGAGAAAATGTTCAATGCTTACTAAGTGATAATTAATTCTAAGTGATAGCTATTCTAAATGTAAGAATTCAAGTACTAACATATACTTCAAAATGTAGGGGCTCTAAAATATTTTAATAATTTGTTCATAGGTAGAACAATACCCTTGAAAACATTAGATCCTTTTAAACAAGGAAATTAATTTACCACGTTAATCTGGAACTGACAAGCACAGTTTCTCAGCTGAGTTTTCTGAGCGCTGATACATTTCTTGCATACCAAGTACAGTGAAAGGAGATTTCTCACAAAGAAAATATCGTTTTTTTCTTTGCTTACCCAAGAAAGCTTGAAATGGTTCTTGCATTTTGGTAGTTTAACAACACAATCTGTGTGAACACACCATCATAAATCCCTAATACTGAATCATTAGGGACGTGCTTACTTATATTATCAGCATTTTTATGAATCTCATATCACTCTTTGAAAAGGAAATACATATCAAAGACCTAAAATCTCCTTCATACTTGCACAACTATACTCATCTGTTTAGTAGAAACTTTTTTGAGGATTAAAGATATTCTAGTGTTTGCAGGATCGCAGCCCAGATGAGAAACATTATTATCAACTCCAGTCACATTATTCATTAGTGTGCATTAAGTAAAATTAGCAACCAATACAGAAGCTGTCTAGCATTTCTAGCAAAAGCACTGTTTTCAGTTGCAAAATCTTTGCAAGATAGTTTGGCAAATGATTCCATGACCAATATTTGTCTGAGTAAATACTTTTTGGAAGTTTCAGTACAAGCACTTATGCAGTTTCAGAAAAGAAGTGTGTGGAAGAAAAGTTATTTTTCACATGTGGTACTGTAAAAAGTTACAGAAACACTTCTTTGAGAAACTCACTTTTGCGTAGTGCGTTAAAAACATAAAATTTCAAAAATATCAAAGATATGATGGATGAGAACCTGTTTAAATCTGGACATGTTATTAACTAAGAGAAAAATAAACCTGTTAGCATATGCCTAAACACAAACAAATCCCACAGAATTCATTAAGCATGCAGTCGTAGTTTGTAAGGCTGATGAATTTGTCTCTATGCCATTCCCTAAGAACAATTAAGCCAATTCAGAGATTTACTTTAAGTCTCTCATGCTCTTGGATGCTTGTGACTAGGCACTAAAATTAAGGAAAAAGCACTTTTTAGTGCAGTAGTAACCTCAATCCATAGACAGGGAGAAGGAAATGATCTACAAAGGTTAGGGAAGAAAGCTAAGAGCCTGGCAAACTGGAATACCAGAGACTCCCTTGAACAGCAGGGAACTTCAGTGCTGCACAGAATCATAGAATCATAGAATGGCCTGGGTTGAAAAGGACCTCAAAGTTCATCTAGTTTCAATCCCCTGCTATATGCAGGGTTGCCAACCACTAGACCAGGCTGCCTAGAGCCACATCCAGCCTGGCCTTGAACACCTCCAGGGATGGGGCATCCATAACCTACTTGGGCAACCTGTTCCAGTGCGTCACCACCCTCGGAGTGAAAAACTTCCTCCTAATATTTAACCTATCTAATCAAAACCAGCCCTGTCTCAGTTTAAAGCCATTGCCCCTTGTCCTATCACTATCCACCCTCAAAAACAGCCATTCTCCCTCCTGCTTATGTGCTTCCTTCAAGTACTGGAAGGCCACAATGAGGTTTCCCTGCAGACTCCAGGCTACACAATCCCAGTTCCCTCAACCTTTCCCCATAGGAGAGGTGCTCCACCCCTTTGGTCATCTTAGTGGCCCTCCTCTGGACCCACTCCAAGAGCTCCACGTCCTTCCTGTGCTTGGGTCCCAGGCCTGGACGCAGTACTGCAGACGGGTGCTCACAGGAGCTCAGTAGAGGGGGACAATCACCTCCCTCTCCCTGCTGGTCACCCCTTTTTTAATGCGGCCCAGAACATATTTGGCCTTCCATGCTACAAGAGCACATCGCTGGCTCATGACCAGCTTCTCATCCACCAGAACCCCCAAGTCCTTCTCTGCAGGGCTGCTCTCAAGGAGATCTTCCCCCAGTTTGTATAAATACTGGGTATTTATCTGTGCACTGGCACAGATTGCCCAGAGAGGTTGTGGGGTCTCCTCCTTGGAGATCTCCAGAATCTGCCTGGGCACAGTATACAGACCTGGGCACCCTGCTCTGAGCGTTCCCCTGGAGTAGGGGGTTGGGCCAGATGGACTCAGAGTGCTCTGCCAACCTCAGCCACTCTGTGATTCAGGCGAAAATGGGAAAGCTAAAGACTGTAGGGAAGAAAAAGTACATCCCAATTTCCATATGTGCAGGGAAACTGGGAGATCAAGTGCAGTAAGAGGGAGTCTGGGATTGATTTACCATGAGCTTGGTAAGGCATTGATAAGCCACTGATTCAGTTTAAGAAGTAACAGCAGAGGCGGTGCCAGTGGGAAAACCAGCAAGATCTTTAGAAGAGCTTAGGGTACACAGATTTAAATATGGCCTCCATAAAGACAGAAAAGTAGGAATGGTTACCTGAAGAAGCCAAACAAAATGAAGACTGATGGGGAAAACAGAATGCTACTAAATAATGGGCACTAGCAACACTGATCAGAGATTTGTAATTACTGAAGATTTTCTATATATTAATGTGTGCATGAAACCCAATGAAATTGGTTAAGAACAGGGACAGATGGTAAAAAGAACTGGCTGGGAAGCAGTGGGCTGTTGCAGGCTGCAAATAGACTTTGTGCTTATGTAAAATGATTTAGCCTTTGATTCAGGAGTCATAAAGGAGAAAATAAAACATGATCACAACATTATTCAGAGCCCAGGAGGATCTGGAGGATCTGTGGATAAACCAAAATTGTTTTAAAACTCCATATATATATATCCATAAACCTGCAGCATCTTTCCAGAGAGGTCAGAAGTGAATGAAACAAGAGTTCCCAGGACATGAAAGAGAAAACAAAACACTGGTAGTGAAGACTTTCAGAGAGTACTGTGTTCTGTGCTTCGACAACCAGAGAAACATTGCTTTTCTGCAATCTTGAGGAAATACACTAAATCTCTTCTAAGAAGTCACTGTCTACAGGTCTTTTATCTCTCTGTCCTCCAAAATGAACCTTTGGGTTTTCATATGCAGAAAGATGAGTATTTACAACTATTGTAACATTAATTCCAATTATACTGAAATAATTGAACATGCAAACTGCTATAAAAATTGGGTCACTGTGATCAGACATTCAAGATTAGGTTAATCTGTAAGGCAAGAAAACACCTTATCACTCTGCTTTTCTTTTTCTTCCCAAAGAATATTTTTGAAGCAGATGCACTATTCTGTTGTGCACTATTTAGGTCCAAGATTTCATTAATTTTCAGAAGAGATTAATTAATGTTTAAGAATACAAAAAAGATAGGAAAGCATTGAGGGAGAATGAAACAAGTTTTCTTAATTTCTGAATGCTTAGTTTTACAGTCATCATTTTTTCTTTGCACTGCCATTTTCAGAGTGGATTTGCTTAGACCAGAAATGTCACTTGAGATACAGATTAGAAAAAAATAGAATATAACATAAATATATATGCTTTTGCATCTGTAAGAAAACTTGGATACTGAAACCTAAGCAGAAAGAAATGCAAATAGAACATGCTTCTCAAAATCAAACATTAATTTGTTTGCAGGGCAAACAAAAACCACTGTTTTGGCTTACTTCTCCTACACCAGCAGAGAAAGACTTGGGGGATTCTAGTGAATGAAAAGACTAGCACAAGCCAGCAATATGTGTTTCCAGCCCTGAAAGCCAATTGTATCATGGGCTACATCAACAGAAGGGTGGTCAGCAGGGAGAGGGAGGGGACTGTGCTCTTCTGCTCTGCCCTCCTGAGGCCCCACCTGCAGTACTGCGTCCAGGCCTTGGGTCACAAGACAGATGTGAACTGAGCCATGAAGATAATCAGAGGGCTGGAGTGCTTTCTTACAGTGAAAAGTTGAGGGAGATGGGTTTGTTCAGCCTGGAGAAGACAAGACTCTGGAGAGACCTCATTATGGCCATCCAGTACTTGAAGGGAGCTTATAAGCAGGAGGCAGAGCAATATTTTACAAGGTCTCATACAAGATGAGAGGGAATGGCTTTAAACTAAAGACGGGAGATTTAAGATAGATACTAGGTGGAAATTCCTTACTCAGAGGGTGGTATGGCACTGAAACAGGCTGCCCAGAGAAGCCGTGGATGCCCCATCCCTGGAGTTGTCAAGGCCGGTTGGATGGGGCCATGATCAACTCGATCTGGTGGCTGGAAACTCTACTGATGGCACAGGGTCAGAACTGGGTGAGCTTAAAGTCCCCTCCTACCCATGCCATTCTGTGATTCTACAAGTAACATTTACGTTCTAGACCTAAAAAAAGAATACAGTCAATAGAAACAATAATTTCAACAGTTGTGGGATGTCTTATACTTTTCAGTGGGCAGTTAAGACTCAAATGCATTGACACTAGCTCATCATCAGACCTTGGAATTTCCAAGTAAGCAAGTACTTTCTAGTCATATAAAAAAAATATCTCAACATGTAAAATAAAGAAATTACATCATATTCCAACAACAAATCTCTAAAAAAACCTTAAATGTTACTGTCCACAGATGTTAGTACTAAAAGATGCAATGATCAGCACAAACGAAAGCCAAAACAAAGCCAAAGCCCCGATAATTCATACATTTTTAATATACAGTCATCATCATTAGCTGTGCAATGAACAAGAACCTGCATGCCATGCTCATGACAATCTGCACTGCCTGAAACACACCACCCACCACCTCACAATGTACACATCCACTGTTGGGTCATCTTCCATGTTCAGCAGGAGTCAATGAATATCAATGGGTGCATGTAGAGGAGCTGTTAGGTTATAGCTTGCACTGGTGACCAAGCACACGATGAAAGAGTGTCACTGGTCCAGAGAGCACAGGCAAACGGTTTGCACCTGTGCTCCCCATGTGACCAGAACGTGTGGGCCCAGTGGGAAGTCACCATGGGCTCATATAAGGGCCAGCCACTGAAAAGAGAGTGTCACTTGGATGTTGGCTTTTTCCTGTCAAGGAGACAAGGAGTGACGGCCAGAAGTCCCCTTTACCAGCTGGGTGACTTCAGCTCTTCTTTTTGTATATGACTATTGGCCTACCTGTGAATACTTTGACTAGTTTTGCCAAGAAACTGTAGAAGCAATTTTGCTTGCTCATGAACTGAACAGTGCACTTTTTCCTCATGGAGGAATTCAATTCTTCACCTTTCCTTTGTACGCACTTCCATGTCAGATGTCGTTTTGCCAGTCTGCCCCGCTGCTGCCATAAGTTGTATATCAACAAAATGTAATGGAATATTGGTGGGAAGGTTTAACCTCTACTGACATACCATAACCATCTGCCTACAGAGCGGCGGGCCAACATAGTAAAGTAGGAGGCATTTGTTTCAGAGCAGCCCTTGTACATAAGAAAATAATACATATAAAAGTCTTCCATAACAATATAGGTTACAAAAAAAAAAAAAATCCTTCAGTTACAAAGTCTCTGTAATATATATAGATCTTTTCAGAGAAGTATCCTTCAAATTTCTTCCCTCCTTATTTGACATTTTGTTAGATGATAAAGATACAAGGAAAATATATCTACCTTCTCAATGACGCATTTAACCCACTCTGGTATAGCTTCTAAGCTCACATGCCAAATGTTGCAAGACTCCTGAGCAACAGCTGGATGCCGTGATATCTATTGAAAAAATAAACACTGTATTGTTATTCAACATTCATGTAGGCTTTTTTTTGTTTGAACATAGTCACATATCAGCCTCCCAAATTCAGTAAATATTTTTATTAACAAATGATACTCAAAGATGCTGGTACATTCTTTAAGCCAAAAATCAAACAGATGCTGTCAGGAATATACTATTTCTGAATCTAAGGACATTGGACAGGCTCCACTGTGGAGATGGAGGCGTCTGGAGGTGTTTTTATTTTGTTTGCAAGAACAGAAAGTATGCAATAGCTGATCTTCCAATTATATAAGGAAACTGATTTCACATGCTCTATCAGCTGGTACAATTTTCCATAAAGGCAGGAAGAACTTAAGTTATAGTATATGAAGACTGGTCAGTACTAGACAACTATTGCATGAATTGATTTATAATCACTTTTGAAATGCTTTCAGAAAAATTATCTGAGAAAACAGGGACCTTCTAATTTTTGAGTTTTACGTGCAATAATGTGACCAAATAAAGAGAACAAAAAGAAAGTTGGTAAGAGTGATAGAGCATTTCAATAACTCACACTAAAATAGATAAAATTACCTAACTACCCTTTAGCACAAAAATGATATAGGTGTAGTTAAAACATTTTAATGTAGTTTTGAATGTCAGTAAAGTTCTAAGGATAAGACACAAGCTCTAGTAAGTGTCAAAGTCCAAAAATCCTTTGTTAAAGGTGATAAATGTGGAAAAAACACTGACAACTAAGTTATGGAACCAATGGGAGTAAAAATTTTATTCCGATAATTGAAAGTGGACCATATACTGTAGACAAACTTATAGGAATTCTCCACTTAATGACAGTAGAGCTGAAACAGATTAATTTGTCGTATTTATGATATCACCTTCCTCTTCTCTATGAAATAGACTGCATGTACTTCAACCTAGATAAAATTCAACTTAGACCTCATTCTGATTTAAAGTATTTATAATGTATACATAACTTAAACATTTAGTTTTAAGATTTGATCTAAGAGTATTCTTTTACTCATATTTAAGCAACACATTCTATTGCAAGCTTAAAATTCAAAAGGGAAAGATGACTTACTGAAAATATTACTACCCTACTATTTTTTTTGTCTCTTGCTGACTCAGAAAGCAGCATTAAATTACATTTATCTGCTATCTACATAATTAGTGAAAGAGCACTTTCAGTGCTCAAAATAAAGATGGATCTTTACTATCAATTCAAAGTTCCACATATTTTGCCATGAAAGGAGTGGAAATCCACTGCAAACAAAACAAATAAAAAACCTTTAGCATATACTATGAAAAATATTCTACATGCTCATGCTCTGCAGGCAAGAGGAGTTTAATCATAAAAGAAATCAGCAGAAAATTAATCTTCTTTCTAGGATTACAGTACGTTAGGAAATTAAGATCACATCCATACTATGGGAAGTTGAGTCTACCCTGAAATACAGTAAAGCGTATTGCAGCAACAACCAAGTCACCTTTGAATCTTGATACATTTGTAGTGAACTTAAAAGATTCACTTGAAAGGTGTGTCTTAGTACTTGGAATAGCACAGGATACATTTGTACTTCTGCTTGGCCCCACAGATTGTGTCAAAAGAGCTGCACTGCCTAAGGAATGCACTAGACTTGACTTTGCAAAGATGTCCCCTTCCACAAAGCGAAGCATAAGGTAAAAAAAAAAAAACTGCAAAAAGAACTAACATTGAACACGTGATCAGTGTACTTTGCAATGTGAGAAAGACAAGAGTATATCCTGTGAGTTATTTAAATAAGGTGCCCACAAAACCTATACAGAAAAGGGGAATTTCCTACTATGTATGCAGCAGATGACTCTTTGCCTTACCACTTGGAGGTATCTTCTCATACGCTTGTCAACTACAGACACACATGATCTTCTGGAATAACAGTGTTCCGGAACTGAAGTTTTCCTTCTAAATTTATAGGTATTTACATAGTCGTAATCTGGGCTAAAATTTACAAATGGTGTAACTCTGCTAACAAGGCACTAGCAATACACTATTTAAGAAGAAGCTCAAACAATTGATGTAAGTGCATTAAATATGAAAAGATCTTGATTAGAACAAAGTTATTACTGTCAAGAAATATCTCCATCCAAATACCGCTGACTTTGGAAATGCTTTGCTTATTTATTCAAAAGGACCAATGTTACTGTTAAATTTTTGCTTCAGAAAAAGGCATCTAAAATTTTTACTTTTGTATTGTTGGGGAGGTACATAATGAGTAGGGCAGATTAGAAAATGCTAAAGACAATGAAAATTCTTCTTGCTGAAATGATATACCTGGTAGACTAAAACTCAAGATCAGCTATCAACACAGATTAAGACTCCAGAAATTTAGCAACTGAAAGTCACAGTGATTGTAAAAAAAAAAATACCAAAACACACACAGATAAAAAACAAACCAGAAAGATGCTGCTTTTAAAAGGTAGCCTTCTGAAAATGCTCTATGTTGTATATTGTAAATAAGGAAGAGCATATCCTGCTCTGTTGCAAACCTGTGTGTTAAAAACATTTGATTTCTGACTACTGACCTAAATGCATATAAATTAATAAAATAGGGTTTATTATTAATAATAATTATACTAAGGTCTTAATAGTAACTTTGTTTTTAACTTTAATTGTTTATGCTTTTCTCCAGTGCTAAAACAAGTGGTGAGGTATTTCATTTCTAGTTTGTTCAAAAACAAATAAAATTAACATATTCTATTTATTTTTTTCTCTCTGATTCAGCATCACAGGATGTAAGCACAGGGTTCTTGGTGTGCTTGGAAGGATTCTAACTCTTTATGATAACTAACTTACAAAGCAGTAAGAAATATTTTGTCACTGTTTTATTCTGTATGATAATTTTTCTCTTTATTTTAGCAATACAAATATCAGTTACTAACTGATATTTAGCCTGGCAATGCGTCAACAGTTTCTGTGCACAGACAATCCCCTCTTTCAAAATTAATAGCAAAGATATCTGATCTAGAAATGTTTTATGCACAGTTAACTACCAGTTAACTGGAAATCAGCATCAGCATTTAAAATACACCTTAGAAATAAAGAGTTCCCTGTTAAGACAAATTATAACAAAACAAGACGCAAAGATAAAACTGATTTTTATATGTAAACTGTTACCAATATATATGCAAGCAAGTGGACAAGTGTATCACAAACATTAGCCGACAGGCTGCAGAATATTAGGAGACTGTTGACTACTTGGCTTTGATAGCACTTTCTCCATGTAATTGTCCATTTTCTAGTACTTATCTTCACAAGCAAATTTAATGAAGGAAAGACTAACTAAAGGTTTTTCTTTATCAAAAACCAGTAGCTCTGGAAAAAGCTAAAAAACAAGAACAAAGCAGCCCTTCAGACACTATACTTACATCGGATGGCTCTTTTCCATAACATTTTGCAAGGCAAACAGAATTTGCTATGTATTTTCTACATCTCCAGCAACGTAGCACATCAGTCTCTTGGTTACTCATTTCAGCTTGTGATTCTTCAGCTTTGTAAGTCTATTTGAAAAGATCATAAAAATGTACAATTCAATCACCTGCTAAAAGCACATGTTTTTTTCTTTTGCAGCTCTGAAGTCTATCAATCTATCTACCTCCTTGTCATGACGGAAGAGGCTAACGTTTGTTTACAAGCATTCCCTGATTTTGTACAGCACATCATCTAACCACTTTAAGAAAGTAAATAAAGACAGCTGATCTAATTTCCAGGTTGCATACGGAACTGGAAAACAAAATTCCCGAAATCCCAAAAAAAACCCCCATCTCCTCAGCGCTTACAGAAGAGATGAGAGAACTCCAGCCTCCCAATTACAATCTCCTCTTCCACATCATATTATTTCCCAGAGCAGGTCCACAGAAATAAATCATTGTTGCCCGACAGACTTAATGCACACATACCAACATTTATGTGATGTCACATAACAAAAGTTAACGCTGACATAAAAACAAAGGTTGTTTACTCAAAATGCCCCTAAAGGCTTGTTCTCTTTCATAACGTTATGTAAGATGACCAGTGCTACTGGTACAACCAAGCTTTTCACAGACCTAAATCAACTTTCCTGTAAAACAAAGTGAAGACTTAAATTAAGACAGGCAAATATTTTTCTCTCTATGCCTTGCTATCTTACAATATTTCTCTGGTGTCCTCTAGCCTTATTCTATAACTTTCATTTTTGCCATGTTTTCCCCAAAGGTTTTCCTCTTTCTTCCTGCTTCTGTTTTACCCCTTTGTGCCAGCTACCTGGAAAAAAGCAAAAGATCTTTTATGCATACACAAACAAATGGAAGATTATGCTACAATTATGTCTGCTTACACTGCTAAACTGCACATTTATACCACAGTCCTTTCCATAAAGGAGGCTGTGGTAAAAAAACTAAAACTAGTAATAAAATAATCTCTGTTCTTCCACAGTACAAATGTCTGACTTTGCAGTTCTTTCAACTTTAATTTAATGTATTTTTTGCTCTGAGTTCATCAACATTTGTTGCCTTTATAGCCATGTGGCTTACTGAGCCACATAAGTCTTTGCGTTTTCCCTATTTCTGCCTTGTCTTTTCCTGCCTTGCTTTCTTAGTGAATAGAAGACTAGGAAACAAACACACAGTATTTGTACTTTTCCATTTATATCAGAGGTTTTTTCAGCAAATTTCCTACATTTTCTAAATATGTATGGAGTCCAAATATGGTTTAACGAGGAAGAACTAAAACATCATGTTCACACATCACATAACTCAATTGTGTACAGAGCATTCAGTAACTAGATCCAAAGAAAGTGAAAATCAAAGAAAATGACATTAAGACAAACATTAAATCTGTTTTTTCAACATCATGATAAATTAAGATAAAATTTTATGAAGATTCCATTTGTCTTCTTTTCTAACAAATGAATGGAAATTGTTAATGTACATTTAGATGGCCAAACAAAAGATTATAGTAGAGACATTTATAGATAAGGCAGAATTTACACTGGAAAGTCTGTTCTCTTTGTGACAAAAATTTGATTATTCAAATGCCTGAAGCAGAATCACAGCTTCTTCTTATTAACCTCAGACTGCGAAACAATGTGAGAGAGACTAATATTAGAAAAAAAAAAAAAGAACAAATTCAGGTTCCATAGGGTTTTACAAGCAGTATGTACCAATTTGCAGTGAAAACTATGGCACTGGACTTTGGGGAAATGATCACCAGTTACACATGTGCATCACTCAAACACCTTAAAGTTGCTGAAATTACTCAGTTTCATAGCACTCCTAAAATTAATTTAATCTTACAGTTTTTACAGCTCAGTGGGAGCCTCAAATCTGAGACTCAGTACGGCCTGAAAAACTCTGCCTAAGGCTAGCTCAAAAGGGAATTTCAGGCGCAGCCATATCGTTTTGACTGGTGATATCTGTCTTATACAGCATATATATTTAATCTATGTATTCAAATTGCATATATTTAAGTCTCTGTATGTAGCCTAGTTCCTTTATACTAAGTAGAAAAAAAACTGTTTTGTCATCTGATCGAAAAGCTGCTTCATTTGAAGGTGATGATAGTTGCTGAAGTGGGGTATGAATCAGTGATAAGAACTCTGAACAAACAACAAGCTGTTGGATAAATGCAGTTGCTGCATTTAAAAGATTATGCTCAAGACATTTAAAGAAAGGTTGCCTAATGAAAGCATCATATTCGAAGCAATGTAAACATTCCCTTTACCTGAAGATTGCCTAGCAAGGAATCACTGCTATGCTGCAAAGTCTAAGTTTTGTTTTCTTGTTAAACACTGTAAGTATTTGCTTAGGTCTATACCTTCATTTAAAAATAAACAAACGTACAATATATTATAGATATAATAATCTGCATACCATAAGTTGCACTGTGTAACTAAGAATGCTGACACTCATCTAGATGAAAAAAAACCACCTATGTTAAAATTCAAATACTTTTAAAAACAATATTACAGTGGGTGAAGTGTTCTTCTGGCCTCACAGAATTTAAAAAGGAAAGTTCCTGTGACACTACTAAAATTCTACATGTATGTCCCTTTCTGCAGATCTTGCTGAAGGAAGAAATGCTACAAATTACACTAAAACTGTACAGAGGTTTCTACACACACCACTTAAGAAAACAACAGATTAAACATTTATAATTTTTTCAACAAGCATTCATTTCTATTTGATTTGCAAATAACCTAAACTGGAATTCAAATAAAAGTGGGCACACAGAGTTCTGAAGTGTTTTTATTAATCAAATGCAATTTAGCCATAGTGTTCTGGATACATTTCAATATACGTACATTTTATTTCTCATGGTTTGCCTTTAAAACTATTACAAGGCACCTTGTTCTTACCTTTCAGCAATGACACCAATGCAAAGACCTCAGATTTTGAGAGGCAGACACACAGAAACTAGACAGTGTCCCCTCAGTGGGCCTTTCCAGGTTGGCACAGGGCCATGTTTGTTGTGCCTGTATTGCTTCAAGATTATTGGCCTTGCGTAAGCTCATACTTGCCTCCAAAATAGCATGCAGATATATCCAACTGTAAAAAAGCATTTGCTCCTCTAGGGTTTGTTTTTATCTCTTTCAAACTTTTCTTTTGTGATTCATTCTCAGAAAAGCCTGGAACAGAGAGTTTCTTCCCAACTCAGAAACTCTGTACTCTCTTAAAACATTTTTCTAAACTTCACTTGAAAGGCTTCTGATGGAGATTTTACACCTACCCTAACTCTTTCATTACTTTGTTAACTTCTATTATTATAACCCATGTCTAATCTAAATTTTCATGCAATTTAAACCTTACTTATTCCCTTATTTGTGTGAATTCAGAGGACAAAATATCTTCTTTTCCTTCCACACAGAAACACTTTACAATTTAAAGCTTCCCTTCAGACTTGTCTTTGGGTTAAAATAAGATAAATTCTTTAACTATCTCCTCACAGACCATGTTCTTTTGATCTCCACCTGTCACTACCATCCCGTGAACTCTTTGAAAAGGGTCATCTATACTTACACAGCTATGATCCAATCTGGCTGCAGAATTCAATATGAACTCAATATGAAGTGCTATCAGTATTGAGCTGACCAGACAAATTCTCATGAGGAAGAAAAGATTAGGACATTGCCTTCTTAGAGTGGAAAATAACATATGATTCACTAGATTTCTTTTTAAACAGGACACACCAGAAGACTAAACAATTACTGCAGTGAATAACTGGTAAATAATTTTCATGTGCAGTCTCTGTGTGAGCTCCTCAAGATTTTCAGGCTCATACATGCTCATCAGTATGTTAAGTGAAGAAAAAACAATAAAAACATTTTTCCCTTCTATCCATCTGGAAATCTATGAGCAACAACACAGAAAGCTAGTGGGATTATTGTGAAGAAAACAGCAGGAATCATGTGAAGGATGAAGCAGGAGACAAATTGAGAGAATTCTGATAATCAGCTTCCTGTTTACTCAATATTCCTTGAATGGGATGCTTTGCCTACTGGCAACCTCTCATAAGTAGAAAGTCCCATTTGATGTTTCACTCAAGTTTCTTATACAATGCAAACACCATAATTTATTCAGCTTTGGTCATCTGCTCTCAAAAATACTGCTACAAATCATGACATGAAAGCCCCTCCAAAGTTTCTCAAATGTGCAAAGCAAAAGGCTAAACATAAAATTGTATTTCTGTTGAAAGCCTGATGTAGCATGTCTCTTCAGCTAGGTTTGCCCTCCTCTCAACTGCATAAAAGTGGTTCTCAATGCTTTTTGTTCAAAAGTCATCTGTGACCCCATCGGAATACTGTAGCCTTGAAGACGACAATAGTAATTAGGTTGCAGCAAGGAACTAGGGCACATTAACTAAGCATTAGTGACAGAGAGTCTTGAAAAAATAGTAGATGCTTGGAAGCTTTGAGGTAGAGTGACAGAAGCGAGATTAACTGTGTTGGGCAACAAGTGTACGCACCAGAAATTCCTATTCCTGAAAAGGGAGGAACCAACACTGGTGAACAGGAAAACAAGGAGCTCAAGCACACATGAAAACTCACTGCTAGGTGAGTGGTTTTTTTTCCTGGGTGCAATCCCCAGAGTTTTTCTCTTTTAAAGAGACACTTGTAAAAGTACACAATCTGCATTTCTCAAAAAGGTTATGATGATAACATGAGGTTATCTCCTCATGTTATAAGGAGAGAAAGAAAATGATGCCAGAGCAGCAGATCAGCAACATGTGTGAGCTGATGTGCACATCTCTCCCACAGGACTGCGAACTGCTCCACAGTGCAGCTGTTGTGAACTCAGCCCAAGTCACGGTCCACTGCTGATGAGAGGGTGGTGGGCCTCGATAACACTCACTTCCAGCAATAGTAGTAAATTAAAAGGCAGTTAACCTTAAAAATAGGAAGGAATGTCTCACTTACAGTGTGTTACTTAATTTCCTAAAAGATCCTGCTGCATGCTGCCAAAGTCGATGAGTCTACACCATACATCAAGAGAGTACGGAGTGCTTAAATTGCTTTGACACAACAGACAAAACAGGTCAATGGAAAACCAGGGTTTGGCAAATTTCCTCTAGCTTGAAATCCCACTGACTGTTCCAAGACTGTTTAATGGTTCTGTTTGTATAAACATCGGCTGCCGCACAAAATAAGGGTCTGGGCCATCAGTAACGCACGTCCTGGTGGCATACAAGCTCCCCACCACCAGTTACCGGCCCACAGCCACAGCCAACCCAGCGTCCCGGCCCAGCCGCGATCCGCCAGCGCACCCCCCGGCCGCGCCGGCCAGGCCCCGGCCGGGCACCGACCGCCTCGGAGCGGGGCCGGCAGCCGCCCCGTGGGCGGCGCGTGGAGCGCTGGGCCCCGCTCCCGCGCGTTCCGGGCGCTGTCAGGCGGCGGTACCGCTAAGTAAACTCTTAAGAGGAGTCGGGGCTCCCGCCGCCGCTCTCCGGCTCCCCTCGGGGCGAGCAGCACCCGAGGGCTCGGTGCGGGTGTCCGCCCCTTATCGTGCCCGGCGCGGCCTAAGCGCCTACGGCGCTGCCCCTCCCCGCGCCCTGCTCCGCTTACCGGGCCGCGCTGCTCGAAGCTGCGAGGAGGAGGCGACGCCGCCTTGGCGGGCGGGGAAGGGGCTGCGCAGCAGCAGCTGCTGCTCATGCGAACGGGAAGAGACAGGAGACAAACGGCTGCGGAAAGCGCTCAGCCACCGCGGTGCCCGGCCGGCTCTGCCTGCCGTGGAGGTCACCCAGGGGAGGGCCGGTCCTCTAGGGCGCTGCCGCGAGCCCTCCCCACGGGGTGCCGGCAGAGGCCGGGCAGCGGGCGGCGGTCCGGCGGGCCGTGCCGCGCGGAAGCCCGAGGGTGGCACCTCCGCTGTCTCCTGCCTGGCAGAGAGGGGGAGCCGGTGTGGGGTGTGCCGAGCTGGGCGCGGCAGAGGTGAGACGCGGGAGTGGATTAGGGAGAGCTGAATAAAAACTTTTCAATAAAAGAAGGAACGGTAACAAAATGACAAAAATGCTTTGCGCTGCTGCAGCCCTTTCCATAAAGGCGGCGGTGCAGGTACTCTAATGCATTAGGCTACTCCAGGTCAGCAGCGATGCCTGCCTGTGCTCAGGGTTTTTCTGAACTCAGGGACAAGCTCTGTCCAGTGCGAGCGCAGCCAGACTGGAACCAGTGCGAGCAGAAAAACTGCGAGCAGCAGGATGCAGTACAGCAGTGTATCAGCTCCTCTGCAGCCTCTGAGTGCCTTAATGGGCACCAAAGCAAAGATAAAGTTTTAGATGAAATACGTAAGTAGTTTTGTGAACTTTTACACAGAATTGCTGCAATTCATGTGGAGCTGTCTGGGAGAAAACCTGGACACGCAATTGGGGGGAATGCACCAGAGGACCCTGCTGTCATCAACAGGCTGGAGTGGTGGGCTGATAGGAATCTCATGCAGTTCAAGAAAGAAATGCAAGTCCTGCATCTGGGGAGGAACAGTCCGGGCATGAGGACATGCTGGGGGCATCCAAATGGAAAGGAGCTCTGCAGAAAAGGGCCTGGGGCTCCTGGTGGACGCCAGGTTAAACATGAGTCAGCAATATGCCCATGCATCTAGAAGCTTACAGCACTGTTGGCTTCATTAAGAGAAATGTTGATAAATGATTGAGGGAGGTGATCCTTCTCTTCTTTTTAGCTCTGGTGAGGCCACACCTGGAGTGCTATGTCCAGTTCTGGGTTCCACAGTACAAGAATGGCATGGACATTGTGGAAAGAGTAAAACAGAGGGCCTTGAAAATGATGAAGGGTTTGGGGTACACCTGCGGTAATGAGGGGCTGAGAGAGCTGGTACTGTGCAGACTGGAGAATGGGAGGCTTAGTAGACATCTTATCAGTGTGTACACCCCAGGATGCAAAAGGACAGGAGCCAAGCTCTTTTCTCTGATGCTTTGTTACATCATCTTGGAAAGCAAATGGTATCCTGGGAACCATCAGAAGACGGGTGGCCAGCAGGGACAGGGAGGTGATTGTCCCCCTCTACTCTGCTCTTGTGAGGCCCGATCTGGAGTACTGTGTCCAAGTGTAGAACCCCCAGTACAAAAAAGACAGGGAGCTGTTGGAGAGGATGCAGGAGAGGGCCACGAAGATGATCAGGGGACTGGAGCACCTCCCTTACAAAGAAAGGCTGAAGTTTCATGATCCTTGAAGTCCCTTCCAACCCGGGCCATTCTGTGATTCTGTGATAATGAGGCGATGGACATAAACTGGATGCAGGAGGAACATAGGAGGCTTTGTCAAGGTGTCAGGAAACATTTCTTCACTATTTGACTGCATGTTGTCCAAAGAGTTAGAATAGTTCAGATGGAGGGGACAAAGATCATTGAATAAAACTACCTGGCCATTTTAGCTGCCTGACCAGCTAACCAAAAGTTAAAGCATATTATTAAAGACACTGTCTTGAACATCAGGAGGCACAGAGATTGAGAAATTTCCTTCCTTGGAGACTGTCATAAGCTGCCTGGACATGGTACTGGGCAGCCTGCTCAGGGTGCCCCTTCTTGAGAAGGTTGTTGACCAGATGATCTCCATTCTCAGCCATTCTGTGATTCTGTGATTCTATGATTCCACTAAGTTTTGCTCTTTCCTACCCTGTTCTAGCAGACTGCAGTGTAACTATGGAATTAGTCTGTTTTTTGTTTTTTTTTCCCTTAGGACATAGCGTAGGTTTCTTCATTTCCAACTACATGGAGTCCTATTGATGTATGTGTATCTTAAAATATATAGAAGTGCAACCAAACTTATCCTGACCTATGATCACCTATCTTCCTGCTTTATCGTTGGATTATTTATTTATTTATCTATTTATTTATTTATTTGCTACCAATACTACATTCTTTTCAGTAATTATTCAATTTGGTGCTTCTTCTTTGCTCTTCTTGTGAGACCCGGCTTTGGCAGAGGGGTTGGACTCGATGATCTCTACAGATCCCTTCCAACCCCTACAAATCTGTGAATCTGTGATTCTGTTTTCTTTTCTTTTTTTTTTTTTTTTTTTTTTTTTTTTTTGGTTTAGTAGAAAAGGTCTACACAAAGACCTTCTCTAGGTAGGTAGGTTCACAGGTAAAATGCTCACAGTAAACAAGTTCCACTGTGCTTAGCCATGGTTGTGTAGGAGAAGAAAGAGACTGTTAATTTGAAGTAATTCCCAGTGTGGTACAATGTGCTCAATTTTTATCTGAAAGGACTATTTAGGAAAAGCATTGTTTATTGATAATGACTAGTTGTGGTTTACAAGGTGTTTCAAAAGCATGTATAGCAAGCAAAACAGGAAAATGAATGGAGTGTATAAAAGACAGGTTTAAATGACTGCCTGCTAATTTAGGTCTTCCCCTTCTGAAATAAAAGGATATTGAGAGTATTAGAGCAAGGAGATTTTACTCTTTTAAAATGTTATCATCTCATTTGATTCTTGTTAAGGAAGATGTAGGTTTTAACTACAGGAATTTTATGGTATCTCATGCTTCAGAAGAAATAGCAGTGAAGAAGGCACTGAGGAAAAGAAAGGTAGTGTATGGCTTATGTCACAGAATGGAATGAGGAAAGATAAAACCATGGTATTTCTATGAAATTATATTTTGAGAATTTTTGTTCTGCACCTTTGATTTTATTGAGCAAGACATTCAGTTGCGTGGTTAGCTTATCTGTTGTTTTACAGGTAGTTTTTGTCTCACAGCATGAGAACAGAACAGCTGGCCTGTGCAAGATAAGAGAGGATAAAGTGATCACTAAGAAGGTGAATAGTTATTGCTCACACTGTAGCTTTTGGGTATGTGACAGCCTGGTGTAGAATTATTTCCCAAATGGGTATATGCATGAAGTGCGTTTTACTGAGATATCCCACGGTGGTCTGGATGGTCTATGGTGGGCTATCAGTCTATCAATACTGAACTGACAAGCAGTAAGATAGAAAACAGGGACTATTTTTGATCTACTGAGATAGCAGGAAGGCTGTTGTGAAGGCTGTATGTATTATCTTTGAACATTGAAGCACATTGCAGTGGGGCAGTGATTTGTGCAGGCTACTTACTACCCTGCAGTAGATATGACCTCCTTGCCAGCAGAGGTGATGAATTAGAAAATAGAAGTCTTTACTACTTAAGAAAATAAATAAATAATCAGACTTTCACTCATGTAAAGTTCCTTTCTTTACCAAAATACATAGTCTCCAATTTATTACTTTTTATACAGATATTTAGTGTTGAACTAATGACTAACATTGGCATTAACCCCCTCATCTCTGGTTTTTTAACACGTTATTCTGGGGTCGTCTCCAAGACCTGCATATTGTCATTTGTTCTGGAGGAAATTATAGTAGGAAGTGCTAGAGACAGATCATTAGAAATAAGGGAAGAAACAGAATATGTTAAATGGAACTTTAGGAATATGATACACAGGAAGATATGTATTGTTGCTCTTAACATTTTTTGTCTGTATTTTTGTTTTTAAGCTCAAGCATAATGCATATTTGAAAGGCAAAACTCCTTCACAGTAGGTCTCATTTCTGAAAAAAACTCAGTAAAGCATAACATTTCATTCTATGGTGAGTATCATCTAGCATTTTATATTCCTTTCAAAAACACACCCTTATGTTCAGTATGATTTACCATTGAAGAATCTTTCCAAATAGAATATTAATTGTAAGAAAGTGACATTTCCTCTCCTCTCCCTTGAAGATAATGGCTTATATTTGCTATTAAGCTTCCAAACCAGATCTATGAAGCTCATCTTTCTCATTTATGAAATCTTATGCCTATACACAATATCCATCTTTAAACAAATCTGATTGTGCTTCTCGTCAAAGAAAACTAGATCAGTCTAAAATTGTTTTGTGTGGTCACAGAACATGTTGGAACTAAGATACAAAATTTTAAGTGTGTAAGTCTGTCAGATGTATTTATATGCTATATGTATTTATAATGTAGTTCTTAATGTCACTTTCTTTCCTGGTGGTCACTTATTCCCTGGAATCCAAAACTGTGTTAGATGCAGGGATCTTCTCAGTGCTTCAGAGTCCTGCTGATCTAGGAATCCTGCTGTCTTGAGATGGAGAAAAGAAAATGCCTTGAAGGTGGTGTGCTATGCAAATTATTGCCAGTGAAACTTAGTAGTTTGTGTTCTGTTTATCACTGCTAGGAACTAGCGCCTACAAGTGAAATATTCATAAAGAAAATAGACCTCACATCACTTTTCTCCACAGCTTATTTGTTCATAGCACATTTCCTGTGACCTGGAAGAACACACAGATTAACCAGCTGAAGATAAAAACACACTGTCTTTGGTATCTGTGGTATCCCAGCTTCAAAGAATTTATGATCTACTGGACAGTTTTGGGATAGAAGAGACATATCTGCACAAATGGCTGTAAGACTTGCATAGGAAAGGGAATTTCAGGGATCTCGAAGGACTAATATAATTGTTTTACACTAGAAAGACATGTATTTACCAAAAAGACATTTTAATGTAAAAATACATTAAAAACCTTTACAAGAGGGTTCTATGCTATTTTATATCTAGTTTGAGTGAATGTAAAAAAAATGATGTTGCAGATAAATCTACCATTATACATTTTAATCAAGGTTTTTGATTAAGTCATTTTATTTTAAATTAAATGGAAAGACCAAGGTATTTCTTCAAGTATAGAGCTTGACTTGAGGCTTAGATAAGCTAAAGAAACTGAAACAAAACTGCAGTTTCTTTAGCTCTGCCAGTCTGTAGTGTGCAGGAATTTGAATAGAGAGGATATCTGGAATTAAAGTAAAATTTATTCAAACCACAGAGGTGTAATTTAAGCAAGTAAGGTAAAGACTTGCAAAAATAGTGCTGGACAATCACTGAAAAGATTTTAGAAATAAATGGATGAGTAAAAAAATAGGTTGAAAAAGAAAAACAGGAATAAAAGAGTACCAAATATGGGAACAGCAAAGTTATTTTTTTTAAGTGTAGAGCAAGAATAAAAGATGTTTAAACTGCAGCTGAATTGGAACTTGCAAAGAATATTAAGAAAGACGTAGGTGACCTTCAGTATTAGAGAATTGGAAAATGTCTGAGATTCAAATGAATAATATGCAATGCTATACACTTGGAGAATGACATCTTGGGGACCTACAGGCCTCTAACCGAAGAACGATACAGGGATGGAGCAAAGTATTATAAGTTTTTAGGTATAGGATAGTTTTAAGGGATCTATTGCAGAAAGAGCTGACCTTGGTGGTCAGTCTTGTTTTTGCAAGGACTTGTTTTGCAAGCAGGTGTTCCACCTGGGCTCCATAACATACACTGGTCATGCAGATACAGCATGCAAGTGGAAAAACCCCTGTAGATCTTGGGGAGAATAAAAGCAGGAAAGAGATTATGGTGGGAGAGAGAGGAAAAGTACACTTTGAAGCAGGGTGCTTGCTGGCTTGCTGGCACTAGCTATCAAATCCACTGCTGGCATGTTCCTTCTCTCTCCTTTTTGGTGGTTTGCTATCTCTCAAGGATTGGTAAGTAATAGTGTTCTTGTTTATTGTTTCTGCTTGCCAGGGATTACATAAAATGGATGCCTGTGTGTGAGAAGTGTGTATGCTGAACAAAACTCATAATCCTCTGTGCTGCTATAAGCTTGCTTGCCTCTGCTCCTGAGACATTTTGTCTCTCAGATCCAAATGTACCCTGAAACAAATGGTAGCAAAAGTTTCCACTGTAATTGGAGGGGACTCGTCCAGTGGAAGCAGTAAGAGGGAGAACTGTTGGAGTATACTAATTAGTCACAGGATGTCTATGCCTTGGCAGTGTAATGTAGCCTGGAAAAGGAGAAT
The DNA here is from genome assembly GCF_019232065.1 of Centrocercus urophasianus. Taxonomy (NCBI): domain Eukaryota; kingdom Metazoa; phylum Chordata; class Aves; order Galliformes; family Phasianidae; genus Centrocercus; species Centrocercus urophasianus. Next base: position 6,997,315 of record NW_024884811.1, read on the forward strand.
TGTAACTTGGACTGTGGAGCCTAGGAGATATATGTAAAAAAGAATATATGAATTGGCTGTTAAAAAATTTATGGTGGAAATAAAAAGGCTGTATCTGTCCCAATAAAGAAATTAATGAAATTGCTTCGTAAGGGAAGTATTAGAGAAAAACACAAACTAACAAAAGAGGAAGGAGTATAGCTGCATGATTATCAAGTTTACAGAAGCTGGTGGTGGGATTTAAAGATCTGGCAGCTTCTTTCAAGCCCTCTGTTATTACACTTACAGCAGTTTTTTTGTTTTTTTGTTTTTTTTGTTTTTTTAAATCTTCCCATTTCTGGGAAAATATTATCTTTGGTAATTTGCTACCTTGTGATTGAACATGCTTCTGTGTACTTAGACCTGATTTTCCTATGCTGTAAGAAGCTCATCAGTTCTTGAATATGAAGAAAAAAATTTCTTAAGGTTGTAAAAATATATTTTATATCCTTCAGAAAAGATCTAAAAGATATAAAATATGCTTTTCTTGTTTCGTTGTTTGTTTGCTTGCTTTGTTGGTTTGTTTTCCAATGCTGAGCTTGTTCCAAAATACTGAGCATCTTTGCACAAATTTTTTTTTTATTAAAGTTGAAGCTTTGAAGAGATTCCAGGGCCATCTGCTATGTTACCATTGTCTAAATTACATATTTCCTAATATACTGTTTTATTATGTATTGTCATGTAATATAGTTTCTTAGAGCAGCCTGAAATTCACTCCTTTTTTAGAATTGTCAATTTGACTTTTTTAGTTGGAATCAGTTGGAAAAAGTTAAAGTTTCTTTCATTCATCAATGCTAAATTGTATGTATAACAGGCTGGTTTTCTTTTTAGAAGCCACCCCAGGTTAAACTGTCTCATTCTCCTTGAAAACAGATCATCTAAAATTACTTCAGTTATCTTGTTTGCATTCATGTCTCAGCTGCTACATAATTAACATTCTCAATTATGAAAAGCTTACTTATTTTATCCTCACATAGTCATCAGTTTAAATTGTCGTAAATCATTTTAAGGTAATTTCTAGTTTTCCTTTTTGGAAACTTGTGTTTATTTTTTTACATGTCACTGTTTCTGAATCAAGAATTGTGTTCTTGATGCATTCTGTTGTGCTTAGAATATGCAATTTAAAGATGTAATAAAAGGTAAGACTTCAAAGCTTCATCTTTCTAACATGATACTGTATTCAAATATTCTTTTTGTTGTAGTCAAAAGAACCTCCTACACTCATGCCTGATTATTCATAATATTTTCGCCATTACTGAAGTACTGTGTCTGTGAATTCTGCTGCCAGATCTCAGAGAGATCCAAAATTTTTCATCTTGTCATGTAATCATCTAAAATATGTAATATAATGAGATGCTATACAAAATAATTTTGTAATTTTAGTTAGATAGGCTTTGTTTAATTTGGTGTTACTGTGCGTGCTTTTGCTGTAGAATCCATTCTGTAATCCCTAAACGTAAACTTTGGTTTATTCCAACAAAGGTACCTGCAAAAAAGTATTTCTGATGCCAGAATTAAGTACCAATTATCTGGAACAGAATTCCTTGCTTTAGCTGCGTGATTCAGGGCAGCTTCGCACCTCAAAGAGTGAACGAAGAACAAGACTCCCAAGGGTCATTTCTCTGTTCTAGTGCTGAGAAGAATGCCATCAGAGCTAGTGAGTAAGAACGCACACCCACATAATCATGATGCTCAGTTCTTTTCAAGCAGAAGCTATGAGCTAACTGAGCAGTCACTTTCAAGACCTTTGCCATAGTTTAGTGACACTCCTATCTCAGACTCAAAGAGCAGATCACAGAATCACAGAATGGCCTGGGTTGGAAGGGACCTCAAGGATCGTGAATCTCCTACCCCCTGCCACATGCAGGGTCACCAACCTCCCCATTTAATCCTAGACCAGACTGCCCAGGGCCCCATCCAATCTGGCCTTGAACACTTCTAGGTACAGGGCATCCACAACCTCTCTGGGCAGCCTGGTCCAGCACCTCACCACTCTCTCTGTAAAGAACTTCCCCCTGGCATTCAAACTAAATCTCCCCTCCCCCAACTTAAAACCATTTCCCCTTGTCCTGCACATATCAACCCTTTCAAAGAGTTGATTCCCCTCCTGTTTGTAGGCTCCCTTTAAGTACTGAAAGTCATTCCGCAGCCTTCTTTTCTCCAGGCTGAACAAGCCCAGCTCCCTCAGCCTTTCTTCATAGGGGAGGTGCTCCAATCCCCTGATCATCGTTGTGGCTCTCCCCTGGAAGGCCAACCATGTCCTAGGCTGCATCAAAACAATTGTGACCAGCAGGTCGAGGGAGGTCTGCCTCAGAGTAAAGGGGATTCTGCCCCTTTACTCTGCTCTTGAGAGACCCCACCTGGAGTCTGTGTACAGTTCTGGGGCCCCTAACACAAGAAGGTCATAGAGTTGTTGGAGCAGGTCAAGACAAGGGCCACAAAGATTATCAGAGTGCTGGAGCACCTCTACAACGAGGACAGGCTGAGAGACCTCAGCCTGGAGAAGGCTCTGAGGAGAATTTATGGCAGCCTTCTAGTACCTGAAGGAGACCTACAGGAATGCTAGGGAGGAAATTTTTGTAAGGCATGTAGCAAAAGAATGAGGGGAAATGTTTTCGAATTGGATGAAGGTAGTTTTGGACTAGATACTAGGGAGAAATTATTTATTGTGAGGGTGGTGAGACACTGGAACATGTTGCTCAGTGAGGTTGTGAATCCCCCCTCCCTGGAAGCATTCAAGGCCAGGGTGGATGGGGCTTTCAGCAACCTGATGTAGAGGGACGTGTCCCTGCCTATAGCAGGGGGTTGGAACTAGAGGATCTTAAAAGTCCCTTTCAACCCAAACCATTCTATGATACAGTGATTCTGATACCAGTGACAGTGTAGTGCCAAGTGCATTGTTTGCTACAGTTGCTAGTCTGTCCACTCTTTCAAAAACACGCAAAGATATTCATACGTGTTTATGGATGCTTGATTTAAGTAACATTTGATTTTCTTCTTTATGTGGTTTAATACAAAGGACAGGAGAAGGGCACTGTTTCTACAGACAAGTGATTAAAATGTTACATTACATGTTTATAAATATCCAGTGATTCTAGTCATACAATATATAACTTCAAAGCAGGTATTAATTTGAATAAGAGCAAGGTTTAGAGAGAAATCCTGTAGACATTGAATCCGCGCCATTTTATGAAAAACACAGTACATGTGATGAGGAGATTCCATAAGGAAGATAGGCCGAATTAAGGTATGAATTATTATGCTGATTTTTATTAATTATTATGCTGATTGACATTCATGATAAAGATGTCATTGAGGTGAAAGGTGCTTGCAGTTTGATGAGAAAAGCTAAATGGGTAGAAATGTGTAGTAAAATTATAGAAGTATGAGCGGAATGTATATGCATATTGATTTGTTCATCATGATTTTACTGTTTACAGTTGGATAAAGGACAAGTCTGTTCTCTTCAAAGCTCAGCAAAGTCAGCAGTGGTTTGTACATGGATTTACAGAATCCAAGCATTATGCTTTATGGGCAGAGATATAAAAGTTTTAAGCAGAAGTAAAATCAGGAAAAATATAAAATTACGATATTTTATTTTAATATTTATGGAGAGCATATTGATTTTTAGGAGCCTTGGATGGATATCCAAGCTTGGAAGGTAGCTGTGAAACACACAGTCTTTACAACATAACCTTTACAATCAAGATAGTCTTTACAGTCTTTATAACATTAGTTTACTCAGTTTTCCCACTTCCCACACCCATTTAGATGATCCACTCCCACTTCCTCCATCCATTCAGATGATCCACTTGAATTTACTGAAACTGAAAATCCTTAGGGCCAATTGCGACAATTTTTATCCCCATTTTGCCCAAAATCAGCATTTTCCACAGTTTTGCACAGTTTTGGGGATTCCCATTTTTTAACACTCCCCCCTCCCCCCCCCCCCCGTTTTTTTTCTTGTCCTTCTCTTTCTCCCAAACCAGGGCTTTTCAGCCCAGGTTTAACCAAAATCTCCTGGTTTCATCCCAAAACCAAATTTTTATTCAATATTTACCCATTTATCTGCTTTCCCCTTTTTTTGGAGGGGTGGGGGTGCGGAGGGGGGCGGGGGAGGAGGAGGGGAAATCCCAAAATAACAAAATTTTCCACCAGCTCTTGAACTCTTTTTATTTTTAAAGCATTTTTTTTCCTCATTTTCAGCTCTTATTTCCTTCATTTTTCTCCCATTTTTCCTTACTTTTCCCTTTTTTTCCTTTTTCCACCAATTTTACTTCATTTTTTACCTGAATGATCTGTGATTTTTTACCTGAATGACCTATGATCTGTGGCTGGAACTCTTCAACAGTGCCACAATGTAACAGTGGCAATGCAATATACAGTTGGCATGTGATCATAATTTTATATTAAGTGGCAGTCTTCAGCCAGCGCTTTTTCCTTTGGACCATGATACTGCTGTTTCAGAACATTCCTAATTCTTGCTTCATCTATTATTCCCTGCTGCAGGAGTCTAAGATCTGTGATTGTATATGTTTCAGGTTTATGTTTTGATGCATTTTCCTCCCCATTTGCTTACTGAGGTAAGAGAAACAGCATTGTTTTCTCCTTTAATGAATTGTACTTTACAAGAGAGCCTGTAGTTCCTTGTGCTAAGCTGATGAGTCAAAGTGGTAAGAGCTGTTTTTACTTTACGAGCAAATTTAGTTTACTACAGGAATCTCCAGTTAATGGGGATACAGAAATGCACATAGTAAAATTTTACCATCCTTTAAAGCTGAATTCTTAACAGTGTGATTCTGCATTAAATAAAGTAAGAAAAGAAGTCTTTCCATATTATGTTGAAAATGGACTTCATTAAAAATACTGGAAAAAAATTATATGTCTATAAAAGCAACTGAATATGTGGCTAAAAGAATTAAATAATGTCAGAAATCCATTTGCACTTTATAGTGTTCTCACTGCCAGGCAGCAGGAGGGGTCACAGAATCATATTCCCCTCCCAGAATATTGCCCATGGTTGGTAGAGAGAGCCTGCCTAGGCAACTGCCTGTAGGCCTGCAGGGAAAAACAGCTGGAGACATCTAAGCATAGGAGTTCTCCCTCCTGAGCACACACTTGTGCTTCAGTTTTCTGCTTCTGATCAGCTGTCACTGCTATGCCTGTTTCTGCATGATGCTGGGGCAGAGCCATCTGCCCATGCAACCCACATGTGGCTTGGCATTGAATTGTCGTATCTTTGACCAAATGAGTTAAAGATGCTCATTCTGCCTTTGATACAGAAACAACTAACACCATTAGCAGACTCGTGCCCATAACCATATTCTCATTTCTTACAATCTGAGAAATCTGATTCAGGTTTTGGCAGATTTTTACATGAATTTTTGAAAATAATGTAGAAACTATTTTTTTGTAGAAGGCAAAATTTTTTTTTCAGCTATCCTTAAGAGATTAAACTGCCAGTGATCAGCAGCACTGCTACCCTGATTTGCACTGACAGTCCTACAATCCTGTGCTACAAAGGACAGGTATTTTTGTTGCTGCATCTCTTTCAGAAAATGTATATTTGGGGTAATTACAGAATCCAGGCCTATATATCTGCCTTTGTTTTCATTTTTCTTTTCCATTTTCTCCTAACTGTGTAGTTTATACACTTCTTGGTACCTGCTTTGCCTGTGATTTTTTTTTTTTTTTTTTTTTTCCTGCAGTAACAGTTTTTAAAAAAATTCTTTTCACCCTTTTAAATATTTTCTATCTCCTAATTTTTAGTGCTATGGTTTTTATTTACCTTGGTCTTATTCAGTATTTTTTTAAACCTGGAATGGGTTTTCTTCTTTTTTTTTATAATCAAAAATCTCATTTTTTTCACGAAATGTTTGTCTCAGTTTTCCGAATTCAACAGAAGTAAGTGGCCAGTATCTATTTTCTTTCTATAAAAGTACATATGAGTTTGCTTTATGTAAAGTCCTGACTGTGACTGTTCCCAAACAGACTGGGAAAGTTAAACTACAGATTAGATCAGTCCGGTAAATGCTTGAGCCGAGATTGCGAACTGCAAAAGCAAGAAGCTTAAATATCCAGTAGAGGGAGTGATTTCCACAGTCAATGCTCCTCTGTTAGGGATGCCCCGACTTCAGCCCCACAGGACAAACATTAGAATACCAGCGGAAGCACAGGCATAAGGCTTATGACAAAAAGTGCAACAAAAGGAGATGGAGCAGTTAGTGCAGCGTTTGACAACTGTATAAGCTGAAAGCACTGCCTTGAAATGGCTGTAATTCTTTGTTAACAAGGTAAAAACTTAAGAAAATTAGAGATAAAAGTACGGAAATAATGGTTAGATTATTAGAAGTGTGAGATGATAAAGAAGGAAATAATTAATAGTAGAGACATTTATCTTTATGACTGCTATAAATCAAATATTGATGAAATGAGATTAGATCTTCAACAGGGAAATTAATTTTGTTACTTATACAAGTAATTTTTCATATTTGTTCATTAGAGTGTAAACTGAAATTATACATCTTGCTGAAATTGTTACTAGTTAAAACATGAATTTCATCACTACCTGTGGAGAAAATGTAAGTAAATAATTAAAATAAACAATTCATAAAAGTCAACCTATGTAATGAGCAATTAATTCACTGCTAATGACTGGGACGTTATGAATCTAATTTTGATCAGTATGTTCTGAGCAATTAACGAGGTAAAAATCTCTAGAATTACCACAAGCCAGCAATGTTTTGCAAGCATTGATTTCTTGAGTTCTAAGGAGGATGTGGGCTGTGCTGAGATACTTAACTATTTGTTTGTCTCATTTTTACTGAGAACAGAAAAGGATGTGTTGCAATACAGGCAAGGTGAACTGTGTTGAATAGCAGCCCAGGAACTAAACTGACAAAAGCCAGCATGCAATTATGTATATTTCCTTCCTTCCACAATTTACTCAAATTTTCACTTCTATTAAAAATAGGACTTTTAAGATCAATCTTATTTCTAGCTTAGAAACAAAATTAACACAGTTCGTTACTATAAGCACAAACTAATTGTGAGAAGTGACAGGTCTGTATTACAGAAAGTACTGTTCAGTGGGCCTTGTTAATGTTACAAATAACATTTTAGCTAATGAACTGGCAGTGTTTTAGGATCACATTTTAGATCAAAGCATGAGATAGAGGGAAAATACAGAATAACTTATAATTTTCAGAAAGCATACTGTGATGAAGTTTTTGGCAACAGGAAAATGGAATCACGATTTAAAAGACGCCCAAAGGAGTTCTGGGCAACCAATTGCAATATGTAGAAATATGTACCTGTAATATGTAGAAAGAATAAACTTGAAACTTGGTTGAAACAAGGAGGTTTATTATTCCTGATCTTTAGGTCATGTCAAACAGCAATATAATACGTACCTTTCCAATAGCTGGGATGGGTACTGAAAGGACAATTTTCTTTGTTAAGAGGGGCTCACTTTGATATGATAGCATTTTCTCAATATACTGTGGCTATATTATGAACTATGCACATGAACTACTAATCTAATACATGGAAATGCTTCTACTATGCAGCACAAAGAAGGTGGAAGAAATGGAGGAACCACCTGTAAATGAGTAGCTTTACTTAATTACGTATTGTATATTTACACATTCCACAATAGACATCAGCATGGCTATATTTAGAAGCTACTTTTAAAATTATCCAGTAATAACAACCAACAGGAGACTATACCGGTGTCTTCATCACCAGAATTAATTGCAAAATCTTATGCTAATTTTTTAGTCATTGTAGCTAAGGAGGAGAGAGCTATTGTATAGGTACCATACTGGAAAGGAATGCTTCTCCTAAAAATTCCTTCTCAAGTAAGGAACCAGTAATGAACAAAATCCTATAGATACTGTCTTCTAATAAAACAGAAGCATAGAATCAGTCATTACTACAAAAGGTAATGGATACCTGTAACTTGTCTGAATGGTCTCTTGCAGTCTGAAAATCAGACTCTGAATTACCAATTTGGTAATGTCAAACCTTTTTTTCTTTTTTTTCTCTGACTGGAAAATAGGCAATTCTGATCTTAACAGAAAACAAATACTTCAAAAGATGAAGATTTAAGTAGTTGGCAATGCAAAACGATGCTGAAGTATTAAGAAATGGCAAAGAGTGCATGCACTGACACTGAAGAAAACACTAAGTTTAACACAGTGATTTCCACATTATGTCAAAATATTATGTCTGGTCAAAATGTGATATGCACAAGAGGAGTAAACGAATAAACATCAAAAGGGAAATGACTGATGGGAGACCTACTCAATAGTTTTGGCTCTAGATGCTCTGATTATTTTCACACAGGATTAGGGAATTCAGTTATTGGGAATTGTTCAAATAGACACACGGTTTGAAAGGAGTTTTTTTTTTTTTTTTCTGACAGACCGTGTGCTGAGAAATGTTTTGCCAGCAAATGTCATTTTTAGGATTTTTCTTTAGACTGTTTCTTCTATTTTGAGGGGTATCTGAGATGTGAAGAGGTAGTGATTTATATTTGACTGACAGGTTGCAAAGGAAAGTAAGCAGTGTTTCAGAAGGCTGACCTTTAAAAAGAGATACAATCAAACTGCATACAGTATCCCAATATCATGATATAAATGGCCTTAAATATTTGTGAGAAAAAGACCAAGAATGAGACTTTATTCAGACATTTTGCTATGTTTATTTACTTCATCCTCATCCAGAGCAGCATTTTCATCAGTGATAGGAATTTTCTCTGACTTTGAGCAATTAAAAGCATTTTCTATACAGGCTGCCCCAGGCTAAGTAACTTTTAGGTAACTGTCTAATGGTATCTCTTTTTTTTAATTAGAGATTTATCAGTGACACTTTAATCATATATATTAACTCCTGTAGTTTTCTCATCATTAGATGGTCCCCAGAAATAACCTCTAAAACTCTGACTTCATCTGGTATTATTTGTATTCTGGAAATAATTTTCCAAGGAAAATATTGTATGATAGAAGAGACAGCTAATACAAATTGACACAAAAGAGTAGATTCAGCTTCTTCTGTTTTCAAAAAGACAGTCAAACTGGCTGGCACATAGTTTTTTAAGTTATTCTCCAATTTTTCCGTGAATTGATAACTTAGCACTTAGTGGATGCTTCTGACAGTTTTCATAAGACGCTGGAACCCACTGACAGAAATGACTAAGCAGTCTTACTATCACTGTGTTCCCAAGTTAGCTTCTTTAAGACTAGCATGATGATTTCAAGTACTGGTGCTCAGTGGTGCTGAATGATGGAGATATTTATACCTGTATGCATCTACTGTGGCATGATTTCTCTTTCTGCTATTGCAGTTTGTTTAAAGTCATAGAATCATAGAATCATAGAATGGTCTGAGTTGAAAAGGACCTCAAAGATCATGAAGTTTCAACCCCCCCGCTATGTGCAGGGTCACCAACCACCAGACCAGGCTGCCCAGAGCCACATCCAGCCTGGCCATGAATGCCTCCAGGGATGGGGCATCCACAGCCTTCTTGGACAACTTTTTCCAGTGCTTCAGCACCTTCTGGGTGAAAAATTCCCCTCTAATATTTAAACTAAGTCTCCCATGTCTCAGTATAAAACCATTCCCCCTTGTCCTATCGCTATCCACCCTCATCACATCAGTTTATAATTCCATGGATAACAGATAGGTGAACTTAAGGTGAGGTCCTGTGTTTTTGATTATGGTGTGGCAAGCATCTTCCACTGTTGTACTTAAGAGAAAAGGAAAATTGAAGAATAATGTTTCCTTTGTCATGTCTTGGTATCTCATGTGTCTGTTTTAAATAGAAACTGCAACATCTCTCACTAATAGATATTCTAAGTATTCTAATAGATATTCTAAACTGGCTGTGCCAGTTTTCATGTGTAAAGCATATACAAATTTGAGTGGGCTGTGGTTGCCCTCTCCAGCATACCTGCCTAGTTCTAATTTTTTACTGCACTAAACAAACAGAACTAACTCTGATTATTAGTTATGCTATGCTGTCCAGAAGCCACAGAACTTTTCTTGAATAGAAAAAAAAATGCAATGAGACATCAATAATGTGAATTGATCTGTCTTATTCCAGAATATTGATGTGGAAAAAAACTACTAGCAAGAACACAGTGAGCCAGCAGTGTGCCCTGGTGGCCAAGAAGGCCAATGGGATCTTTGGGTGCAAAAAGAATATTAATATCTAAAGTGTGAGAAGCAAAGGGATGAGGCCAGACTTTTCAGTGGTGCACAGCAATAGGACAAGAGGAAGTGACCTCAAACTGAAGCATAGGAAGTTCTGCACAAATGTGCTTAAGAAATTCTTCACAGTGAGGGTGACAGAGCACTGGAACAGGCTGCTCAGGGTACATTTGTAGCACCAAAACTATAATTGTTTTTAAAGCTAGATGCTAGCAATCCTTTTCCTCATTATAAATGTATGCAGAACACTGAGCCATGGGGTGTCAAAAAGAGCCTCCTGTGAAATGTCTGAAATTGATGCTGGAATCAGATCTTTTCTGGCCTATTATTATTGGGAAAATATTTCTGACTAGTAAGAGGTACAAATTCCCTTTTCTTATCCTGGAGTCTAATTCACTTGTTTCTTCAGGGACTTAAGGGTACTTTTATTTGAGTTCATCTCTGTTGAGATGTTTTTACATTTTGCCTACTCTTCTCTCATCTGTTAAGTCACCTACCTGAAATGTACTAAGAAAGAGACAGAAGAGAACGAGAAGATGGAGAGGAGTAGAAATAATGGTACTGTATCTTAGAATGAGGGAACACTAAGTAGACACCTGTATAGCTGTCTACCCAAGGAAGCTTTCCAAAGCTGCCATCTACCTCATGGATTTGACTGTTTACCCAAATGCTAATGATAGTGATAACTGATGCTAATTTAAAGCATATGTAACCCTCTAACCCATTCGTAACAGTGCTCAAATCACTGTGTTGAATATCAAAAAGGAGTTAACAATAAAGTTTATAATTTCTTATGCATCATTTTAATTTTTGATCTGCTATCATCTTTACATTAAGGAAGAGCACACTGCTTATTGCTCTTTTGGAACCTGACTTGGTTTCACTACACTGAGCCCTAATCCTCCATGCATTCAAATAGAGTTGTATCAGTAATCAAAACAGAAGGGTGGTAAAATAGAAACAGCACATATGGTAATAAATCCCATGGAAAGAACACAGACTGTAGCATAAATCTACCATCTGTTATAAGATTTACATATTCCCTTTTTGCTTACTTGACGACAAACAGATAGATTACCCACCCTGTTAACCCACATTGAGAGCGGTTTTTCTACTGTCTAGTAATGCAATTAGCTTGGCTGAAATGTGCCTTGTATCTAGAGTTGCCCATTTGAAACACTGCACTGCCTGGAAGGCAGTCTAAGGTATTGGTTTAGCAAACAATCTCACCTTCCCTAAGTTGAGATTTTACTCAAGAGTCATTGTAACATCTAGCAGTTCCTCCAAGCATGGTGGAAGGGAAGACCACACATTTCTATTAATAAGGCAAAGCAGCTGTCAACTTGCATTCACAGTGTAGAAAGGCAGCAGGAGGAATGACTTAACTTAGTTGTTTCCACATATAACTAAAATTTGCCTCTGTGCAAAAGGCGGTCAATTCTGGGCTTTATACTTTCCAAAAACAGAGTTTAAAGCCCTCTTCATTTTGAGCCGGATTTTCTGGCAGCAGAGGTAAAATGGAAGGAATCTATTTTCCACTTCTTCAGAAGTGTCAGTGATTTGCTTGCCTTTCACAGAAGTCTGCTCTATGCCCATGCATTTGCTGCGAGGACTGCTAAAAACATGTGGAACATTCTCAGTTTCTGTGGGAGTAATCTGAATCAGTATCTCCAAGGCTTAACTCTTCTGATCCTGTTTGTTGCTGCCTGTCATCATTTAACTGGAGGACAGGAGTTCCCGGTCAGCATCAAGTACAACTGTTTGCATCTACACTGCCTTGTGTTCAGAACTGGCAATTGCTCTTAGCAAGACACAACGCCCTCAAAACCTCATGATTTGTCAACCCTCTGCAGTGTCCTTTCAGGTGAATTTTTTACCTCAGAATGTAACATAATTTACAGTATCGGTATTTCAAATGTCTACATTTAACTCCAGAGTTAAGACCCGAAACTTAATGGGGTACTTCAATTCTTTTCTCAGAACTCCTGTTCCACATCACTGATCTGTATTCTCATTTGGAGTATACACAGTTTTCAAGCACAGCTGCAGATAGATGAATTAGAATCTGAAAGGACTGATCTGCAGAACTGCTAAGGACACAGAACTTAAGAAAGTCCTGATAAAAATCTTGGAAACTCAGAAAACATAGGGAAAACTGTTCACCTCCAGCAAGAAAACTAAAAATCATAACCAAGCAGAAAAGAGAGAAAGTTTAGACACTAACTGAAACAATGAGGGATACTAAAAAATGCAGATAGATCATGAATCTTTTCTATTGAACTGTATTTCTATAACATATTTTTCCCCTAGAGTATAGTGTCTTTGGTTAAGGAATCATATACACTTTCAGAATGAAAGAATCTTGTTTAACTAAGATGGTATTTTATTTGTTCTCATTCCTCCTTGAAGTTTTCTGCTGGAAAGCTTATTTGTTCTACTTTCCCCTTGTTTGTAAATTCCAGATGCTCAAAAAGATGGATGGAAATAAATATTTTCCACTGAATACATCCTTTTGATCTCAAAAATATATTTTATTAATACAACTTCAACATTATTTCTCTAAATACATTATGCTCCAAATCCAAACTTCTAGATAAATAGCAAGAGGATAAGTAGCAAAGACCTAATGAAGTCAATCAGACTTGCCTAATTTCTGCCATTAGTGTTTGGTCACAGTGTCCTTGACATTCAGGATTCTTCTAATTAGGCTTTGTTTTCTGTCTTTGCAAATTTTGAGGAAACTATGGAGAACTTTTGCGGCACCAGAGACTAGCTGTCTGTCTGTCTGGATCTTGTAACAGGTGTGATTAGGAATGTCGGAAAAACCTCTCAATGGTGTTAGTTACATAGCTATTCTTACTGTTGCACAGAAATGGCGGGGAATTGCTCACACGAGGGTTGGAATTATGCAAACCATTGTCCCACAGAGAAAAACAATGAGAAATTCCGTTTTACTTTCAATGTGATGACTACTTAATACATCTCTCGTCTTAATGAGTCTTACTCTGTTACACGAACTCAATTTATGCTTTGTACAGGGAGGGAGAAAGTTGTTCTACCCTAGTTGGTCTCAGAAATAGCAAATGGTCTGGAAGCATGCATTAAACATACTTTAGTTGTATTAAGTAGTACTAGGAGGCTATATCATTTTGTTCTTTGGTATACTGAAGGCCTAGTAACAATCTCACCCACTTGGTGAGACTTACTCATTCCCTCTTTCAGCATACCCATCCTGCATGACTTTGGTTCCTTGATATCTTGCTGGATATCCTAAGACTGGCTGATACACAAATCCTTACTTTGTTGCTTCAAGTTTCAGCCAGCAGTAACAATGCTCACCATAACAGAATCTTTGCATACTAATGCATGGAACATTTTGACGGCTCTCAGTCACAGGATTTACTGGTGTAAAAGCATTGATCCTGTTTTTAAAATGCGTCTGTGAGTGCATTTTCTCACTCGAACTAGGCAGGAAAAAACAAGCTGAAGTGCATATGCACTAAAAATCACAGGCAATCTACATTACTGCAAGATACTTTGTAAGCATTATGAGATAAGAGAGAAATCCCAAAGATATAAAACAGACAGAGTAAACCTGTTTTTCTGAATATCACTCTAAAACAGATGCCTGCTCTGTGTATGCTCATCCTGTTCAGGCCAACTGGCACAGATGCTAGATATGCCAAACCCTATGACTTAATGTACTCTGAGAAGATAATTTAGTTTTGCTTGAAAACAGCTAATAATATAGTGATGTAGCTGAAGGAAAGCGATTAACTCATACTCTCAGAGGCAATTTATGACTTGTTTAACTATAAAAGTATCAAAGAAAAACTTGAACACACAAGAGAAATAGAAGGCAAGATACATAGTTATAAATCACACCAATCTGACTTAAATGGACTCTGAGATAAGTAGTCAGATGTTTTCTGTCCTCACTAGTGATAGAAATTGAATTCCCTTTTAAGACCAATTGAATTCTGACTGAAGTCTTGAGTTTCACATTGTAATTGCTAATTGTTATCCATTATTTTGATGTCTTCTCAAACTCTGGAGTGGTCTTATTCTTAATCCTAGATAATGCAGTGTGCTGCTTGTCACACATTGTGTCTATGTTGCTGCTTCTCAGATATTTTGACTGTACTGTGCAGAGTCTGTCTAAAAGAATCAAGAAGCCAAATAATGAGAAAACAAAATCAAGAGCAGTTGAAATCTTACTGTCACAAATATGGGAAGATCTGGAAATATTTCCAAATGGTAGTTCATACTCTTGTCAGGAAAGGAGTTTTGAAGACTTCTGTCATTTCAGAGACTATCTGTTTGAAGATTTCTGTTTCATGAGTCTCCTTCCTTCTTGCTAAATGCCATTAATACAAGGCATAAATGAATACTGAACAAGCTTCACATATTAGTATGTTACCTATCAATTGACAATATCTATATTAGCTCTTAGGCTACTTGTTATTTTTAAAGCTGAACTTATTTTCTTCATGCAGCAAAGTCCAGACAGACAATTGCATAGGGGTTGCAAACTTCTGTGTGTGGATGCATGGATTGTGAATTATAATAAAAAAGAGAACACTGCTGACTTTGCACTAACACCTTGACAGCTGGGCTTGGTCTCATCACAATAATTGTCTTCATATTTATTGACATCAATAAATGGGAGTGAGCCAGAATCTATGGTTTAAGAAGTCTAATAGAAAACAAAAGCAAACGTCTACATTTGTTTTTTTTCTTGCTGTTAAATAAGGAAAGGGTAGATCAGTAGAATTCTGATAATTAAATATTCCTTTTCATAAAGAGCAGCAACAAAAGCAGAGCAGCCTTTTACAGCAATAGTATTTTGACAATTCTGTTGGGTTTGGGCTGTGACTTTTTATATGAACTCTGACTTTTTAAAATGGATTTCCAGAGCTGACCTTTCAAGCAGTTAAATCCAGGTACTGCATTATGGCCTCAAAACAAGGTAAGAACTGCAAGCAGAACATTCTTATGAGGACTGTCTTTGGAATAACAATAAACCAGGTTTTGTATTACATCTTGGAACTACCTATCTTATCTAAAATCTCTCTGGAAGAGTGCTTTTAATGATGACATTACAGGTAGGAAAAAATCCCTATTCACCAGTTTGCTTATGACGATAGTGTACTGGTGTTGAAGTACTCTTTTGTTATTCCATTTAATAGAATATCTGTGAGCACAAGAGTTCTTATTTTGCAAACGTCCATCAGTATTACTAGTTTCTGACCTACAAAGATAGTACTGTAGATAAAACAAATAATTTGGAATATACCTGTAGGTTATAATAATTGGTGAAAAAGGAGACTATAAAAAATAATATTAAGAAGAGAAACAATATCAAACATCTATCAGCTTATGTCACTTAATCGTTCATGTTTATTTCTCTTCTTCATTCTCACTTGATGGTGTTTTTCTCCTTTTTTTAATATATATATTTAAAAAAAAAAAGAAAAAAGGTATTACTTCACCTTCTGTTTGCTTGGTTTAGAAATACCATGTAAGAAATTTGTAAATAAAATGTAAATCAGTAATTTTGGAAGTATGTACATTTTAGGAGGTTTCAATTCTTCATCAGAATTCTCTCCTCGTTTATGAAAAGTACAATTCAATTTTATGAAGCAGTTTCATTCCAACACAAAATACGTTTTTTATAAGATTCTACATGTCATCTTTTGCAGAACCAGGAGGATTTTCATGTAAGATATTGTATCTGTCTTTGAACAGAAATTATGAAAATTACAATTTATGTAGATATATCCAAGCTATCTTTTAGAAGTTGGCTTGAGTAAAAACATTAGCAAAAACAGATTTCTATAGGCTCCTGGTGGTATGGATGGCCTGCTTGCACTGAACTGTACAAAACCGTATCTTTCTTGAAGACGTTACCTAAGCTAGCTACCTTTCTTCATTCAAATTTGACCTGCTCTGTACTTGCTCTACGCTCAGTGTTCTGTCATTACTTACACATTTCTTTTTGCTGTGTAGTATATGACCTTAATTTACGCAGACTTTACAGTAATATACACTGTTCTTACAAATTTCACCTAATCTCATGGTAAAGAGCAATAAAGAGGAGAGCCCTTTTGGAGTTTCAACACCACTCATTTATTTTAAATAAGGTAAAGACTTTGATTCTATGTTTTCTTCATACTATTTTAATATCAGGTGCCTGTAAGTGTAATCATTCCATTATTATTCAATATTCAATGTTTGAAAATGTTATTTCACTAGAGGAATAGTTGTCACAGTATCATGGAATGACTGAGGTTGTCACTGAGTCCACTGGGTCCAACCTCTCCTCCAGCAAGGACACCAAAAGCAGGATGCCCAGACAGCTTTTGGAGACCTCCAAGAAGAAGACCCCACAACGTCTGGGCAATCTGCAGCAGTGCACAGGTAAGAAGTACTGCCTGGTGCTCAGAGGGAACCTCCTGCATTCCAGTGCCCATTGTCTTTTTGTCCTGGCCTTGGACACTACCAACAAAAGCCTGGTTCCATCCTCTTTGAGTCTTCCCTTTGAGTATTTACAGACATTGATGAGATTCTCCTTAACCTACCCCATCCTGAGACTTCTCCAGACTAAACTGTTACATTCTCCCTGAAAGCAATCACACACTTAGGATTATGAGGTCATGTGATACATATGTGTATTTTTCACTTCCGTTGTTTTCTGAAGATTGTTTCCTTATGAGAGATACAATCAGAAAAATGCAGATTTTTGGAAAAGATATTTATGTATGGGATTTTTAACAACATTGATTCGTCCGCTTTCTGCCGATTTCCATGTAAGTAAATCACAAATTCATAGAATTGTTTGAGTTGGAAAGGAGCTTTAAAAGCCATCTAGTTCAACTCTCCTGCAATAAACAGGACCTCTCCTGCAATGAACAAGGATGTACAGTGAGCACAAAGTTTCCTTCAAAAAATTACAATGTAAATATTGCACAGATTCAGAAAAATCTGAGTAATCTGTGACCCTGTGCAATGAGGACAGAATCTAGATTGCAAACTAGTAACATTTTTGTACTATACATATCAGACATTGAAGGAGCTATGTACTTTTAATAGAGTTAAAACAGTATGGGAGGTTAAATTGCAGCTGTCCATCGCAGCAGTTTTCTTCCAGCACCTTCCTGGAAGTTCTCTGCAAAATACTTTTTATAGATTCGTTTATTTTGAAGATAGATTTGCCTTTGGTATTTATCACCTTTGATACATTTTCTTTTAAAATATCTTATATCTATAATATATTAGATATTGTGTATCTAAAGAAATATCAGTCATTGGACATTTTCAGGATGAAAAAGTGAAGAGGAAATACTCAACTGGAACAAAAATAGGAAATAACTAAAAGTTTAATGAAGGAAAATATATTAGTGCTGCAATCCTAAAACTGTAATGTATTTCTTTTTCTCCAGTATGCTGGGTCCTGTTTTTTAACATTGTCACGGAGTTGACCAGATCAATCTATGTCCGTGACAGGGGCAACAGGCCTTTGCCCTCCCCCCCCACCCCAGTCCCACAAAAATGGGAAGGAAGGAAGGGAGGAAAAGAGCAGTGGCAACAATCTATGGAGGAAAACTTATTTTACTATAATATTGGAATACAAGATAACACAATATGTACAATTTAATTGAAATTGAGATTAATAAATCAGACAAGATGGGAGAGAGAGTTACCGGGACCGAATCAAACCTGAAAAGCTTGGAACGGCTAGGAAAGCACCTCCAGCACCCACTGCAAGGCAGCAAGAGAGCGCCCCCCCCACCCGGAAGGGCCAGATCCCGTGACTGCTGTAATGTACAGGGATAGGTACCTGGGACTGGGGCAGTGACACTTTAATGCCCCATACACTACATGATGTTTTGATGTGGAATACTGAAACCCAAAAACAAAAAACAAAAACAAAAAAAACATAGAACCATGACATTCCACCCCTTATTCTACATCGTTACATCATGCTTAAAATATATATACATATATACAAACAAACAAAAAATGATTACAATGCATTATACACACATGGTTATATGCACATACATAGAATTAGTAACTGCACTCCCCCAGCATCAAGTTTCCTTGTGGTACACATTGAACATCCCCATTCTTCTGCATTACCCACCAAGTGGATCCTGGTCCCTGGGCAAAAACTGTACCACGGAGAGTTTTGCCCTTTCCAGAAGCTGGAAGAACCCAAACTGCCTTTCCTAACATGTTCTTTACATGTACAACAGGGACTTTATCTCCCTCTACAGTATGTAGGGAACTGGATTGGTTAGGACCATCACGATTGATAGATCCTCTGGTATTGACTAACCAGGTGGCTTCTGCCAAATGCTTCTCCCAGTGCTTAAATGTTCCGCCACCCAGTGCTTTTAGCATCGTTTTTAACAATCCATTGTATCGTTCAATTTTACCAGAGGCTGGTGCATGGTAGGGAATATGGTAAATCCACTCGATGCCATGATCTTTGGCCCAAGTATTTACAAGAGAATTTTTGAAATGAGCCCCATTATCTGACTCAATCCTTTCTGGGGTGCCATGTCGCCACAGGACTTGTTTCTCGAGACCCAGTATGGTGTTTTGGGCGGTAGCATGGGGTACTGCATATGTTTCAAGCCACCCAGTGGTTGCTCACCATGGTGAGCACGTAACGCTTACCATTGCGAGATCGTGGCAAGGTGATATAATCAACCTGCCATGCCTCCCCATATTTGTACTTTTGCCATCGCCATCGCCCTTCCTCCCAGAGAGGTTTCATTCTCTTGGCTTGTTTGATGATGGCACATGTTTCACAGTTATGAATAACCTGTGCAATGGCATCCATAGTTAAGTCCACCCCTTGGTCTCTGGCCCATTTGTATGTTGCATCTCTCCCTTGATGGCCTGAGGTCTCATGGGCCCACCGAGCGAGAAATAATTCACCGTTGTTCTGCCAGTCCAGGTCTATTTGAGCCACCTCAATTTTGGCAGCTCGGTCTACCTGATGGTTGTTTTGCTGTTCTTCAGTAGCCCGACTCTTGGGCACATGAGCATCTACACGGCACACCTTCACAACCATATTCTTTGTTTGGGCAGCAATGTCTTTCCACAGTTCAGCAGCCCAAATAGGTTTACCCCTTCTTTGCCAGTTATTTTGCTCCCACTGCTGTAACCACCCCCATAAGGCATTTGCCACCATCCACGAGTCAGTGTAAAGATAGAGCATTGGCCACCTCTCCCACTCAGCGACATCTAAGGCCAGTTGGACAGCCTTTACCTCTACAAATTGTCTTGATTCACCTTTCCCTTCAGTGGCCTCTGCAATTTGTCGTGTGGGGCTCCACACAGCAGATTTCCATCTGCGATGCTTTCCCACAATATGACACGATCCATCTGTGAACAGGGCATATTTCTTTTCATTCTCTGGCAGTTCATTGTATGGTGGGGCTTCTTTAGCACGTGATACTTCTTCTCCTGGTCGTGTTCCAAACTTTTTACCTTCAGGCCAGTCCATGATGACCTCTAGGATTCCTGGACAGCTGAGGTTCCCCATCCGTGCTCGTTGTGTAATCAGTGCAATCCACTTTCTCCAAGTGGCATCAGTGGCATGATGGGTGGAGGGAACCTTTCCTTTAAACATCCAGTTCAACACTGGCAGTCGAGGTGCCAGAAGGAGCTGTGTTTCAGTACCGACTACTTCAGAAGCAGCCCGAACCCCCTCATAAGTGGCTAAGATCTCCTTCTCAGTTGGAGTGTAGCCCTCTTCAGACCCTCTGTACGCCTGACTCCAGAATCCCAGGGGTCGGCCTCGGGTCTCTCCTGAGGCTCTTTGCCACAAACTCCAAGTGGGACAGTTCTCACCAGCAGCAGTGTAGAGGATGTTCTTTATACCCTGTCCCGTCCATACTAGCCCTAGGGCCAAGGCACAGGCTATCTCCTGTTTAATCTGTTCAAAAGCCTGCTGCTGCTCAGGGCCCCATGTAAACTCATTTCTCATTTGCGTTACATAATAAAGGGGGCTTACAATGAGGCTGTAGTTTGGAACATGCATTCTCCAAAAGCCCACTGCACCCAGAAAAGATTGTGTCTCTCTTTTGCTAGTGGGTGGAGACATAGCAGTGATTTTGTTGATCACATCTGTCGGGATGTGACGACGGCCATCTTGCCACTTTATACCTAGGAACTGAATCTCCTGGGCAGGTCCTTTCACTTTGCTTCGCTTAATAGCAAAACCAGCACTCAGAAGAATTTGGATCATTCGCTCTCCTTTCGTGAAGACTTCTTCTGCTGTATCGCCCCACACAATGATGTCATCAATGTACTGCAGGTGCTCAGGAGCACTGCCCTGTTCCAATACAGTTTGGATCAACCCATGGCAAACATCTCCATCCAGCTATTAAGAAGGAGGTGATCTCAGTATCCCTGGACCAACTCCCAAGATCTGCCTACAACTCCCAAACTTGGAACTGAATTCTAGTGTATTTTTAGTGTTGAAACCTGAGGCAATTAAAAAAAAAAAAAAAGAAAGGCAGAATAAAATCCTGCAATAGTAGAATTTTTGGAAATATGCAAGGCAGTGATGTTTCTGCCAGTATTTCCTGTGTATTCAACTGCCTCAGTGAGTTTAAACTCCTCCTATTTCTTCTTCTTGTTGTGTTTGTTCTTCATCTTCTTCTTGGCATCCTTAATTTATATCATATTAACATATGCAATATCAGATTGTAATACTTTTTTATAAGCAATTTTTATGGGCCTACAGAATTCGATGGGAAAACAATTTACAATAGAGGCTTTTAAATAACCATCCAAGAGCAATATAAATTAGCCATAATTATTTGAACAAAATCCTTTGGAATGGATATCTTGCGTACAAGTAACAGCTCGTTGGGTAATTTCTGCAACCTGATTTCTTAAATTACCCCCTGATTTCTTCACTCTTGCATTCTATGGGGCTTTCACAGAATCATAGAATCATAGAATGTCCTGGGTTGAAAAAGACCACAATGGTCATCTAGTTTCAACCCCCCTGCTATGTGCAGGGTCATCAGCCACCAGATCCGACTGCCCAGAGCCACATCCAGCCTGGTCTTGAATGCCTCCAGGATGGGGCATCCACAACCTCCTTGGGCAACCTGTTCCAGTGCTTCACCACCCTCTGTGTGAAAAACTTCCTCCTACCATTTTTATATCACTATCCACCCTCAAAAACAGATGTACCCCTCCTGTTTTTACACTCCCTTTGAGTACTGGAAGGCCACAGTGATGTCTCCCCAGAGCCTTCTCTTCTCCAAGCTAAACAAGTCCAGTTCCCTCAACCTTTCTTCATAGCAGAGATGCTCCAGCCCTCTGTTCATCTTAGTGGCCCTACTTTGGACCCACTCAAAGAGCTTCACATCCTTCCTGGAGGCCCCTGGTTTGGGCACAGTACTCCAGATGGGGCCTCACAAGGGGGGAAAATCACCTCTCTCTCCCTGTTGCTCTGACCTCTTCCTGGCACTATGAAAACAAAGATATGAATACTGAAAAAAATGTGTTTAATTACAAGAGGTAAGAATTTTTGGGCATTAGAAGACGGAGCAACCATATTTAGTTCTGAGGTTGAAATTTTCTTTAAATGAAATAGGAAAATATTTGATTTTAATCTAGGACAATGAAGCCCCTATTTTTGTTTTTTAACTGTATAGATAGAATCATAGAATCACAGAATTGCAAGGTTGGAAACGACCTTCCAGATCATCTAGTTCAACCACCCTCCCATTCCTATTAGTACCACAAGCTACTAACGCATATCTATTAGCTCCTCATCCAGGTGCCTCTTGAACACTGCCAGGGACGGCGACTCCACCGCCTCCCTGGGCAGCCATTCCAGTGCCTGACCACCCTCTGAGAGAAAAAGTTTCTCCTAATGTCCAACCTAAACCTCCTCTGGTAGAGGATAGTAGAGATATAGGCATATAGAAAGTTCGCTTCACTCAAAGCTGTACTGTATTATGTCTTTATGGGCCTTAATGAGCAAGCAAACGGACCAAAGCCTTTGAGAGCAATAAGTTGATTTAGAATTTCCAAATTTTACTTGTCCAGAGGTGACTGATTGTTTTTTGAAAGTAACACACTGGAGTAAATATTTAAAACAAAAATGAATTTTCCACAACTTTAGTAGTAGAACAGAGAGATGCTGGTAATTAAAAAGATGACCCAATTTTGCTTTGTGATTTCATGATTTGCTGCTGGTGAACAGCAGAGATCAGGTTAAAATACAAGTGGAAAGACACACTCCAGGAATTTCAAATAAAGAAAGGTAAAATGTGCAGAATCACATTTCTGTTAATAAATATAGAAATTCTTTGGTGTGGGAAAATTTACTCAGCAATGATCTAAACAATAAAATCCAGTACTGTAGAAACAGATAAAAGTTAGAAAATGTGCACTACTTCCATTTCATAAGTAAGACCTACTTGGACCAGCAACTACTTACTTGTTTTCACTGATGAGAACAGTGTACATAGAAAAAAAAAGTAGTGGTTCATTTGTATACTTATTAATTTATTGTTGAATGTTGTCTTCATATTTTTCTACAATTTTATAAATGCTTAACTGCCCAAGTTTCAGTGCAGTTTACTTTGTTTTCTCTCTTCTATCAGTGTTTGAGAAAATTTTTGTATTTCATGTATTTCTTTCACTGAGATCTCCATCCTTCCTGCCAGACCCTTGCCATCTTACATACTGGTTGCATAACAATTTACTTGTTAGCATCTGCTGATGTTGCAGAGTTTACCTAGTTCAATGTCAAACACTTAAGGGGAAAATTTCCTGACTGAAAGAAAAACAGATCCTGAAGCTCTCTTGGGAATTGAAGCCAAAATGCATTAACTCCCTTCTCAGATCACATATAACATCGAAAGTTTAGTTCCTAGAAGACTATGCCAAGATATCCTTATGAGGATCATTATGGAAGGGAAACCTGACAAGAATGTTTGTGCTTTCAAAGTTAAATACGTGCCTTGAATTATACCTGTATAAAGTTGACCATTTGACTGTGGTAAATATCAAAATCAAGAACATGGGGAGAAAATTGAAACACTTAGCAGTCCAGGGATGGAAAGGGGAGAGTGAGCAAATATCTTCTCAAGGATTAGTTTAGTTTTAAACATTTTGATTAAACATGAGATTTGCATCTGTGATAACTGGGCTATTTCTGAATGTGCCATGCCACAGCTTGGCATGTCTTCAGCTTCTCAGAACAGATGATGAAAAAACAACACACAAGATGGCATCTCTAGAAGCTACTGGATGCATTTGTGGGGATTGGAAGGAAAAATGAAATTGGTATGACGTATAAGATTCATGTTCAAAACTATCTCATGAAGATGTGCTGGAGTCATTAGTATTTTCCTTCCAAATTTATAACCTGATATTTTGAATAACTATGGAATGGATCCTTCCCATGGACTAAAAGTATAGGCAAAATACTATAGGTAGAGGGCATGTGGAAATAGGCTGTGTGAAAATGCAGATAAGAGAAGACTTGTGAGTGAGTCCTGCCAAACATGTGGGCCCATCATTCTCAAAGGAGCTACAGTCCACCTGTGGCATTGGCATAGCCTTTGGGATCCTGCTTACTAAAATAGAATGTCTGCTCTATTTTGGGGGATAGCATAATACTGTGCATGGGATAGTGAGAGAGATAGTGAAGCAGCGTAAGGGATTTCTCTTCTTCTATTAATGGAATTGATTTTTAACAAGTTTGATGTTCACTAATAAAAAGAGAATTTTATTTTTATGTTGTTTGTCTAGCTGACTGTTTAGTAATGCTCTGGATATATAAAGTCAATTACAGTCTGGAGAAGGTGGGCCTGCTTTATTCTTTCTGATATCCAGTTTAGTCAAAGATAAATGCAGAGAAACAGTGCAATAAATAAATCTTTGGTACTGTATTCTATTGTTTTATTTGCCTAAGGTTTAAATCTTGACTAGTTATTTTATTACTTCAGTGATTTCAAGCAGATACAGATGGTTCAAGTGGAAAGTAATTCATCACTGAACATGATTTCCATTGTATAGGCTATTGTAGAATGTCTGCATGAATCTGTTTTAAAAAACACATTCTCTCCACATTTCGTGTATTGTATGCAGTTACACTTCATAATCAGTAAATATTGCAAGAAGAATTTTGAAAGACTATTTGCCTCTAAGAGATATTTCTGGCAGCCTTAAAGTATTTCCTAACAGCAGTGATTAACAGCATTAAGCAGGCAGAAACTACAAGCTCTGTATGTCATATATAATTTTATCACCTCCTCCCATACTAAGGTTTTTTTTTCTGCCTTTTTTTCCCTCAAGACCTTCCCAGTTTTACTGGGATATTCTGTATACTGCGTACAAGTGGCAAAGCTGACTTAAGTGACTCCTGTCCCTGACTGCTCAATCCTGCTTTATTCCCTAAGGCATCATTCCTCAGCTGTTTTTCTACAATACAGTGGGATACTGTTGCAAAATGAAATGATCCCAGGTAAAAAAATAATAATAATAATAAAGGAACAAATCATTATAAACATGAAGATGATCTGACAGCTAGAGCAACTCTCCTATGAAGAAAGGCTGGTGGAGTTGGGATTGTTTATCTTTGAGAAGAAAAAGCTACTGTGAGACTTTCATGGCGATCTTCCAGTACGTAAATGGAGCCTATAAACAAGAGGCCAGGGGAGCATGCTGCTGTGTCCTGGCAAAAGGAGAGGTGGAAATGCACCCTGCGCCTTGCTGCATTTCCCTTGGGCTTGTGTGCCAGGAGGATCGCAGGCGCTCAGAGAGGAGACAAGCGCTCCAGCGGGGAGAGAGCACTGCCTGAGCTCTGAAGGAATTAAGGAGCGCAGAACCAGAGAACTGACCGATGGGCTTGTGAAACACAGCTTTATTGTGAGGCACACTTGAATCAGTGTGGATCAATCCCTAAGGATAACTGATGTTTCCTCAGAGAAAACAGCTAAGGCACTGACATGCTTTCCTCCTCGATGGCCTTGGATGAAAACTGCCCTACTGTGCTCCTGGCAACGCCTGAGCACATGGTGCGGTCTGCATGGAGCAGCACAGGGTGCCCCGGCCTCCTTGTCTCCTGCCTCATGGCGCTGCCCTGAGCACGTGGCGGTTGGCTCACACACCTTCGTAGAGCTCTGCGATTCTGTAACCTCAGAGCACATTGTGCAATCAGTTTACAGATTCCTGAATAAGCAGGAAGGTGCTAAATAAGCACAGGTTTGATCTCTTTACATGTATCATAGGTATGCTTTGTCCTTGTCTACAGGCACACACCCCACACACAGGCACACACATGTAAAGACGCTTAAATATCATAAGGAAAGAGGGACTGCACAAAGGAGAGGAACCAACCGAAGGATTCATGAATCCAAGATTTATTGGGAGCCAGATTCTAAACTGTCTGACAGGAACAGCAATGGCCAGTGGTGCAGAGCTCTCCTCACCTACTGACGGCTGCAGGGCTGACACCAGGAGCGTGCAATGCTCCGGCTGTGTCCCGGTCCTGGCCTAGAAGACAAAGAGCTCTTCTCTACCAGCTATGTTCACAAGTTCATAGGTGATGCAACTGGGACGGGAAGCCCCCCCTCTTACCCTTCGCCTCCTCACAGTGCCCATCCATCCCTCCCCATGCCTTCCTACTTCAGCCCCTGCTCCACTGCTGCCCACTCTGCTCTGGGCTACTGGCTTGCTGGCACGGACCTTTATGAACCCACTGGGGTGAGTTTTACCGTTCTCCCCTGTGTGACACTGCTGCCATCACCACGGTGGGTGTACAGCAGGAGCTGATGGAAAGCCTGCCCCTCAACTGCCAGCATTAGAATAAGGCCTTCACTTTTTGCAGTTTTAATGCAGGAGTAAAATAACCCAAGTCATAATTTACTTTACTTTTCACCAATCGTAAAACACACTGTAACTTCAAATCCAAAATATTTAGCATATGGCACCATAATCACAAAGTGTTTCAAAAGTTATTTCATTAAAACCTGGTACAAAACCACCTCGAAGAAGCATTTTTTTTTTTTGCTAAAAAGCTTAAAAGAAAAAAAAAAATTGAGTGGACCACACACTATTCCAGAAGCAAATCCTCCCCTAGCTCTCCATCAGCAAAGTCACCTTCCTCAAATCTTTTCGTTGCTGCAGTTTTAGGTCTTTCTTCTTGTGGGCCAAGTGGGTCTAGGTAGGAAGCATCTGGGATTTAAACAAGTGCATTTGAAACAGTTACCTGCAAGTACTTTTAGTTTGGTTTTAAGCATATCTAATGAAACACAAGACAGCTTTCTAACATGACACATCAGTCAAGGCATCTTTTTTGAAATGCAGACTAGAAAGATTACTGAAAGGAAAAGAAGATACCACATTCGGATTTTTAAGATATTTTTTCCTGACCAAACCTTTCTGCAGGCAAGTAACACCATAAATATTTAGTTGGACCACATTCCTTAATATCTAAAGATCCTTTAAAATGAGCTGTGAACAATGAACGTCATTCATCACGATTATTTCACGGGGAAAATGCTTTCCTAATTGTGTAATTATTATACTTGCTCTTCCAATAATGTAAGTTTTCTAGTTCCCCTCCCTTAGAAGATCTGAGAAGTTGCAAGGTGTAAGATGCCCACTTGCCTATTCTTTATGGCTGCTGCTTTCATAGGCCCCACTTGCTCCAGGCAAAGCTTTTAGTTTGGCACTCAGTTTTTCCCCTTTGCTACCACCAGCGTGAAGGCAAAAAGAAATGCTGTCATGTGCTGTGAAATCACAGTACAAGAACAACATAACTTCAGTTACTTTCTTTTAAACAAGATTTGGATGAAACCATGCTTTCACAGTGGAATCAGTACTCATTTGTAACAGTAATTATTAAAACACAACAGACACCATGTATAATGTTTTTAACTTATTTATTTATTTTACTATGGAGTAAACGCATTAAATATTTCTACTTCTAGTGCTGACATATCAGTTGCTTACAAGTTAAAATAATATGCAAGAGCTAAAATAATCATGATAAACATTAGCATGGTCACATTGCATCCAGTTCCTTCTACTAGTATGAAACATTTTTTTAAACAGTTGGTTTTACATGGCAGAAAAATTTATAAAGCAACATTCTGGAAAAGAAACCCTATCTTGGAATAATCCTATTTAAAGGAGTGATACCTTTAGCATAATTTAAATTGTTATGTTTCTGTATGCCCAATTTAGGATGATACCCATGTGTACAATAATACAAGCCCATTAATGCCAATATATTTATGTTTATATTTAAAAAAAATGCCATCACCTTCAATTACAATGATGAGATTAATGCATCAGAAGTTGTTTGAGCATCACACAAAGGACATAAATCAGAATTTTTAGTTTGGCAGTTTGCCTTCATAAAATGTTTAAGTAATGAAGCACACAGTTAGCCAATGCTTTTAAAGACTACGGAAGTTTCACTAAATACAGAATGTATTTAAATGGAGCTCTTGGCACCTTACACATTTGGGATGAAGGCACCATCTTTGGAGAAGCAAAGGCTTTGGTTGGAGTTAACTAGCAGGGTTGGACTAGATGATCTGCAGAGGTGTCTTCCAATCACTGCAATTCTGTGTCCCTAAAGGAGGGAGGCTGACTTTTTACATGTCCTGAAATTGACAGAAAAAGGGGAATGGCTTTAAACTAAAAAAGGGGAGATGTAGGTTAGATGTTAGGAAGAAATTCTTTACTCAGAGGGTGGTGACGGACTGGCACAGACTGCAGAAGCTGTGTATGCCACATCTCTGGAGTAGTTCAAGGCCAGGTTTGATGGTGCCCTGGGCAGCCTGAGCTGGTGGGGAGCAGCCCTGACCACAGCTGGAGGTTGAAATTGAATGAGCTTTAAGTCCCTTCCAACTCAAGCCATTCTGTGATTCTATGAACCTTTGGGGAAAACTTTCTTTCAGTGCCCAGACTGCAGCATAGCAGCACATCTGACAGATTCTGGCACTGACAAAAGTGAGGTGATAACAAATAGCTTTGTAAAAATAAGAATGCACATCCATAAGCAAAACAGATTTTTAATTTTTTTTTTTTTTTTTTAATACTATCCGTAATATACTTGGAAGAATATCTACAACTGCGCCCTCAGGCCATGTTTTCACAACATGTACAGTCCAGAGTCAAGCTTGAGGGTTTCCAATATTAGACCAAACCCACTTTCATTACGTGACTCAAAAGCAATGATCCGCTGTAAAATCATGTCTGCTTTAGTTGTTTTCATACATTTGAGTGGTTCGATGTTCTGCCACAGGCTCATTATTCAACCTTCTGCATCTGGCTCTTGGCAGAACGTCAGTCATAAATTTCACAATGTGTTCCAGATAGACTAGCATAAACACAGCCATAAACTGTATGCTTGGATCAATTTTTCATAAATGAGTAATTCATTAATGTGTTGATTTTGTAGTAATGATGGTGAAACTATGGCCTCAGTCTGGAGTGAGACAGTTTAAAAGAAGAGCTACTAAATCACAATTACTTCATCATTTTACTAACTTAGATATCTGATGCAAATTTCCAGTATGACAAGGCACTTCTGTTTTTATAGGATATAATGGAATTGGGTAGGGGAGAGTTAGGTCAGATAGGGTAGGATAGGGTAGGATAGGGTAGGGTAGGGTAGGGTAGGGTAGGGTAGGGTAGGGTAGGGTAGCGTAGGGTAGGGTAGGATAGGGTAGGATGGGATGGGATGGGATGGGATGGGATGGGATAGGATAGGATAGGATAGGATAGGATAGGATAGGATAGGATAGGATAGGATAGGATAGGATAGGATAGGATAGGATAGGATAGCCTGGCACCTCCCTCTTCTTCCCCTCCTCAAAGACCTGCAGGGAGCATTGAATTTGCCTCTCAGTCTTCTTCAAACTGGACATCTCAGGTGCCCCCACCCTCTCCTCACAGGACATGCCTTTCAGCCCTGTCACTAGCTTTCACAGAATCATAGAATTATTTTTTTGATCTTTGATGCTGCTTCCTTGATGCTTTCAATGGCCTTAACTTTTTTTAATGCTATGGAGCCCAGAACGGCACACGATATTTAAGATGAGGCTGCATCAAAACCAAGTGCAATGTTAGAATCACCTCATCTGCCCAACTGGCTATGCTGTGCTAATGCACCCAAGATACAGTTTGGCCCTTGGTTGCCAGGGCACACTGCTATCTCATGCTGAGCTGCTGGACCAGCACTCCCATGTTCCCTCCTGCTCAGCTACTCCCCAGCCACTCACCGAATCACAGAATCAAAGAATTATAGGGACTGGAAGGGACATCTAGAGGTCACCTAGTCCAAAGCCTCTGCTAAGGCAGGTACCTAGACCAGGTTGCATAGGTAGGTGTCCAGTTGTATCTTGAACATCTCCAGAACAGGAGAATCCACAGCCCCCCTGAGCAGCCTATTCCAGTGCTCTGTCACCCTTACTGTGAAGAATTTCTTAAGCACATTTGTGCAGAACTTCCTGTGCTTCAGTCTGGGGCCATTTCCTCTTGTCCTATCGCTGTGCACCACTGAAAAGTCTGGCCTCATCCCTTTGCCTCCCGCACCTTAGATATTTATAGACATCGATCAGATCCCCTCTCAGTCTTTGAAAAGGAGGCTCAGGGGAGACCTCATTGCTCTCTATAACTTCCTGAAGGGAAGTTGTAGTGAGCTGGGGGTCGGCCTCTTCTCTCGTGTCATCAGTGATAGGACCAGAGGGAATGGTTTCAAGCTACGGCAGGGGAGATTCAGGCTGGACACGAGGAAGTATTACTTTTCAGAAAGGGTGGTCAGGCACTGGAATGGACTGCCCAGGGAGGTGGTGGAGTCACCGACCCTGGGGGTGTTCAAGGAAAGGCTGGATGTTGTGTTGAGGGACATGGTTTAGTGGGAGCTATTGGGAATAGGTGAACGGTTGGACTGGATGATCTTTTAGGTCTTTTCCAACCTTGGTGATTCTATGATTCTATGATTCTGTGATTCTTTTCTGAAGGCTGACGGCCCCATGTCACTCAGCCTTTCCTCATAAGAGAGATTCTCCAGGATATTTATCATCTTTGTTGTCCTCCACTGTACTCTTTACAGAAGATTCTAGTCTTTTTTGTACTGGACAGCCCAGAACTGCATGCAATACTCCAAGAGAGGCCAGAGTAGGGTAGACTAGAGAGAGGACCACCTCCCTTGACCTGCTGGCCACGCTCTTTTTAATGCACCCTAAGATCCCATTGGCCTTCTTGGCCACCAGGGCACACTGCTGGCTCATGTCAAACCTGTCATCCACCAGGGTACCCAGGTCCTCTTTTACAGAGCTCTTCTCCAGCAGGTCATCCCCCATCCTGTTGTCCTCCATATGGTTATTCCTCCCTAGGTTCAGGACTCTGCACTTGCCTCATCTGGCTCCTCGCTATTCAACTCTCTGGCCTGCCTAGATCTCACTGAATGGCAGTACAGTCTTCTGATGCATCCACCATTCCTCCCAGCTCATCAGCAAATTTGCTGAGGGTGGACACTATTCCCTCATCAAGGTCATTAATGAAAATGTTGAACAAGACCAGTCCCGGCACTGACCCCTGGGGAACACTGCTAGATAAAGGCCTACATTCAACTTCTATCTGTACCTATTTTCAGCATTGCTCCATTCTAGGTTCAGCATCTGGTATTTCCTTGGTTGAAATTCATGCTACTGATGTTCCAATATCTCTAGATCACTTTGCAAGTCTTTCTAACCTTCCAGGCAGTTAAAAGCACTTCGCAGTTCAGGGTCATCAGCAAACATGCTGAGAATGCTTTCAAAACCTGCATCTAGTAGATGGTCAGACATGCCTGAGTGTCCTCTACTGGATTTTCAAAAGTAATGTAGCTCCACTGTGAATCCAGAAGGAGTCAATAGCCTGTGATACCAAAAAAACCGGGGACATATAATAAAATGTATCAGGTCTCGTGAGAAGTTTACTCTTTTTGTCTTTTTTCCAAAGAAAAAACACAAAGGAAAAAGAGATATCTTGATTTGCTGTGATGAAATTTCTCTCCCTATATACACACCAGTGTTGCTGGATCAGGAACCCTGCTGATGTGTTTATGGATTATTTCCTGCTGTACACCACAGGGTGGCCTGTGATGTACAAAATGATTTTAGCTGTTGTTTTATGTTATCTTGTTCATATAGTAGTTCCAAAATAATGGGCTATTGTAATAGTTGTTCAATTCTTATTATCTCCTCCCAGAGAATCCAATTCTGTGAATATTCCACTTGTATCTCAAATGTGATTATGCTTGACTGCTTGTTCCTAAATGTTCATCACAGTTTATTTCATCTATCCAGGCTGATTTGTTCATTTGGGTTAAGTAAAAATAGCATCTAATCTCATTGGTTGCTCAATGAACTATTAAATTTTTCTCATGTATTCATGCAAAAATATGTACACTACCTCTGTCATTTTGTTGGATTTAGAGCAGTGTATTTGAGGGTCAGTTAATTCTGCAAAGATCTGTGAATATTTGTTAAGATATTTTCCCTATACACTTCTCTTTTAAATTTAAAGGCAAAAGCTAACCTTTAAATTTAGAGTATATAAAAATAAAGTGAATATTGTTTGCATTTGTTTTATGAATGGATTTCACAGAGGAAAATCTACTGAGTTTGAGCTCTTATAGTAAGAACGCTCTTAATTTCAGTCTTCCTTTCTTTCCTCTGATGTATTTTAAACCCACTGTTGTCCCATGATATCCACAGAATTTCTGAATATATTTTTTTATTTCACCATCCAGGCCAATATTAAAGTCTTGAACAGAAGTGTACCTTAAACAGAGTTATGCAGGACTACTGAAATTATCACGCAGTTTGAGAGTTTCTCCACTGGGTAACTATTTCATCTAGACCATGCCAGGTCCTGCACTTTGGCCACAACAACACCAGGCAATGCTACAGGCTTGGGGATGAATGGCTGGATGATTGTAAAGAGGAAAGGGGCCTGAAGGTGTTGGTTGATGCTTGGCTGAACATGAGCCAACAGTATGTCCAGGTGGCCAAGAGGGCCAACGGCATCCTGGCCTGCATTAGAAATGGTGCGGCCAGCAGGAGCAGGGAGGTGATCATCCCCCTGTGCTCAGCTCTGGTGAGGCCGCACCTCGAGTACTGTGTTCAGTTTTGGGCCCCTCGCTACAGGAAAGACATTGAGGCCCTGGAGCGTTTCCAGAGAAGGGCAACGGAACTGGTGAGGGGTCTGGAGCACAAGTCTTATGAGAAGTGACTGAGGGAGCTGGGATTGTTCAGTCTGGAGAAGAGGAGGCTCAGGGGAGACCTCATTGCACTCTACAACTTCCTGAAGGGAGGTTGTGGTGAAGAGGGATTTGGCCTCTTCTCCCGGGCATCGAACAGGACCCGGGGAAATGGCTGCAAGTTGTACCAGAGGAGGTTTAGGTTGGACAGGAGGAAGAACTATTTCTCTCAGAGAGTGGTCAGGCACTGGAATGGTGGTGGAGTTGCCGTCCCTGGCAGTGTTCAAGAGGCGTCTGGATGAGGAGCTGCGACATGGGTTAGTGCTTGTGGTAGCAGTGGAAATGGGAGACAGTTGGACTAAGTGATCTTATAGGTCGTTTCCAACCCTGTGATTCTATGATTCTCTGATGCTCTGATTCTATGCTTCCTTAGGTTGCAAATAAGAATTTCATTCAGGAGAGCGTCAACAGTCTGCCGATGACAGAGCATCACTTTTCCTTCTTTCTCACTCGGCTGACTCTCTAAACAGAAGAATTTACATTGTCTTTCACTATTTGATCTTGACAAACCTATGCTGAATACATTTATTAACATTATTGTTATACCTCAGGTACTTGTAGAATTGATAGTTCTATCATTTTACCAATACTGGTGTTAGATTGATATATATAATCCTCCAAGTCTTTTCCTATTCCATTTCAAGATATGTGCTATTTTTTCCTTAGTTTTTCAGATTAAAAGTTATAATTTCTATTTCATTCCAAGGTTACTCAGGACTTCTTCAACTGCCAAACTGTGTTTTTTTCCTGCACTTTCAAAACTGTGCTTGTAGAGTATATATAAATATCTTATTTTCCTTTGAGTTATGATCTTTTTGACCTTGTAAAGAAAAGTCCATTTCTAAGCAGATCTTTAAGAGAATGTTTAATCCTTTTCTGCTCCCATGATTGATCACTGTTCTCCTATACACAGTTTACTTATCTATTCCTTTCTTTTGCTTACAAAATAGTATGTGGTTTTAGATGTTTTTGTCTTTTAGTCTACAATTTACTTTTTCTAATTTTGTCTTTAAGTGCCTAGGCTTGCTTGCCCATTAAAGAACAAATGAAGCCATATTTGTCTCTCACTATGCTTCCCAATTTTTCTCCATGCAAGTCAGTATGCCATTCTGATTTTAATGATGTTTCTTTCACAATCACTTTCTTTCATGCATTACCTGAAATAATCTTTATGAGACCTCATTGACAATCTATGTACATTCATGTAGGCCTCCTATT
The DNA here is from genome assembly GCF_019232065.1 of Centrocercus urophasianus. NCBI lineage: Eukaryota > Metazoa > Chordata > Aves > Galliformes > Phasianidae > Centrocercus > Centrocercus urophasianus. The sequence continues at coordinate 7,031,078 of NW_024884811.1, forward strand.
AGGAACATAAGAACAGCTTTATTCTGCTCTATACTAGATGTCTTCTCCATTTTCAAAGTAAAATGGGATTTTTTACACCTTCTTGGATAGATAAGCAGCAGCCAAATGTGGCAAAGCACTGGAATATGCTCCCTTTAATTTCATGAGCTTTCTTTAGAATGCTTTCAGCTGTAGTCTATTGCCACTTTCAGACAATTCTTGCACCTTTGTCTGGGACCATTAGTAAAAGGCACATTGAGATGCGCCTGACATCTTTTGGTTCCTAAGAAAGCTTGTTAGTGTAGCTCTGGACCTTTTCACACATTTTACTTCAGCACCCAAGCATTCCTGTGAGTTTACTAGAACAGAGAGTGTGAATTGCCTGCCATGGTCTTATTTTATGAAGTTGCAGAACTGCTGCCAATGGATTAAGCTTCTCGAACTGCTTAACTGTTAATATAAAACTATAACTGAATCAGTGATTGAATATATTAAAATGCCTACTTGTTCTGTTAGAATCTTCTTTCCTCTACTTTCATATGTGCTCAACACTAGGATAAACTTCTTTCCTGCTAATGTCAATGAAAATCCTAGACTATAAATATGCAACATCTGCAAAAGTGTGTGTTTCAAACTGTATCAAGCACAATGCCATATCTAAGAGCAATAGTCATTGCATGTAGATAAAAATTTATCAGATATATTTCTGACTGATTTCCAGCCATATATCAAAGTTGGTCTGTCTAGCTGGGGGAAGATGACCTAGGGATTTCTGTCACCTGGCCATAGAATCATAGAATAGTTTGGGTTAGAAGGGACCTTTAGAATCAGCTAGTTCCAACCCCCCCCTACTACAGGCAGGGACACCTCCCTCTAGACCAGGTTGCTCAAAGCCTCATCCAGCCTGGACTTGAATGCTTCCAGGGAGGGGGCATTCATAACTTTGCTGGGCAGCATATTGCAGTGTCTCAACACCCTCACAGTAAAGAATTTTTTCCTATTATCTGGTCTAAATCTACCCTCATCCAGTTTAAAACTGTTTCCCCTCTTTCTGTCACTACACGCCCTTACAAAATGTCCCTCCTCAGCTTTCCTGTAGGCCCTCTTCAGGTACTGGAAGGCCACTATATACTTCCCTTGGAGCCCTCATTTCTCCAGACTGAAGAGCCCTGGGTGTCTCAGCCTGTCCTCATGGGAGAGGTGCTTCAGTCCTCCAATCATTTTTGTGACTGTCCTCTGGATTTGCTCCAACAAATCCATGTCCTTCATATGTTGGGGGCCCCAGAACTGGACACAATACTCCAGGTGGGATCTCATGAGAGCAAAGGAGCAGAATCACCTCCCTCGACCTGCTGGTCACACTTCTCTTAATGCAACCTAGGATACGGTTTGCCTTCTGGGCTGCTAGAGCACACTATTGGCTCATATTGAGTCTTTCATCAACGAACACACCCAGATCCTTCTCTTCAGGGATGCTCTCAAGTCATTCTCCATCCAGCCTGTATTTGTGCTTAGGATTGTCCTGACTCAGGTGCAGGACCTTGCACTTGGCCTTGTTGAGCTTCATGAGGTTGGCATGGGCCCACCTCTCACTCCGGTGCAGGTCCCTCTGGATGGCATCCCTTCCCTCTGGCATGTCAACTGCACCAGGCAGCTTGGTGTCATCTGCAAACTTGCTCAGGGTGCACTTGATCCCACTGCCCATGTACCCTACACAGATGTTAAATAACACCAGTCCCAGCACTGATCCCACTTGAACACTGAGCCACGGACCACAACTCTCTCAGTGTGACAATCCAGCCAATTCACTATCCAGTGAGTGATCCATCCATAATCCATTTTTCTCCAATGTGGCAACAAGGATGTCATGCAGGACAGTTTCAAATGTTTTGCACAAGTTCAGATAAATGACATCAGTTGCTCGTTCTTTATCTACTGACATGTAACTCCATCATAAAAGGTCACCAAGGTTTTCAGGCATGACTTCCCCTTGATGAAGCCGTGCTGGTTACCATGAATCACCTCATCTTTACTTTCCATGTGTCTTAGTATGGCCTTTCAGGATGATTTGCTTCATGATCTTTCCAGACTCAGAGGTGGGACTGGCTGGCCAGTAATTCCCTGGATCTTCTTTTTTTCCCCTTCTTAAAAAATGGGTGTGATATTTCCCCTTTTCCAGTCAGTGGGAGCTTCACGAGACTGTCATGACCTTTGAAATATGATGGGTAGCAACGTGGCAACTTCATCAGCCAGTTCCCTCAGAACCTGTGGATGGATCTTATCTGGTCCCACGAACCTGTGTACCTTCAGCTCTTTAGGTGGTCTTGAACCTCATCTTTACTTACAATAGGCCCTCCGTGTATGCCATATGATCTCTCCACATATGTCAGGCATTACAGTGTTTGACACTCCTGGTGTGGCCTCACCTTGAGAACTATGCAGCTTTGGATGTCACAGTACAGAAAAGGTATAAAGCTCTTAGAGTGTATCCAAAGGAGGGTTACAAAGATAGGGGAGGGTCTAGAGGGGAAGAAGTATGAGGAGTGGTTGAGGCCCCTGGGTGTGTTAGACCAAGAGCAGGAAAGGCTGAGGGGAGGCCTGATGGTGGCTGCAGCTCCTCACAGGAGCGGAGGGCAGCACTGAGCTCTGCTCTGTGTGACAGCGACAGGGCCTGAGGGAACGGCATGGAGCTGTGCCAGGGGAGGGCAGCTGGGGGCTGGGGACAGGGTGTGCACCAGAAAGTGGTTTGGCACTAGAATAAGGTCCCCAGGGCAGTGGTCATGACAATGAGCTGATTCAAGAAGCACCTGGACAACATATGACCTGGTTTTTGGGTGATCCTGTGTGGAGCCAGGAGTTGGACATGGTGACCCTTATGGGTCCCTTCCAACTCAGGATATTCTATGCTTCTATACTGATGGGAATGAAAAAGTACTGAGTGTGAACAGAGAAAGTTTTTGGAGGAGAGATTGATAAATGGGCATATATTTTCTGCCTTATGTTCACCGACTCCAATACTTGCATACACACCATGTGATCACTATAACCTAGATATAGTCATTCCTTAATTTCTCTTTCAAAAGAATGATTGTTCTTTAAACTGCTGCTTTCTTTGATGATGAATAATATTCATTCCAGCCAACAATTTTTATTGTACTTCTTTCAACGCTAGCTATAAAACTATATAACATCAGACCTTGACCAAGGTATTAAAAGTTGAGTGGACAATAGCTTAGGGACTCTCCAGCTCCACTCTGTTACATCACAAAGGCATCTTTGCATAAGAGACTTATACCATAATAACTTACTCATTTTTTTTTTTCACATTAGGAACATTTGGCAGCTTCCTGACTCAACAATGACTTTTGGCAGCTCCGAACAGCCATGAAACTGATTTGTTTGATAAAAGTGAGAGTGAGTTGTGTCTTTCACAGTATGAAAATTGATCATATTTCTATTGGCTTTGCACTGTTTGCTTCCTGAGGTCTGAAGTCAGTTGGTTATTTTTGTTTCTTTAGATATTCACTATAATTTGCCTGCCCCATACACTTGCTTCCAAACATATTTCCTATTTCACAAACATCCCTAAGTCCCAAATCAGCAAAAGGTCCCCAGAAAATAATAAATAAACTGAGCTCATGTAATATTGAGAGCTATTTGCAATGTATTTCACAGGTACTACACTGCTTGGATGATTTTTGTTAGAACTGAAGCAGTATCTGAAATTACCCACATCAATTTCAATGGCTCTCAGTGTTTTCAGCTGCACATGAAGATTCTGGCTGCCTTTCTGGCAATTCTTCTTACCTCACTGCAGTCCAGGGAGCAGCTGAGATCCGGTTTAATTTTAGGATTGCTAACGTTAACTGGAATGACGACTAAGAGCAAGAAAGCAAGCTCTATAGGAAGCTTATAAAATGCTATTTGCAGGGCTCAGAATGGAGTGGTTTCATCCTGAGACTGCTAAGGATTATATGTTAGATACTCAAAGTCTTCTTGTATTTTACCTAGCAAATGATGCCCAGTCACATCTGGTAGAAAGAAGATGTGGACATACCTGTCTGTGATGTCATCACGTGCTGGTTTGTTGTGGCCACTACTCACACATATGTTTAAAAGCCATTCTAACCTATTAATGGTTTAAGACTGTATGCTCTAGTCATTCCTTTTTGCATCTATATCACCATTTCACATGTTAATCTGATTTAGAGATTTGGCAGATTTATCCGCTTTACTGAGACAGAAATGCCCCTGAATAAGGAGTCCTGACCATGTCCTGAAGCCAACATGCAACTGTATAATTTCATTCAGCAACACTAAAGAATGTAAATGCCTGCTTGTTTCAACATTTGTTTCAAACATTTTGCTGAATCAGGAGGTATCTCTAATCATATAAGTAGTTACACTAAGATCTTTGGAATCACTGGAAGTTAAAGAATGTGTCTTGCTATTCTAAGGGCAGAACATTTACCAGCACACCTCCATCTGAGCAACAGCCCTTTTAGTTGAGAGGTGGCACACCTTTTGCTGCTTTTTTCTCTTTTCATAGCTATTAGCTGACTTGTGAATGGAATTCTCAGGATTTGGGTTGCATTCCTGTGAGTGAGTTGCATTTAAAATTGAGTCAGACCAGCAGTTTCTGGTTGGCAATTAAAACACATTTAAATACATTGTCATTTAATTTGAAATGATGGAGATTATTTTTCTTTTTTCTTTTTTTTTTTTTT